>NC_134361.1:182756290-183079623 GCF_048569485.1 Anomaloglossus baeobatrachus
CCGGTGCCGGGCCGGACTTTTCCGGTGGTAGTCAGTGGTGGCTGGGCCCGGCTCCGTGGCTCTGGTGGGTGTCAGTTGTAATATGTGGCTTGCTTGTTAATGGTTGTGTTCGTGACGCCACCTGTGGTATGCGGCTATTAAGCCGCCGCTGCTGTGTGAGGCCACCGGGATGATGTGATGGCAGCAATGGTGGTACTGCTCCCCACAGGTGGAGCAATGCCCGGGGCACAGTTGGTGCTTGTGAGTGTCTATGCAGCTGAAATAACAGAGACCACTTCAAGGGTGCAGTTCAAGTTCTTTACTCACAGTTCTTGTCACAGCTGTAGGGACCCTTGGACTGCTGGGACCACTGTCAGGGACCTCCGCCGTTTCTGGGTGATTCTGAGAGTGGAAGCCGGTGCCCTTCTCTTAGTGTCTCTTTCTTCTGCTGTCTTCCTTAGCCTTGCCTTTGTTAGGATGGACCTGGCTTGGCCTCCACTACAGCCTCCAGGCTGGGGGGTCACCTGTCGGCTGATTACCCCTTTTCTGGAAGTCTGCTATGGGTTCTGGCCCTGGGAGCTTACAACGTCCCTGGGCCTCGGTTTTTACTGTTTGGAGATGATTTTGCACTCCTCCAGTCTCTAGGGACCGTCCCCTGTCGCAGCTTGATCCCTCCACCGATGTCAATGTGGAACAGGCCACCGCAGCCTACAACTACCCGTGGCACTTCTAGGGCCCTCTCCTTGGTACCTTTAGGACTGCTCGTGGTACCTCTAGGACTACCCGTGGCCCTGCGACTCCTTCTGTCTCCTACGTGGTGTCACCTGGACCTCTGGGTCCCAGGGTCTTCACCAGGAAGCGTCTCCTTCTGGTTCTCTGCTCCTATCTGACTTGGAGCTCTTTTCCTTCTTTCTTTCTTTCTTTCTTTTCTTTTCTCCTCCTTGCCTGCCTCCAGCAGGCCTCCTCCTCCCTCCTTTCTCTCGTTCTTCTCCTCCAACTACATGCTCACTCTCTCTCTCCCTGAGGTAGACTGAAACTCTGACCTTCCTCTCTGTGTCTGCTCTCAGATGGCTCCTCCCACCTCCCCAGTTGCTAAGCTACCACCCTATGGGAGCAGGGATGGGTCTTATGTCTCCTCCCAGCATGCAGCATGGGGGGGTAACTGCCACTTTCCCTGGTCCCAGTATGTACCTAACAATGGGTGTAGTGTGGATTTACCAGGGGACCGGAGTTCACTCTCTTCCTCTCCCAGAATGGGGCATCACACCGCTGGATGGGGTGCAATGACCTGTGGCGACGGAAGCCTCAGGGGCGCCACACTCCCCCACAGCAAATCCCAGCACGTCCTCGGGCTGAAAAACAACAAAAACATGTGGAAGAACTGCAAAAACATTTTTGTTATGCAAAACATAAAACAATAAACATTTCTTCCCTTTATGGGAGGCACAAATTCTTGAACGTTGCAAACTTCTTATAAAGAAAACTATGTGTGCACTTCCAGTTCATTGCACGGTTTGGGCACATCCCCCTTAATTCTGGTAGGGGGCACAACGGGTGCAACTATTTACATTTTTGGCTACAACAAGTCCAGTAGCCCGGCAGTTCGTTTCTTTCAATCAACAATGGGACAAAATCAACCAGCCATTAAGTCCAATGGCCTGGTTACATAAGACACATACACTTCCACCGGGGCCCACATTCCAGTTCAGTGGCCCGGTAACACATAAACATGGGGGGTGACGTCTTCAAAAAGCATTAGGGGCAGTACAGCAGGATAGGGTGTCATCTTCGAAAAGAATGAGGGGCAAAACACAAGGGACTTCTTCAAAAAGAATGAGGGGCAGACAGGGGCTATATACAGTTCAGCATCTCTTCATCTTCACTCACGAGGGTAGATGCGAGGGTCCCACTCCGGCATTGCTCCTGGCAGCAGGTATGCCGACGAGATCATCGTCTGGGTTCCCTGGGCGCTGGTCCCTGACCTTCTGCGCTGTTCTGCAGCCTGGATTGGAGTGGGGCTGCTTGCAGGTGTCACACGGCGTTGCTGCAGAGGGCTGCTTGTCTGCAGGGGGCTGATGCTGTGGTCTCTAGGGCCCTGCTTTGGCCGGGCTCCCTGCATCACACACGCCATGGAAATTCGGGTCTGCGTTTCCTGCGTGGCTGTTGCAGGACCTCTGCTTAGTTCTGTGGCCTGGGTCTGCCTTGAGGTGGTGCTGCTGCTAGGGGAGATGCTGCGCTCTTGCATTGTGCGGCGCCACTCTGGTTCTTCTGGGGCCGCTTCTTCCCGCAGGATATGTACATGCAGCGCGTACCATCCACAGTCCCCCATCAGCCGTGTATACTCCACCACATCACCCGGCTTGGCATCGCGCCCTGGGTGGCCTCTGGGCAGGTGCTCCTCGATGTCTCTCCGGGCCACAAACACGTCCTTGCCCAGACCGGGCTCCCGGATGAAGCCCCAGCCGCCTTTCTGTCGGAAATCAACCACGGTGCCCCGTCTTACTGGGCACTCGGATCCCTTCAGGGCCTTCCTGACCTCTTCTTTGGAGGCCAGATTAGCGACTTCTCGGGCCCTCCGTTTCTCCTCCCGGAGTTCCCGCTCCCTCTGGTACTCGACCACCAGCCTCCGGCACGTCATCTCGCTGGCCAGGGGAGTTTCCTTGGGGAGCAGCGGCCGCTGCAGTCCCCTGGTTTCTATGGGCGCTGCGTCCCAATTCACTCCCGGGGATGCCATTCCCAGGAGGCTCACAGGGGGACTCGGCAGGGGGCCCACTAGTTGTTCCGGGTCCACCCCTCCCCAGGCTCCGTCTGCGGGGGTCTCAGGCAGGCCTCCGGTGCCCCACCGGGCGTCCGCGGGGTAGGCTGGGAATGCCAGGGGGTCAGTGAAGGGGCTAAGCGGGGGCGCGTGGCGGGGCCCTGGGTCCGGACTGGACGGAGTTTCTGGTTGCTCACCCTGCTTCCGCTCCGCGGCATCCATCCACCGCTCCAGATCCTCTGGCACCCTCGGCGTTTCTTTCTGCCGGTCCGCTTCCCTTCCACACTACTCAGCCTCCGGGCCAGGACTCGCATTTTTTCTCTCAGCAGGCCCAGCTCGGGATCCACTCTTCCGGTCCCTGGTGCACCTTGCTGCAGCTCCTCCGCCATGCTACCGACCTGGGGAATGCTGCCTGGAACACTGCTCGAGTGCTCGACCACGCCACTCGGCTGCTCCCTTTCCCTTCTCGGAGGCGGGGCCAGAGGCTGCACTAGCAACTGGCGCCAGACTGGCGCCCAGCCCATCACGGCCGGCACCGCTCCGCTTACTATCAGGTACATTTTCTTTATCTGCTGGTCTGGCATTTAGAATCTTTCTGCCAGCCGGCCAGCTTATCTGGTCGCCATTTCTTCTTCTTCCGCCTTCTCTGGCGGGCACCGCTTCGCGCTCTTTTCTTGGACAAGGGGGCGGGGCTTCTCTTCGCGCTCTTTCTTCTGACACGCCCCCCTTCTTCCCGCTCTCAGCAGCGCTAATGGCGGCGGTTTCTCGCTGTAATACACAGTCTGTTTCACGATTCTTCAGGCGCACAGTACCCGGTGTAACCGGGCACGAAATCCTGTTCGTGACGCCAAAAGTTGACTCGCCCACCCCAGGGCTATGGGACACCCGGTGCCGGGCCGGACTTTTCCGGTGGTAGTCAGTGGTGGCTGGGCCCGGCTCCGTGGCTCTGGTGGGTGTCAGTTGTAATATGTGGCTTGCTTGTTAATGGTTGTGTTCGTGACGCCACCTGTGGTATGCGGCTATTAAGCCGCCGCTGCTGTGTGAGGCCACCGGGATGATGTGATGGCAGCAATGGTGGTACTGCTCCCCACAGGTGGAGCAATGCCCGGGGCACAGTTGGTGCTTGTGAGTGTCTATGCAGCTGAAATAACAGAGACCACTTCAAGGGTGCAGTTCAAGTTCTTTACTCACAGTTCTTGTCACAGCTGTAGGGACCCTTGGACTGCTGGGACCACTGTCAGGGACCTCCGCCGTTTCTGGGTGATTCTGAGAGTGGAAGCCGGTGCCCTTCTCTTAGTGTCTCTTTCTTCTGCTGTCTTCCTTAGCCTTGCCTTTGTTAGGATGGACCTGGCTTGGCCTCCACTACAGCCTCCAGGCTGGGGGGTCACCTGTCGGCTGATTACCCCTTTTCTGGAAGTCTGCTATGGGTTCTGGCCCTGGGAGCTTACAACGTCCCTGGGCCTCGGTTTTTACTGTTTGGAGATGATTTTGCACTCCTCCAGTCTCTAGGGACCGTCCCCTGTCGCAGCTTGATCCCTCCACCGATGTCAATGTGGAACAGGCCACCGCAGCCTACAACTACCCGTGGCACTTCTAGGGCCCTCTCCTTGGTACCTTTAGGACTGCTCGTGGTACCTCTAGGACTACCCGTGGCCCTGCGACTCCTTCTGTCTCCTACGTGGTGTCACCTGGACCTCTGGGTCCCAGGGTCTTCACCAGGAAGCGTCTCCTTCTGGTTCTCTGCTCTGCTCCTATCTGACTTGGAGCTCTTTTCCTTCTTTCTTTCTTTCTTTCTTTCTTTTCTTTTCTCCTCCTTGCCTGCCTCCAGCAGGCCTCCTCCTCCCTCCTTTCTCTCGTTCTTCTCCTCCAACTACATGCTCACTCTCTCTCTCCCTGAGGTAGACTGAAACTCTGACCTTCCTCTCTGTGTCTGCTCTCAGATGGCTCCTCCCACCTCCCCAGTTGCTAAGCTACCACCCTATGGGAGCAGGGATGGGTCTTATGTCTCCTCCCAGCATGCAGCATGGGGGGGTAACTGCCACTTTCCCTGGTCCCAGTATGTACCTAACAATGGGTGTAGTGTGGATTTACCAGGGGACCGGAGTTCACTCTCTTCCTCTCCCAGAATGGGGCATCACACCGCTGGATGGGGTGCAATGACCTGTGGCGACGGAAGCCTCAGGGGCGCCACACTCCCCCACAGCAAATCCCAGCACGTCCTCGGGCTGAAAAACAACAAAAACATGTGGAAGAACTGCAAAAACATTTTTGTTATGCAAAACATAAAACAATAAACATTTCTTCCCTTTATGGGAGGCACAAATTCTTGAACGTTGCAAACTTCTTATAAAGAAAACTATGTGTGCACTTCCAGTTCATTGCACGGTTTGGGCACTTCCCCCTTAATTCTGGTAGGGGGCACAACGGGTGCAACTATTTACATTTTTGTCTACAACAAGTCCAGTAGCCCGGCAGTTCGTTTCTTTCAATCAACAATGGGACAAAATCAACCAGCCATTAAGTCCAATGGCCTGGTTACATAAGACACATACACTTCCACCGGGGCCCACATTCCAGTTCAGTGGCCCGGTAACACATAAACATGGGGGGTGACGTCTTCAAAAAGCATTAGGGGCAGTACAGCAGGATAGGGTGTCATCTTCGAAAAGAATGAGGGGCAAAACACAAGGGACTTCTTCAAAAAGAATGAGGGGCAGACAGGGGCTATATACAGTTCAGCATCTCTTCATCTTCACTCACGAGGGTAGATGCGAGGGTCCCACTCCGGCATTGCTCCTGGCAGCAGGTATGCCGACGAGATCATCGTCTGGGTTCCCTGGGCGCTGGTCCCTGACCTTCTGCGCTGTTCTGCAGCCTGGATTGGAGTGGGGCTGCTTGCAGGTGTCACACGGCGTTGCTGCAGAGGGCTGCTTGTCTGCAGGGGGCTGATGCTGTGGTCTCTAGGGCCCTGCTTTGGCCGGGCTCCCTGCATCACACACGCCATGGAAATTCGGGTCTGCGTTTCCTGCGTGGCTGTTGCAGGACCTCTGCTTAGTTCTGTGGCCTGGGTCTGCCTTGAGGTGGTGCTGCTGCTAGGGGAGATGCTGCGCTCTTGCATTGTGCGGCGCCACTCTGGTTCTTCTGGGGCCGCTTCTTCCCGCAGGATATGTACATGCAGCGCGTACCATCCACAGTCCCCCATCAGCCGTGTATACTCCACCACATCACCCGGCTTGGCATCGCTCCCTGGGTGGCCTCTGGGCAGGTGCTCCTCGATGTCTCTCCGGGCCACAAACACGTCCTTGCCCAGACCGGGCTCCCGGATGAAGCCCCAGCCGCCTTTCTGTCGGAAATCAACCACGGTGCCCCGTCTTACTGGGCACTCGGATCCCTTCAGGGCCTTCCTGACCTCTTCTTTGGAGGCCAGATTAGCGACTTCTCGGGCCCTCCGTTTCTCCTCCCGGAGTTCCCGCTCCCTCTGGTACTCGACCACCAGCCTCCGGCACGTCATCTCGCTGGCCAGGGGAGTTTCCTTGGGGAGCAGCGGCCGCTGCAGTCCCCTGGTTTCTATGGGCGCTGCGTCCCAATTCACTCCCGGGGATGCCATTCCCAGGAGGCTCACAGGGGGACTCGGCAGGGGGCCCACTAGTTGTTCCGGGTCCACCCCTCCCCAGGCTCCGTCTGCGGGGGTCTCAGGCAGGCCTCCGGTGCCCCACCGGGCGTCCGCGGGGTAGGCTGGGAATGCCAGGGGGTCAGTGAAGGGGCTAAGCGGGGGCGCGTGGCGGGGCCCTGGGTCCGGACTGGACGGAGTTTCTGGTTGCTCACCCTGCTTCCGCTCCGCGGCATCCATCCACCGCTCCAGATCCTCTGGCACCCTCGGCGTTTCTTTCTGCCGGTCCGCTTCCCTTCCACACTACTCAGCCTCCGGGCCAGGACTCGCATTTTTTCTCTCAGCAGGCCCAGCTCGGGATCCACTCTTCCGGTCCCTGGTGCACCTTGCTGCAGCTCCTCCGCCATGCTACCGACCTGGGGAATGCTGCCTGGAACACTGCTCGAGTGCTCGACCACGCCACTCGGCTGCTCCCTTTCCCTTCTCGGAGGCGGGGCCAGAGGCTGCACTAGCAACTGGCGCCAGACTGGCGCCCAGCCCATCACGGCCGGCACCGCTCCGCTTACTATCAGGTACATTTTCTTTATCTGCTGGTCTGGCATTTAGAATCTTTCTGCCAGCCGGCCAGCTTATCTGGTCGCCATTTCTTCTTCTTCCGCCTTCTCTGGCGGGCACCGCTTCGCGCTCTTTTCTTGGACAAGGGGGCGGGGCTTCTCTTCGCGCTCTTTCTTCTGACACGCCCCCCTTCTTCCCGCTCTCAGCAGCGCTAATGGCGGCGGTTTCTCGCTGTAATACACAGTCTGTTTCACGATTCTTCAGGCGCACAGTACCCGGTGTAACCGGGCACGAAATCCTGTTCGTGACGCCAAAAGTTGACTCGCCCACCCCAGGGCTATGGGACACCCGGTGCCGGGCCGGACTTTTCCGGTGGTAGTCAGTGGTGGCTGGGCCCGGCTCCGTGGCTCTGGTGGGTGTCAGTTGTAATATGTGGCTTGCTTGTTAATGGTTGTGTTCGTGACGCCACCTGTGGTATGCGGCTATTAAGCCGCCGCTGCTGTGTGAGGCCACCGGGATGATGTGATGGCAGCAATGGTGGTACTGCTCCCCACAGGTGGAGCAATGCCCGGGGCACAGTTGGTGCTTGTGAGTGTCTATGCAGCTGAAATAACAGAGACCACTTCAAGGGTGCAGTTCAAGTTCTTTACTCACAGTTCTTGTCACAGCTGTAGGGACCCTTGGACTGCTGGGACCACTGTCAGGGACCTCCGCCGTTTCTGGGTGATTCTGAGAGTGGAAGCCGGTGCCCTTCTCTTAGTGTCTCTTTCTTCTGCTGTCTTCCTTAGCCTTGCCTTTGTTAGGATGGACCTGGCTTGGCCTCCACTACAGCCTCCAGGCTGGGGGGTCACCTGTCGGCTGATTACCCCTTTTCTGGAAGTCTGCTATGGGTTCTGGCCCTGGGAGCTTACAACGTCCCTGGGCCTCGGTTTTTACTGTTTGGAGATGATTTTGCACTCCTCCAGTCTCTAGGGACCGTCCCCTGTCGCAGCTTGATCCCTCCACCGATGTCAATGTGGAACAGGCCACCGCAGCCTACAACTACCCGTGGCACTTCTAGGGCCCTCTCCTTGGTACCTTTAGGACTGCTCGTGGTACCTCTAGGACTACCCGTGGCCCTGCGACTCCTTCTGTCTCCTACGTGGTGTCACCTGGACCTCTGGGTCCCAGGGTCTTCACCAGGAAGCGTCTCCTTCTGGTTCTCTGCTCCTGTCTGACTTGGAGCTCTTTTCCTTCTTTCTTTCTTTCTTTCTTTCTTTTCTTTTCTCCTCCTTGCCTGCCTCCAGCAGGCCTCCTCCTCCCTCCTTTCTCTCGTTCTTCTCCTCCAACTACATGCTCACTCTCTCTCTCCCTGAGGTAGACTGAAACTCTGACCTTCCTCTCTGTGTCTGCTCTCAGATGGCTCCTCCCACCTCCCCAGTTGCTAAGCTACCACCCTATGGGAGCAGGGATGGGTCTTATGTCTCCTCCCAGCATGCAGCATGGGGGGGTAACTGCCACTTTCCCTGGTCCCAGTATGTACCTAACAATGGGTGTAGTGTGGATTTACCAGGGGACCGGAGTTCACTCTCTTCCTCTCCCAGAATGGGGCATCACACCGCTGGATGGGGTGCAATGACCTGTGGCGACGGAAGCCTCAGGGGCGCCACACTCCCCCACAGCAAATCCCAGCACGTCCTCGGGCTGAAAAACAACAAAAACATGTGGAAGAACTGCAAAAACATTTTTGTTATGCAAAACATAAAACAATAAACATTTCTTCCCTTTATGGGAGGCACAAATTCTTGAACGTTGCAAACTTCTTATAAAGAAAACTATGTGTGCACTTCCAGTTCATTGCACGGTTTGGGCACATCCCCCTTAATTCTGGTAGGGGGCACAACGGGTGCAACTATTTACATTTTTGGCTACAACAAGTCCAGTAGCCCGGCAGTTCGTTTCTTTCAATCAACAATGGGACAAAATCAACCAGCCATTAAGTCCAATGGCCTGGTTACATAAGACACATACACTTCCACCGGGGCCCACATTCCAGTTCAGTGGCCCGGTAACACATAAACATGGGGGGTGACGTCTTCAAAAAGCATTAGGGGCAGTACAGCAGGATAGGGTGTCATCTTCGAAAAGAATGAGGGGCAAAACACAAGGGACTTCTTCAAAAAGAATGAGGGGCAGACAGGGGCTAGATACAGTTCAGCATCTCTTCATCTTCACTCACGAGGGTAGATGCGAGGGTCCCACTCCGGCATTGCTCCTGGCAGCAGGTATGCCGACGAGATCATCGTCTGGGTTCCCTGGGCGCTGGTCCCTGACCTTCTGCGCTGTTCTGCAGCCTGGATTGGAGTGGGGCTGCTTGCAGGTGTCACACGGCGTTGCTGCAGAGGGCTGCTTGTCTGCAGGGGGCTGATGCTGTGGTCTCTAGGGCCCTGCTTTGGCCGGGCTCCCTGCATCACACACGCCATGGAAATTCGGGTCTGCGTTTCCTGCGTGGCTGTTGCAGGACCTCTGCTTAGTTCTGTGGCCTGGGTCTGCCTTGAGGTGGTGCTGCTGCTAGGGGAGATGCTGCGCTCTTGCATTGTGCGGCGCCACTCTGGTTCTTCTGGGGCCGCTTCTTCCCGCAGGATATGTACATGCAGCGCGTACCATCCACAGTCCCCCATCAGCCGTGTATACTCCACCACATCGCCCGGCTTGGCATCGCGCCCTGGGTGGCCTCTGGGCAGGTGCTCCTCGATGTCTCTCCGGGCCACAAACACGTCCTTGCCCAGACCGGGCTCCCGGATGAAGCCCCAGCCGCCTTTCTGTCGGAAATCAACCACGGTGCCCCGTCTTACTGGGCACTCGGATCCCTTCAGGGCCTTCCTGACCTCTTCTTTGGAGGCCAGATTAGCGACTTCTCGGGCCCTCCGTTTCTCCTCCCGGAGTTCCCGCTCCCTCTGGTACTCGACCACCAGCCTCCGGCACGTCATCTCGCTGGCCAGGGGAGTTTCCTTGGGGAGCAGCGGCCGCTGCAGTCCCCTGGTTTCTATGGGCGCTGCGTCCCAATTCACTCCCGGGGATGCCATTCCCAGGAGGCTCACAGGGGGACTCGGCAGGGGGCCCACTAGTTGTTCCGGGTCCACCCCTCCCCAGGCTCCGTCTGCGGGGGTCTCAGGCAGGCTTCCGGTGCCCCACCGGGCGTCCGCGGGGTAGGCTGGGAAGGCCAGGGGGTCAGTGAAGGGGCTAAGCGGGGGCGCGTGGCGGGGCCCTGGGTCCGGACTGGACGGGGTTTCTGGTTGCTCACCCTGCTTCCGCTCCGCGGCATCCATCCACCGCTCCAGATCCTCTGGCACCCTCGGCGTTTCTTTCTGCCGGTCCGCTTCCCTTCCACACTACTCAGCCTCCGGGCCAGGACTCGCATTTTTTCTCTCAGCAGGCCCAGCTCGGGATCCACTCTTCCGGTCCCTGGTGCACCTTGCTGCAGCTCCTCCGCCATGCTACCGACCTGGGGAATGCTGCCTGGAACACTGCTCGAGTGCTCGACCACGCCACTCGGCTGCTCCCTTTCCCTTCTCGGAGGCGGGGCCAGAGGCTGCACTAGCAACTGGCGCCAGACTGGCGCCCAGCCCATCACGGCCGGCACCGCTCCGCTTACTATCAGGTACATTTTCTTTATCTGCTGGTCTGGCATTTAGAATCTTTCTGCCAGCCGGCCAGCTTATCTGGTCGCCATTTCTTCTTCTTCCGCCTTCTCTGGCGGGCACCGCTTCGCGCTCTTTTCTTGGACAAGGGGGCGGGGCTTCTCTTCGCGCTCTTTCTTCTGACACGCCCCCCTTCTTCCCGCTCTCAGCAGCGCTAATGGCGGCGGTTTCTCGCTGTAATACACAGTCTGTTTCACGATTCTTCAGGCGCACAGTACCCGGTGTAACCGGGCACGAAATCCTGTTCGTGACGCCAAAAGTTGACTCGCCCACCCCAGGGCTATGGGACACCCGGTGCCGGGCCGGACTTTTCCGGTGGTAGTCAGTGGTGGCTGGGCCCGGCTCCGTGGCTCTGGTGGGTGTCAGTTGTAATATGTGGCTTGCTTGTTAATGGTTGTGTTCGTGACGCCACCTGTGGTATGCGGCTATTAAGCCGCCGCTGCTGTGTGAGGCCACCGGGATGATGTGATGGCAGCAATGGTGGTACTGCTCCCCACAGGTGGAGCAATGCCCGGGGCACAGTTGGTGCTTGTGAGTGTCTATGCAGCTGAAATAACAGAGACCACTTCAAGGGTGCAGTTCAAGTTCTTTACTCACAGTTCTTGTCACAGCTGTAGGGACCCTTGGACTGCTGGGACCACTGTCAGGGACCTCCGCCGTTTCTGGGTGATTCTGAGAGTGGAAGCCGGTGCCCTTCTCTTAGTGTCTCTTTCTTCTGCTGTCTTCCTTACCCTTGCCTTTGTTAGGATGGACCTGGCTTGGCCTCCACTACAGCCTCCAGGCTGGGGGGTCACCTGTCGGCTGATTACCCCTTTTCTGGAAGTCTGCTATGGGTTCTGGCCCTGGGAGCTTACAACGTCCCTGGGCCTCGGTTTTTACTGTTTGGAGATGATTTTGCACTCCTCCAGTCTCTAGGGACCGTCCCCTGTCGCAGCTTGATCCCTCCACCGATGTCAATGTGGAACAGGCCACCGCAGCCTACAACTACCCGTGGCACTTCTAGGGCCCTCTCCTTGGTACCTTTAGGACTGCTCGTGGTACCTCTAGGACTACCCGTGGCCCTGCGACTCCTTCTGTCTCCTACGTGGTGTCACCTGGACCTCTGGGTCCCAGGGTCTTCACCAGGAAGCGTCTCCTTCTGGTTCTCTGCTCTGCTCCTATCTGACTTGGAGCTCTTTTCCTTCTTTCTTTCTTTCTTTCTTTTCTTTTCTCCTCCTTGCCTGCCTCCAGCAGGCCTCCTCCTCCCTCCTTTCTCTCGTTATTCTCCTCCAACTACATGCTCACTCTCTCTCTCCCTGAGGTAGACTGAAACTCTGACCTTCCTCTCTGTGTCTGCTCTCAGATGGCTCCTCCCACCTCCCCAGTTGCTAAGCTACCACCCTATGGGAGCAGGGATGGGTCTTATGTCTCCTCCCAGCATGCAGCATGGGGGGGTAACTGCCACTTTCCCTGGTCCCAGTATGTACCTAACAATGGGTGTAGTGTGGATTTACCAGGGGACCGGAGTTCACTCTCTTCCTCTCCCAGAATGGGGCATCACACCGCTGGATGGGGTGCAATGACCTGTGGCGACGGAAGCCTCAGGGGCGCCACACTCCCCCACAGCAAATCCCAGCACGTCCTCGGGCTGAAAAACAACAAAAACATGTGGAAGAACTGCAAAAACATTTTTGTTATGCAAAACATAAAACAATAAACATTTCTTCCCTTTATGGGAGGCACAAATTCTTGAACGTTGCAAACTTCTTATAAAGAAAACTATATGTGCACTTCCAGTTCATTGCACGGTTTGGGCACATCCCCCTTAATTCTGGTAGGGGGCACAACGGGTGCAACTATTTACATTTTTGGCTACAACAAGTCCAGTAGCCCGGCAGTTCGTTTCTTTCAATCAACAATGGGACAAAATCAACCAGCCATTAAGTCCAATGGCCTGGTTACATAAGACACATACACTTCCACCGGGGCCCACATTCCAGTTCAGTGGCCCGGTAACACATAAACATGGGGGGTGACGTCTTCAAAAAGCATTAGGGGCAGTACAGCAGGATAGGGTGTCATCTTCGAAAAGAATGAGGGGCAAAACACAAGGGACTTCTTCAAAAAGAATGAGGGGCAGACAGGGGCAATATACAGTTCAGCATCTCTTCATCTTCACTCACGAGGGTAGATGCGAGGGTCCCACTCCGGCATTGCTCCTGGCAGCAGGTATGCCGACGAGATCATCGTCTGGGTTCCCTGGGCGCTGGTCCCTGACCTTCTGCGCTGTTCTGCAGCCTGGATTGGAGTGGGGCTGCTTGCAGGTGTCACACGGCGTTGCTGCAGAGGGCTGCTTGTCTGCAGGGGGCTGATGCTGTGGTCTCTAGGGCCCTGCTTTGGCCGGGCTCCCTGCATCACACACGCCATGGAAATTCGGGTCTGCGTTTCCTGCGTGGCTGTTGCAGGACCTCTGCTTAGTTCTGTGGCCTGGGTCTGCCTTGAGGTGGTGCTGCTGCTAGTGGAGATGCTGCGCTCTTGCATTGTGCGGCGCCACTCTGGTTCTTCTGGGGCCGCTTCTTCCCGCAGGATATGTACATGCAACGCGTACCATCCACGGTCCCCCATCAGCCGTGTATACTCCACCACATCACCCGGCTTGGCATCGCGCCCTGGGTGGCCTCTGGGCAGGTGCTCCTCGATGTCTCTCCGGGCCACAAACACGTCCTTGCCCAGACCGGGCTCCCGGATGAAGCCCCAGCCGCCTTTCTGTCGGAAATCAACCACGGTGCCCCGTCTTACTGGGCACTCGGATCCCTTCAGGGCCTTCCTGACCTCTTCTTTGGAGGCCAGATTAGCGACTTCTCGGGCCCTCCGTTTCTCCTCCCGGAGTTCCCGCTCCCTCTGGTACTCGACCACCAGCCTCCGGCACGTCATCTCGCTGGCCAGGGGAGTTTCCTTGGGGAGCAGCGGCCGCTGCAGTCCCCTGGTTTCTATGGGCGCTGCGTCCCAATTCACTCCCGGGGATGCCATTCCCAGGAGGCTCACAGGGGGACTCGGCAGGGGGCCCACTAGTTGTTCCGGGTCCACCCCTCCCCAGGCTCCGTCTGCGGGGGTCTCAGGCAGGCCTCCGGTGCCCCACCGGGCGTCCGCGGGGTAGGCTGGGAAGGCCAGGGGGTCAGTGAAGGGGCTAAGCGGGGGCGCGTGGCGGGGCCCTGGGTCCGGACTGGACGGGGTTTCTGGTTGCTCACCCTGCTTCCGCTCCGCGGCATCCATCCACCGCTCCAGATCCTCTGGCACCCTCGGCGTTTCTTTCTGCCGGTCCGCTTCCCTTCCACACTACTCAGCCTCCGGGCCAGGACTCGCATTTTTTCTCTCAGCAGGCCCAGCTCGGGATCCACTCTTCCGGTCCCTGGTGCACCTTGCTGCAGCTCCTCCGCCATGCTACCGACCTGGGGAATGCTGCCTGGAACACTGCTCGAGTGCTCGACCACGCCACTCGGCTGCTCCCTTTCCCTTCTCGGAGGCGGGGCCAGAGGCTGCACTAGCAACTGGCGCCAGACTGGCGCCCAGCCCATCACGGCCGGCACCGCTCCGCTTACTATCAGGTACATTTTCTTTATCTGCTGGTCTGGCATTTAGAATCTTTCTGCCAGCCGGCCAGCTTATCTGGTCGCCATTTCTTCTTCTTCCGCCTTCTCTGGCGGGCACCGCTTCGCGCTCTTTTCTTGGACAAGGGGGCGGGGCTTCTCTTCGCGCTCTTTCTTCTGACACGCCCCCCTTCTTCCCGCTCTCAGCAGCGCTAATGGCGGCGGTTTATCGCTGTAATACACAGTCTGTTTCATGATTCTTCAGGCGCACAGTACCCGGTGTAACCGGGCACAAAATCCTGTTCGTGACGCCAAAAGTTGACTCGCCCACCCCAGGGCTATGGGACACCCGGTGCCGGGCCGGACTTTTCCGGTGGTAGTCAGTGGTGGCTGGGCCCGGCTCCGTGGCTCTGGTGGGTGTCAGTTGTAATATGTGGCTTGCTTGTTAATGGTTGTGTTCGTGACGCCACCTGTGGTATGCGGCTATTAAGCCGCCGCTGCTGTGTGAGGCCACCGGGATGATGTGATGGCAGCAATGGTGGTACTGCTCCCCACAGGTGGAGCAATGCCCGGGGCACAGTTGGTGCTTGTGAGTGTCTATGCAGCTGAAATAACAGAGACCACTTCAAGGGTGCAGTTCAAGTTCTTTACTCACAGTTCTTGTCACAGCTGTAGGGACCCTTGGACTGCTGGGACCACTGTCAGGGACCTCCGCCGTTTCTGGGTGATTCTGAGAGTGGAAGCCGGTGCCCTTCTCTTAGTGTCTCTTTCTTCTGCTGTCTTCCTTAGCCTTGCCTTTGTTAGGATGGACCTGGCTTGGCCTCCACTACAGCCTCCAGGCTGGGGGGTCACCTGTCGGCTGATTACCCCTTTTCTGGAAGTCTGCTATGGGTTCTGGCCCTGGGAGCTTACAACGTCCCTGGGCCTCGGTTTTTACTGTTTGGAGATGATTTTGCACTCCTCCAGTCTCTAGGGACCGTCCCCTGTCGCAGCTTGATCCCTCCACCGATGTCAATGTGGAACAGGCCACCGCAGCCTACAACTACCCGTGGCACTTCTAGGGCCCTCTCCTTGGTACCTTTAGGACTGCTCGTGGTACCTCTAGGACTACCCGTGGCCCTGCGACTCCTTCTGTCTCCTACGTGGTGTCACCTGGACCTCTGGGTCCCAGGGTCTTCACCAGGAAGCGTCTCCTTCTGGTTCTCTGCTCCTGTCTGACTTGGAGCTCTTTTCCTTCTTTCTTTCTTTCTTTCTTTTCTTTTCTCCTCCTTGCCTGCCTCCAGCAGGCCTCCTCCTCCCTCCTTTCTCTCGTTCTTCTCCTCCAACTACATGCTCACTCTCTCTCTCCCTGAGGTAGACTGAAACTCTGACCTTCCTCTCTGTGTCTGCTCTCAGATGGCTCCTCCCACCTCCCCAGTTGCTAAGCTACCACCCTATGGGAGCAGGGATGGGTCTTATGTCTCCTCCCAGCATGCAGCATGGGGGGGTAACTGCCACTTTCCCTGGTCCCAGTATGTACTTAACAATGGGTGTAGTGTGGATTTACCAGGGGACCGGAGTTCACTCTCTTCCTCTCCCAGAATGGGGCATCACACCGCTGGATGGGGTGCAATGACCTGTGGCGACGGAAGCCTCAGGGGCGCCACATATATCTACCTGGATATCAGGTCTTATCCTCCCCTTCTACTATTGAAGTAATTCACTATTGGGGTTAACGGATCCCGTTTGTCTCCATTCCCTCACACACCTATACACCTGCTTCAGTTCATACCCCTCTGAATATTGGGCTTCTCTTATCTAATTTGCCCTAATTACTTTTTCTTCCCTTGATTTTTCCAATCCAACACTCTGCTTCCCTTTGTATTAGGGGATGTTGGATGCGTTGCTCTGGGATTCCCTACACTCGTCTGATCCTCCTTTGCTTGCATTTCAGAGAGGAGAAAAGACGGTGCGCATGCGCAGGGTCGCGTCATGAGGGATCCCCCGATCACGTGACCGCATCATACTCTTATGCGGAAGTGATGCGTAGTAAGGCTCTGACCGCTTGCGGTTCAGAGTGGAACGCGGCCAGCGCGCATGCGCAGTAACGTAGGGTCGGAATACCCGATCACGTGATCTCTCTCTACCTGGATTGGAAGTGGTGCAACTGAGAGACGGGCACCCTGTGGCGGACATGTTGTTTGGACGCTAAGGTATGGAGGGGCTAATTAACAACTCGCTGCAGGTGGTTTCATTTGAGGGAGGCGTTTATAAAATGTTACCCATAGGGGGGCGGTTTTTCTGCCCCTTGAACCTACATCCTCACTGTTGCGGGCCGCATTTGGGCTTTAGGATGAGGACTTGAGGGATTGCATTATCGCTACTCTGGAGACGCTGGGTCCGGTCGATATTTGGGGAATCCCTTGAGGAAGGTCCCTTATCTGGTGGATAACGAGGCATATGAGATAAGTGGTTAAAGCCTTGGTTCTGACCTGGCCTTATACATTTGGTGTCTGTCTTTACAAGTGCATGTATTTGCATTCATGATTAACCCCTGTATTTAACTATAAGATTAAAGGCCCCGTCACACTATGCAACATCGCTAGCAACATCGCTGCTAACGAACAACTTTTGTGACGTTGCTAGCGATGTTGCTGTGTGTGACATCCAGCAACAACCTGGCCCCTGCTGTGAGGTCGTTGGTTGTTGCTGAATGTCCTGGGCCATTTTTTAGTTGTTGCTGTCCCGCTGTGAAGCACAGATCGCTGTGTGTGACAGCGAGACAGCAACAACTAAATGTGCAGGCAGCAGGAGCCGGCTTCTGTGGAGGCTGGTAACCAATGTAAACATCGGGTAACCAAGAAGCCCTGTCCTTGGTTACCCGATATTTACCTTTGTTACCAGCCTCCTCCGCTCTCACTGTCAGTGCCGGCTCCTGCTCTGTGCACATGTAGCTGCAGCACACATCGGGTTAATTAACCCGATGTGTGCTGTAACTAGGAGAGCAAGGAGCCAGCGCTAAGCATTGTGCGCTGCTCCATGCTCTGTGCACATTTAGCTGCAGCACACATCGGGTTAATTAACCCGATGTGTGCTGTAACTAGGAGAGCAGGGAGCCAGCGCTCAGTGTGCGCTGCTCCCTGCTCTCTGCACGTGTAGCTCCGTGCGGTGGTAACCAAGGTAAATATCGGGTTGGTTACCCGATATTTACCTTAGTTACCAAGCGCTGCATCTTCCACGCGGCGCTGGGGTCTTGTCACTGGTTGCTGGTGAGCTCACCAGCAACTTGTGTAGCGACGCTCCAGCGATCCCTGCCAGGTCAGGTTGCTGGTGGGATCGCTGGAGCGTCGCAGTGTGACATCTCACCAGGAACCTCCTAGCAACTTACCAGCGATCCCTATCGTTGTTGGGATCGCTGGTAAGTTGCTTAGTGTGACTGGACCTTTTGCCCCACCAGGATTGCTTTATACAGACTCCAGCATTACTTTGATTCTACCATTGTTTGGTTTGTGTTGGGACCACCAACATTCATTTACCTTTTTGTTCTATGAACTAATCTTTCTTTCCACTCCTGAAGAACCTCAGATAGATGAGGGGAAACGCGTTGGGTGGTTTCGTCTAGGGACCACTGGAGATTATTGAGTGGGTTTCTGGGTCATTGTGCCCGTTTATGTGTCCAATTAATCATATTGGTCATAGGTTATTATTATGTATATTACATCTTGAATTTTGGTTCATTTGAATGTGTGAATCCTTCACAGTACTATCACCCTCCTCACGACTCCTAGGGCCACTGTAGGGCCAGGAAGGAGAGTCGACGTAGAGCGGGGGCGCCAATTGCGCAGGTTCATAGGGCGTCGACCTCTGCGGCAAGGAAGGGGTTAACTTAGGGCATTGTGAGGGTTAGACCCCCTCCCCCTCCCTTGTGATTTCTTAATATTGATATTATTTGTATTTTGGAAGGAATTTACTATTGGTTTTGGAAGATTCCCTTCCCTTTTAATCAGACTATTAAAATTTGAATTTTAGGAGTTTTTTTGTTTGTTTTTTTCACGACTGCACTTCTAATTATTGATTTATGAATTACTGAACCAAGTTGATGGTAGTCGGTGCTCGCAGCCGGCTGTGTCTGGTCCCCCACCCGGTTCGGTGGTCTTGGCCTTTCTCCTGCACCGTGTTGTGTACTTGGGCTGCCTGCGCTTCAGCGTCAGGAGTCCGCTCCCCGGCTTGGTAGATGTCGGGAGAGCCCTTTTGCCCGCAGACGCTGGCCCGTGGGATCTCTCTGCCTGTGCGGTGGCTTTCTATTCCCCTCGGTGGGCTGTTGTTTTCAGTCAGGACTTGGGTGGGAAAGGACCTATAGTCCAGACCGCAATCAGTTAATTAACTCAGTCCAGTGGATTCTGGACCTTGTTTCAGGGTCTGAGTACCCCCCCTTTGTGCTCCGGTTTCCGAGTCGGTTCCCTGGGTCGGTACCGGCGGGCCACTACCCTGTCCCGGTCCACCACGGTTCCACCGAGCCGTCTTCCCGGCTCCTGCAGGCTGAGGCCACCGTATGCCTCCTAGCCAAAGGTGCCCGGGCTCCAACCCTGGCACCTGTCAGACTGGTGCAGACCTGGGCACAGGCCTACTTCCACTCTCCTTTACTCCTGTCAACTAATCTGCTTGTTTTTCCTGCCTCAGGGCCTCTGAACTCCTCGGTGGGCGTGGTCAACCACCTGGCTCTGCCCCCTGGTGTGTCCATCAAGCACTGAGAGAGGTGACTAGGGATTAAAGTTTGGCTGATGACACCTTATTGGGGGACAGGTGTAGTGCGGGGATCTATCTGTGACTACCGGGCTAGTCCAGGGCGTCACATGTACTTTATTCAATTTTGCAGCCATAAGAAAAGCATCTGTGAAAAATTGATGGCTACCATGTGCTATTGCTTTTGTCACTTCCATAGACTGGAATGATTGAGCCTGATCTACAAGAAGCAATTCTCCCCTGGAAGCACTCCTGTTCCATACGGTGAAATCTGATGGAGCATGGCACTTTTATTTTGTCACTATTTCATACGTAAGTGTAATAGGGTGTCCAGTGCCCATCAACCCCGAATATGTATGGTGAATCGGTTTCTCGTAATGTACTGTATTTGAATATGCTTGGTTTTACTTTATTGTATTTTGTACGTGTTCTCCTGTGTAATATGGCCGGCTGCCAATAGGTGTCACTGGGTCCCTGGTCCCCTAGTGTGAGGGAATGCAGAGAATTTGACATAACAGTAGGGGTTAAGTGGGGGAGGAAGGTTTCCAGCACAGAAGGGGATATAGGGCAGAGGTTTCCGGGTACAGTCAGATAGGGAGATAAAGAGCCAGTGAGAAGTGACAAGAGAAAGGACCTGCAGGGTCGGATGAAGCAGAGTGGAGTGGGTGGTATGGAGGTATCTGGCAAAAGAATGAAGGAAAAACAAAAAGCCAGCACTGAATGTGCACTTCAGCACTAAACATTCCAAACTGTACTTATTATAAAAATTTTGAGATTTTTAGCAAAAAATTGCAATTTCTTGAGCTGCCTCGCCACGTCACGGCAAATCTCATTTGAGGCAGTCCTACACTAAAATATTTTTATAAAATGTGCCATACGGCCTCACATATGAATAGTAGAACTGCTCTTAGCAGCACTCACCTGGTCTATTTCAATCCCGTACCCATGACTGAGTCATGGCTGTGGGCGGGACAGGTCCAAGCAAATGCTGCATGAAGTAAATAGCCTGTGGACAAAGCCTGATGACTGAATGTGAACAGTCACCAACCGCCAAAATCTAGACAGATGGAATACATCCCAAATTGGGGTGCATAGCAAGGTGGAGGTCAACCACCGACCAATTTAATGAAGAAAAAACAAAAAGCCAGCACCAAATGTGCACTTCAGCACTAAACATTCCAAACTGTACTTATTATAAAAATTTTGTCTAGATTTTGGCGGTTGGTGACTGTTCACATTAAGTCATCCTGCCTTGTCCACAGGCTATTTACTTCATGCAGCATTTGCTTGGACCTGTCCCGCCCACAGCCATGACTCAGTCATGGGTACGGGATTGAAATAGACCAGGTGAGTGCTGCTAAGAGCAGTTCTACTATTCATATGTGAGGCCGTATGGCACATTTTATAAAAATATTTTAGTGTAGGACTGCCTCAAATGAGATTTGCCGTGATGTGGCGAGGCAGCTCAAGAAATTGTAATTTTTTGCCAAAAATCTAAAAATTTTTATAATAAGTACAGTTTGGAATGTTTAGTGCTGAAGTGCACATTTAGTGCTGGCTTTTTGTTTTTTCTCAAAAGAATGAAGGAAATGAAGGTGCAGGAGAGTGTGAGCCGTTCCACAGTGAAGCGTAATCTCAGTATGGAGGTAGAGGAGCAGGCAGGCATCCTTTGGTTCGAAAAGGAATGGATAAATTGCTCCTTGGTTACCGTAACTAGAGGGCCAGGCTCAATACGGGTAAGGCTGTATGTACATGTCGGTGATGTAAAACCTGTCTTGAAGAAATAAAAACTGTCTGCAAATCAATCGTTCAGTAAAGTTATGAGAGTTTTATCTGGTGGTGGACTCATTTCTGACATAGTGGTGTGCAAGGCCGATTGTGGTGAATGGGATCTTGAAAAATCAGATGGAGACCTAGCTGTATAGCTGCAGATGTGACGTCCTGGCCTATCAGGTCATCACAGGGTATTGTGCAATCTGCCCTTTTGTGCAATATCCACCTCCTCCTTGGTTAAGGGTCCCTAACCATTGGTGTTGCCAAGAACAGCTAATCAAAATCCTAGGAACACTCTGCACCATACCCACCAGACACACCAGTGGACGGCCTGAGTGGAATATGGTCACCCACTTGGGGGGTTGGTTAAGGGGAGGTCAGGACTGTCAGGAGACAGTCAGTTGAGCAGTGACTCTCAAGAGGAGAGATCACGGGGCGGTGTAGTGTTGGACGAGAGAGAGAGAGGTCAGGAGCTGGGCTCCTTGAAACTACTAGGTGGCAGACGTTGGTCTGGGCCTGGTAGGAGCTGGACCCCGGTCGCAGGGGGATTGTGACAAGGGGCACGGACTGTCGAGGAGGACAGCCGGCGGCCTTGTGCCTTCAGCGAGCAGGGGCCAGGGCACAACAGGGTACGTGGACCCTAGGTCAGGGAGTAGCTTCAGGCGTCCAGACAATTTACCCGATGAGGACGGAGCCTTCAAGATCCGTTCTCCACCCGCTCCAAAATCGGGGTACTAGCGCAATGAGGGGGATAGGACTTTCCACACATACGCTCCAGAAAATCCCAAGCGTGAACCCTGAGAGCAAGCTCCACCAGTTAGCCATACTGGGGAGCGGGACCGGATTAGTTTCACACTAAAGGGACCAACCAGAAGACAAGGTGCCAAGGCAAAGGTCACAGACTAACAGGCAACACCAACGGGCACGGGATCCAGGCGTGCTCCCTTTAAGCGGCAGCGGTGTCCAGAACTTTGGTTTACTACAGTTGACGGCGTCAGCGTTATTAGACTGAGTGAGTACGCAAGTGACCCTTACCGTCCCAACGGCACATCCCTGTCGCCATCACCGAGTTCCGGGGCATCCCTTTACCCGTGGAGGGATTAAACACCTAGCTGCTCACGCCATCGCCACCGGGTACTCCCAGCTGCAGCGGTGGTACTCCACCTTACCATGCAACACGGGTGACGTCACAAACTTTCCACACCATCCCCTGTACATAACCCCCCTTCATTTGAGGAGCCGCACAACCGCCAAGTCTGGAGCCCTCTCGAGCCACCGTGGATCCGGATCCGAGCAGCCCGGCTGCTGACACGGGGGCGGCACACAGACAGGTACCACCTCCACACACACTTCACACACCACTCTGCCCCTGTGTCTGTACTGTATCGGGGTGGGTTGAGGACGGCAACCCTTGCCCACGACTGCCCCTCCCTGGCATTTTACATAAGTGAAGAGGGATCAATCTCGAGGCTGAGGATCCATCATCCATCCATCTGATAAAACAATCAATGGCTTCATTCTTGGTATAAGTTCATCAGGACAGACATGGCCTTTAGCATTCTGCTGCCGCTGTTTCCTGGGGGTACTCTCGCTTCTAGCCCTTGCTCTGGGTATAATCCCTAGAGCAGCCGAGACTACTCTGTAATTCTTTCCCGTTACTTATCTTTCGGCAATCGTATCTCAAACATGACTCCGGACGGCTCTCTAGCTCCTGACCAGTGCAAGGATTCTCCAGCAGTGCTCTACCCCGACGTCCTACTGATCTGGGGACGCTCTCTAGCCTGATCCTCGAGGCGAGCCTTAGGCACTGGACACAAGGGAGTTTTCCTCCCATTTTCTGGACAGGCCCAAGGTATGAGGCCCCGTCCGTGCTCCTGGAGCCAGTCTACAGAACTCAACTCACTTTCTGGCCTGTCTGCCTAACCGATCCTCTGCTCCTACCTCTGTCTCTAAGTCTCCTAGGCTACCAACTGTATCAAGGGAAAACACTGCTTAGTAGGCATAGGAGTGAATCAACCACCTGCTACATAAGACGGGGAGGAGAAAAACTCAGAATGGAACTGAAGACTTTTATATACACCATATTACAGTGACCTAGACTTACGGAGCCGTAATATACCCATGTGAATGAGCTTTTATTATGTAACTGAAAAATCTTAATGATATGTATTTGGCTTTGATTTGTGCACTAGAAGTAATAGTTTTATATACTAACGTTGCGTATTTATCCTCTCCGGATTAATATAGTAAGAATGTAATAAATCCTTCCTTCGTAAGACATAGCTGATACTTACTGAATGCTATCGCTTTTTTAGAAGCGCGGCGCCCTGAACAGCTGCTCCTGTAGGGCATAATAACTTTCTCATATCTTTTTATTTCTTGGGTTTCTACAGGCTTTGTGGTATTAACTGAAAGCAGAAGAGTGAAACTACCAGTATCTGTTAACTCAAGTCACTGGAAATAGAAAAGGCTCAGTTAAAAGTCCCTCTACAATGTAAGATATAGAGAAGATACATAAAAAAATCAATTTAATTTCAAGATTTGATCAGTTGCGCAACTTCAAGTATAAAAACCCTGCATTCATATTTAATGCGGGGATATCGCGAGGATTTTTTGCTATGGTATATAAATATGTATTGTGTATCTTTTCTACATAAATCAATGGTGGAAACGAGATCTAGGGATATAATTATAAAGTGTATTGCAGTGAGCGTTAATAAAAGTATGTCACGTACGGTGATGGCGGCACGCTTAAAACCCCAAACGTCGGGGGAGCAGGATACATAGGGTGAGTTGTCAGCATCCGACACATACAATGCTCTTTGTACAGATGGTATTCTGTTCGTGGAGGGAAGCGGCGAGTGTTGCTGCCAAGTATCTTGGATGCTTTACAAGTTTTACAAAAAATGCTTAAAGGCCTAAAAGTCAGTAATGTCAAAACTGAAATGTCAATGTGGCCTGTTACAAGTTTTAAAAGGTTACGTAGAGAATAGACATTTAAGCTAAAACATTTAGATGCGGAGGTAATGTTGGTATTCAGCTCGAGTCATGCAATTAGCTTTCGGAACTCAACTAATTAATAGTAATGTAGATTACATATAGTGAAGGAATAGATGCCAGAGTCGAATGGATTTAAAAATGTTCTACCAAAAAGAGGGCCACCTGTGATGCTAGTCACTACTTACGGATAGTATAGACGGAAGAGTAGTCAGAAAAGCCGGGGTCTGTTAACAGGAGGACACGTATGATCACAGGGAGTTAACAGAGTCATAGTCAGGTCACAATCCGAGGGTCAGAATTCCAGGAGAGCACGTAATAGGTTCATGGAGAAAACAGAGACATGGTCAGGTAACGATCTGAGGTCAAAAGGCAGGAGGTCACAACAGGAACAGGGAGCGGGCAGAGATGAGTCAAATAACAGTCTGGGGTCAGCAAACAAAGATCAGACCACAAGCAGAGACACAAGCCAATAGCCCAACTGCAGAACCAGAAAATACAACTGTCAAAGTTCTGGTCGAACATGCTTAGTAAAGAAGCCTGAGCAATTCCCAGGAGTGTGGAATGCTGAGTAATCAGCACCACCCAGAACCAACATGGAATCCTGCACTGTCATTCAAGCTGCCAGCTGAGTAGCTCAGGGAAGCGCAGCAGAGCATCTCCTACTCTGCAAGATGCTCTGCACAGAGGAATGGTGACACCACCATTGTCCATGAGTTAAGTCTGGTAATGCAACTCAATCCCATGCAAAGAGTGTTCTACCTTTAGTGACTTTGGTTAGACATTGCCACATCACAACTAATAATATCATTGGAGTCATGTTGTGACCGGTGACCTATTGGGACCATGGGGCAATTGTCACGAAAAATCCAATCCGGTTGACTTCGTTGGGTCACAGGTAGAGATGAGTGAGCCCCGTGTAAATTTGGTTAGGTGGGTTCAGCCAGACTTTAGATAAAGTTTGGTTTGGGCCCGGACTGGTCACAAATTGGGCAGTTTGGGTCTCCACCCACATGGAGCCAGCCATAAACAGATCACTTCCGGGGGAGGGTGGGCATGGTTTTCTTTTTTTTGTACACACTACATCCAATCACGCTGTTGTTACACTGTTTTATTTTATAGGTTACTGGTTTCCTAAGAACTTAGTGGGATTGCTACTGTCCATCTTAAAGAAAACCTGTCAGCTTATTCATGCTGCCTAAATCTCGTGCTTCATGAACCAGAGTTTGACTGTATGATGGTACCCTCCTCTGAAACACTACAGCGTTTCAGAGAAAACATACTTTGAAGATTGGGCCAGGGACCTTAGGCAGAGACCAGACTAATCCAGTGCTCCCTCAATCCAGCTTCTCACATCAGGGTGGAAACAGTCATGGGTATTTGGTCTCTCCTAGTCTAAAAATAGCAGCCCACAGCCACCCCAGAATTTTTGCATCCATTAGATGCACCAATTCTGCCACTTTAATAATTATCCCAATTGCCTTGGAACAATATGGGGTTGATTATAGTTGCCAAAAATCACAGCTGCCATCAAACCATAGGTTAGTAATGGAGAGGTGTCAGAGACACCCCCATTACCAACCTTGTAAGTCAAAAGAAATAAACACAAACGCAGAAAAATCCTTTATTTGACATATTAAACACAGACACCCTCTTTCACCCATTTATTAACCCCCAAAACACCCCCGGAGGTCCGATGTAGTCCACAACAACATCCCATGATGATCCTTGGCTCTGCTACATCCAAAGGCTGTGGTAGGCAGTGACAGAAAATGTCTTTGGAACACACTGAGGGAAGCGGGAGAGTACCCATCTGTGAGTAGTGGTGATGTCAGTGAGGTCACCAGAGTTCAGAACTGGAGGCTCCAATGGTATCAGCTGTGTCTGGCAGCAAGTTTACCTGAGCTCACAACTAGTACCATGTGAACCTCAGCTGTGACCACAGGTGAACTTGCTGCCAGACTGCCGTACTTCTGTACTGTCGCACTGTATGACACTGCGGCAAAGAAATCCGGCAGTCTGGCAGCGAGCTTATCTGCGGTAAAAGTATTCAATGCTCAGATAGGCTCTACTTGTTTACCGAGTGTAATGGAAGTCAATGGGGAACTCAAGCAATTTGCCAGAAGATCTTTGAAATGTCCGAGTTTCCCATTGACTTCCATTATACTTGGTACACGAGTTGAGCCCATCCAAGCATCAACTGCTTGTTTCAACTAATGAGTACCAAGTACTTATATAGCTCTGCTAATTTCACGGCACTTTACAGACGTGATCAAATGATTTGTCTCTGAACCAATCTGGCTGCAGAACAGTGTAGTAAAAAGCAAATGCCATAAACTAGGAACATTAGATTCATGCACCCCACGCTCCAAAAATACTCAACATTTTTTAACATATTATTTGTATAGTATAAGTAGTCATGCCCTGTGTTAGCAAATACCTCCAATTAGAAATGTAGTATAGTTCTCCTGATTAGTTATGTCACTTACCTCATGTGCAGGGCATTGCAGCTTAGTTATCCATGGTTACAACCTCTCATATTGTGACAGTTAATTAGTTGCTTGTGGTCGTAATAACCATGGACACTTAAGCTCCTGCAATGCCCTGAACATGAGGTTAGTGACATAGCCATTCAGTAGAGTTATACTACATTTCTAATTGGAGGTATTTTCTAATATTATTATTATTACGTGTACTACATATTGGAATAGGATCTTGGAGATGGGAATTTCCCCTTTTGGCTGCAATGCTCTGCACATGAGGTAAGTGACATAGCTAACCAGGAGAACTATACTACATTACTAATTGGCGGTATTTGCTGATATTATTATTATTATTACACCTACTACATATTGGGATAGGATCTTGGAGATGGGAATTTCCCCTTTAGGCTGCAATGCCCTGCACATAAGGTAAGTGACAGAGCTAATCAGGAAAACTATACTACATTTCTAATTGGCGGTATTTGCTGATATTATTATTATTATTACACCTACTACATATTGGGATAGGATCTTGGAGATGGGAATTTCCCCTTTAGGCTGCAATGCCCTGCACATGAGGTAAGTGAAATAGCTAACCAGGAGAACTATACTACATTACTAATTGGCGGTATTTGCTGATATTATTATTACACCTACTACATATTGGGATAGGATCTTGGAGATGGTAATAACCCTTTAAGGACACAGCATCTATTAGTTTTTTTTCTAAGGAAATTGTTTAGTCTATAAGCTGAGAACAGTATATTACACTGTAATTAATGAGACATTAATTGCACCAGGAGGTAATTACATGAGAGCGAAACATAATAAATCCTACGAGTTGG
This sequence comes from Anomaloglossus baeobatrachus, assembly GCF_048569485.1. Lineage (NCBI taxonomy): Eukaryota > Metazoa > Chordata > Amphibia > Anura > Aromobatidae > Anomaloglossus > Anomaloglossus baeobatrachus. The sequence continues at coordinate 182,783,256 of NC_134361.1, forward strand.
TTTAACAGTAAGTAAAAAATGAAATGTAAAAGAAATTTAATGCGAATTGAACGCAGGACATTATATCACTTGCCACAACCATGAAAGTGAAGGAAATGATAGATTGTTCTTATTTATAATAAAAGTGGACAGGAATAGCGAGAAAGGAAAAAAATAGAAATGAAATCTTGATAGCGGAGTATATAGGACTGTAAGAGTTTTACAACAGGACGGTGCATGGGGGAGATACAATCGTTATTTACAATTATATGTGTGGTTAAAACCGGCTGATTTATGAGGAGCGGTCGTCGCCTCCATTTAGCACCCACACAGCTCCTGTACAGTAACAATATTTCTTGTGAGTGTTATTACCCTTGTGATTGGCAATGGGGCTTAAAAATGCAGCACATTTTAGCACATTGCAGCTTTAACACTGCACTTAAAGGGATTTTCCAGAAAAAAATAACTAAAGGAGATGTCATTGTCAATGAATTCTTATTTAAATCAAAACCTTCCTCTTTAAAGAGACAATTTGCATATTCCCCAGAGGAGCCGTGCAGCTATAAGACAAATCACCACTGACAGCCAGATTGGTTTGTCAGTCACCGCAAGGAAAAAAAGTTTCCCCTTAGACCCCACTAAAGCTTCTGTGACGCCCCTATTCAGGGCGTCACAGGCTACTGCCCTTCCTGCCATTTGGTGCAGTATCCAACCCCTCATGGTTCTGGGTTCCCAACCTGTAGTATTGCCTCCATCAGTATCAAAATCCCAACCACACCCTGTCAGGCACACCAGTGGGCTGCTGAGCTGGAATAGGGCCGCCCACCTAGGGGTCAGGCACACTGGTGGGAGGTGACAGAGTAGTTGGCTCCAGGGGAGCAAAGTGAGAGGAAGCTGGGGGTTGGAGCTCCCAGGAAAACAGAGGAGTGTGCAGCTCCCTGTTGTGACAGGTTGGGTTGCAGACGGTGGTCTAGACGCGGAAGAGTCGGAGACTCGGTCGCAGGGTATTGAGGCTGGGTGCCTAGACCTGGTCTTGGAGGACAGGAGGCATCTGAGACTAATAACCGGTCCGGGACTGAAAGCACGGCAGGGTACAGGACCCTAGGTCGGGGAGTAGCTTCAGGCAACCTGGCAATTAACCTGTGGAGGATAGTGACTTTATGGACTGTCCCCAAGAAGCTCAGAGATCAGGGGCACTAGTGCAACGAGGGGGATAGGGCTTTCCAACCCAAGCAGCCCACAGAAATTCCATGCGTGAGCCTTTGAGAGCGCAGCTCCTCTATCCACAAGGAGGGAGCGGGGCCCAAACAGCTTTACACCAACGGGCCACAAGGACACTTTCAAAATTTGTGCAAGGAGGCAGGCTTCGGATCACCTGGCAGTATTACACGGGACGGATACCTGGACGGGCTCCCCCAGGAAGGCAGCAGCACCCAGAGACTTGGTTTATCTTGTTGCCAGAGTCTGCTTTGCGGTCGTACCATCACCGATGCTGCCTGAGTGAGTATATGGTCCTCCCCTGCTTCCAACTGGCCCTGCGCACCCCCGCTCCCCCATCACACAGAGTCCCGGGGTCTCCCCTACCCGTGGAGGGAACGTCATCTGGCTGCCCCACTCCATCTCCCCCGGGTACTCCTATCGGCTGCGGCGGTACTCCTTTACCGTGAAGCACGGGTGGCGTCACAAACTCTTATACCCTGTAAATTGCCCCCTTTTTTTATATTTGAGTGGCCGCAAGCCCCCGGGTCCGGAGACCCTCGAGCCACAGCAGTGACCCCGGATCCAAGCGGTTCGACCGCTGCAGGGGCGATACACTTCTCATACAGCCAGATCAGATCTCATACTTTGCACTGACGAGAGACAATCATCCTGAAACACCGTGTCTGCAAATTGAGGTTCTGATTTGGCATAAATCCTAGGTGATATGAAAAGGCTCATTAAAGGGCCACTTTTGACTTTTAGGATTGCTACTTCCAATAGGTGGCACTAGAGTTTGTCTCCTTCCTCCCTGAAGAGACAATTTGAATATTTAAATCAATTAAATTGATTTTGTATTCCCATCTCCAAGATCCTATCCCAAAGTGTTAAAGTCGCCGAGCAGCGGGGAGCGTCCAGGAGTGGACCCACTGGATCGAACACCGGACTCCCCTGGAGGAACTAACCTTGAACTAACCTCTATACAGAGGCAGTCAGGCACAGCCGTAGGGGGCCGAAATGCACGACAGCCAGAACCAGTGGTATCTGCTCTTACGGACAGGAGGGTCTCTGAAGTCCAGTGCGGGTGTGCACATAAGTCATGGCACGGACAAGGAATCATAGATGTGGCAACAGGATGTAGTATCCTGGACTTGACAGCACGGAGTTGATGGCTCAGACGTGGTAGCACGGAGGTGATGGCTCAGGCATGATAGCACGGAGGTGATGGCTCAGGCATGATAGCACGGAGGTGATGGCTCAGAAATGACATAACGGAGGTGATGGCTAAGACGTGGCAGCACAGAGGTGATGGCTCATACATAACAGCCCAGAGGTGATGGCTCAGACATGACAGCACGGAGAAGATGGCTCAGACTTAGCAGCATGGAGGTGGTGGCTCAGACATGACAGCACGGAGGTGATGGCTCAGACATGACAATGTAGTGCCCAGGGATATGGGGTACTCGGTCCTGGGCGGTAACAAATGGGAACGTCACTCTGGTGGCCATTGCCCGGTCCCATGCCCTGGGCCTTTTTTGTAATGAGAGTATTTACAAGGGAGATAAGAGTTTTGTCATGTGACACCACCTGCGGGTTGCGGTTAAGGATGGAGAATCGCCGCTGCTGAATGTGGGCACTCCCAGGGCTGGTGGTAGTGGCAGCTGTGATGGTAGGCCCTCCAAAGGGAGTGCTAAGCCTGGAAGATGTAACGGGGATAATAACGGAGACCACACCAAGTTGTCTTTAACAGTCTCTACTCACTGTAGACGCAGGTGTTGTGGTTCAAGTCCCTTGGAGGACCAGTGCCAATGTAGTGACCCAGGGTGCTCTGTTCCCGGCACTCTCGGTTGATTGGGTCTCTGTAGCATGGAGCGTTTGGGGACCCCGACTGTCCCTTTTGGGGTAGTCTCTTTCTCAGTACGGCGGGCAGTGCGGACCCTGCAGGGAGGTAAGTGTCCGAACCCCAATCCTAGTTTACTGCTGATGCCCCCGGATTATTTGGTTTGGTGAAGTCCATGAAGGTATCCTCCCTGGGCAGGTATTTATCAAACCGTTTGAAAGTGACACTTGACCTAGGGCCTTGTGCCCCGTTCATGCTCCGGTCCCAGCGGTATCTCCAGTACCCGTCCTGGCGACCTCTCTCCTGTGCCCTGGGGTCACCGTTACACGGACCCAGCTCAGGCACGTCCGCACACCTCTCCTGTGTGCTACCCTCTCTAGACTCACTACTGACTGACTGCTCACCCCTCCCACCAGGCTGGCTTAACTCAGGGACTCGTTCCCATGGCGACCATCCCCTTCCATGGTTAAACCTCTATGCCCATTGTGGAGTGGAGAACTAGGATTTTGGTTGTGCTTTGGTGGTATCGGCACTGGTACTCCAGGTTCCAGGGGGTAGGTCCTGCATCCCCAAAAGGATGCAGTTGCCTGTAGTGCCCTGAGGGTCTCCGGGGCGCTACAACAACATGGAGGTGATGGCTCAGACGTGGCAGCATGAAGGTGGTGGCTCAGACATGACAACATGGAGGTGATGAATCAGATATGACAGCACGGAGATGATGGCTCAGACGTGACAGCACGGAGGTGATGGCTCAGACATGACAGCACAGAGGTGATGACTCAGATGTGGCAGCATGGAGGTGGTGACTCAGACGTGGCAGCATGGAGGTGGTGGTAGCAGCAGGATCTAGGAAGAGACACAGATTAACAGGTACAGGAAACTGGTACCAGGACACGGGACTATACACAGTAACGGGTATGGGACCTGAGCACTAGCAACTCACTACAGATAGGCAACATTGCTCAGGAACCTCTCCTAAGAGAGGAGAGTCTTAAATATCTTTAGGGTGAATGCTGACATCAAGGGTCACTTCCAGGTAATAGAATACTGGCCCTTTAAGAAAGGGGGTGTGGCTATGTGCACCCTTCAGGCACTCTCATAAGGCCTCCATGTGGCCTGGGAGGAGGAGGAGGCTGCAGCAGGCCCCGGGACAGGAACGGATCGCACATACCCACCAATCAGGTGAGGAGAACGGCACCCCCGTCAAGGCATGAGAGTGGGGGGGTGCAAGGGTGTCACAACCGGACCGGGTGCTACATATAGAAGGTGTAATAATAAGAATATTAGCAAATACCTCCATTTAGAAATGTAGTAGAGTTCTCCTGATAAGCTCTGTTGCTTACCTTTAGTGATGAGCGAGTACTAAAAAGCTCGGGTGCTCGAAGCTCGGGCCGAGCATCCCAAGATACTCGTGTACTCGGGCCGAGCAACGAGCCCAATGTTATCCTATGGGAGACCCGAGTATTTTTGTGAAATGACCCCCCGGCAGCATGGAGAAACCCTAAAAATGTCACAAAAGTCTCAGAAGAGTGCTCAAATGACATGGCAACAGCATGGGGAAGACCCCTTGAAGCATTTATCACTGAAAAGTCACAGCTGTGAACAATTTTGTCCGCGTTTTACGCCATTTTTACGGACTCACCAGAAAACCTTCCAAAATGACCCCAAAATGATTTTTCATGGCGGAAATGTTAAGGGCACATACCCAATAGTGAGATAGAGCTGGTGTATGTTACTTTTTGAGATTAATACATGAAAGATTTTACGTGAAAACATTGTGTGGCACTCCGATGTCCCTGAGAAGAGACGTACATGAAGGCCTCTTGAGTCTAATGTGCCCATTTTGAGGAAGTGAGTCTTTGTAGTATTTTCCTTTGCCAGGGCAGTCCAAAATTGTGAGGTTCACCAATGCCCCTGCATACAGACGTGCATGAGGGCCTGTAAACCTGAAGTGCCCATTGGAAGGAAGTGGGTCTATTGTAGTATAGCCCTTAGGCAGGGCAGCCAAAAATTGGGAGGCTCCACGTTGTCCCTGGGTAGAGACGTGCATGAGGGCCTTTAAACCTGAAGTGCCCATTGTAAGGAAGTGGGTCTATTTCAGTATAGCCCTTTGCCAGGGCAGCCAAAAATTGGGAGGCTCCACATTGTCCCTGGGTAGAGACGTGCATGAGGGCCTCAAAACATTAAGTGTCCATTTTAAGGAAGTGGGTGTATTATAGTATAGCCCTTAGGCAGGGCAGCCAAAAATTGGGAGGCTCCACGTTGTCCCTGGGTAGAGACGTGCATGAGGGCCTCAAAAAATTAAGTGTCCATTTTAAGGAAGTGGGTGTATTATAGTATAGCCCTTAGGCAGGGCAGCCAAAAATTGGGAGGCTCCACGTTGTCCCTGGGTAGAGACGTGCATGAGGGCCTCAAAACATTAAGTGTCCATTTTAAGGAAGTGGGTGTATTATAGTATAGCCCTTAGGCAGGGCAGCCAAAAATTGGGAGGCTCCACGTTGTCCCTGGGTAGAGACGTGCATGAGGGCCTTTAAACCTGAAGTGCCCATTGTAAGGAAGTGGGTCTATTTCAGTATAGCCCTTTGCCAGGGCAGCCAAAAATTGGGAGGCTCCACATTGTCCCTGGGTAGAGACGTGCATGAGGGCCTCAAAACATTAAGTGTCCATTTTAAGGAAGTGGGTGTATTATAGTATAGCCCTTAGGCAGGGCAGCCAAAAATTGGGAGGCTCCACGTTGTCCCTGGGTAGAGACGTGCATGAGGGCCTCAAAACATTAAGTGTCCATTTTAAGGAAGTGGGTGTATTATAGTATAGCCCTTAGGCAGGGCAGCCAAAAATTGGGAGGCTCCACGTTGTCCCTGGGTAGAGACGTGCATGAGGGCCTCAAAACATTGTTCCCATTGCAAAGGAGCGGGTCTCCTGTCGTTGTAATGTCCATTCTGCAAAGAATGGGCGAAAAAATTTACCACTGGGGGTATACCTGAAACAAAGGCCTAAGTATTGCAATTTGTAACGGTCATCATCATGGTGGCGCATGAGGAGAAGGAGGAGGAGTCCAGCGATTATCCAAAGTCCAGAAGTGTGTACCCATGGGTGAGTGGAGGTACATGGCAAACTTTAAATTCTGCTCTCATTTGCTGGTGGTGTGGTGAAGTCTGGCCCAATCCAACCCTTGTTCATCTTGATCAGAGTCAGCCTGTCAGCATTTTCAGTTGACAGGCGGGTGCGTTTATCTGTAATGATTCCACCTGCGGCACTAAAAACACGCTCTGACAAAACGCTAGCAGCAGGGCAGGCCAGGACTTCCAAGGCGTAGAGAGCCAATTCATGCCACGTGTCCAGCTTGGATACCCAATAATTATAAGGCACAGAGGAATGTCGGAGTACTGTTGTTCGATCTGCAAGGTACTCCTTCAGCATCTGGGCAAACTTAGGATTTCTTGTGGCACTACCCCGCACCTCAGGGGCTGTGGTACGTGAGGGGCTGAGAAAACTGTCCCACATCTTAAAGACTGTTCCCCTACCTCTGGCGGATTGGACTTGTGCCTCTCTCGGCTGTACGCCTCGGTTGTCCACTGATTCATGACCTATGCCGCTAGCGTTTTGTGAGGGGAATGCTTTGCCTACTTCCGTGAGTATGGCCTTCCGAAACTGCTGCATTTTGGTTGACCTCTCCTCCACGGGAATAAGAGACAAAAAGTTCTCCTTGTAGCGTGGGTCTAACAGTGTTACCAACCAGTAATGATTGTCGGCCAAGATGTTCTTAACGCGAGGGTCACGAGACAGGCAGCTTACCATAAAGTCAGCCATGTGCGCCAGACTCTTAACAGCCAGGACTTCAGTAGCCTGACCAACAAGATGACTGAACATGCTGTCCTCCTCCTCCTCCTCCTCCTCCTCCTCCTCATCTACCCTGTCCTCTGGCCAGCCACGCTGAACCGAGGATATGACTGGTGTGCATGTCATATCCTCAATTTGGCCGGAGAGTTGCTCCATGTCTTCATCCTCCTCCTCGTCATAGTCCTCCACTGCACGTTGTGATGAGACGAGGCTGGGCTGTGTGTTATCACCCACACCCACTACTGTTTCTTGCTGCAACTCATCGCGCTCCGCCTGCAATGCATCATGTTTGTTTTTCAGCAGAGACCGTTTTAGAAGGCAGAGTAGCGGTATGGTGACGCTAATAATGGCGTCATCACCACTCACCATCTTGGTGGAGTCCTCAAAGTTTTGGAGGATGGTACATAGGTCTGACATCCATCTCCACTCCTCAGGTGTTATGTGTGGAGTTTGACCCATTTCCCGACGGCTTAGGTGATGCAGGTACTCAACAACTGCCCTCTTCTGCTCACATATCCTGACCAACATGTGCAGAGTTGAATTCCAACGCGTGGGGACATCACACACCAGTCTGTGAGCCGGAAGATGCAAACGGCGCTGAAAGCCGGCAAGGCCGGCTGAAGCAGTAGGTGACTTTCGAAAATGTGCAGACAGGCGGCGAACTTTTACCAGTAGATCAGACAGCTCTGGGTATGACTTTATAAACCGCTGAACCACGAGGTTGAGCACATGGGCCACGCATGGAACATGTGTCAGCTGGCCTCGCCTCAAAGCCGCCACCAGGTTCCGGCCATTGTCACACACGACCTTTCCTGGCTTTAGGTTCAGAGGTGTGAGCCAGTGATCTGCCTGCTGTTTCAGAGCTGTCCACAGCTCTTCTGCATTGTGGGGTTTGTCACCTATGCAGATTAGCTTCAGCACAGCCTGTTGCCGCTTCGCCGAGGCAGTGCTGCAGTGCTTCCAGCTTGTGACTGGTGTGGAGGGCACAGTGGATGAGGATGCGCAGGAGGAGGAGGAGGCTGAAGAGCATGACATTCCGGAGCTGTAGAGTGTGGGTGAAACACTGACTGAGGTAGGGCCTGCAAACCTTGGTGTGGGAAGGACGTGTTCCGTCCCTCGCTCAGACTGGGTCCCAGCTTCCACAATATTAACCCAGTGTGCCGTCAACGAGATGTAGCGGCCTTGCCCACAAGCACTTGTCCACGTGTCTGTGGTTAGGTGGACCTTGGGTGAAACAGCGTTGTTCAGGGCACGTGTGATGTTTTGTGACACGTGGTTATGCAACGCGGGGACGGCACACCGGGAGAAATAGTGGCGGCTGGGGACCGAGTAACGTGGGACAGCTGCCGCCATCAGGTCACGGAATGCTTCAGTCTCCACCAGCCTAAAAGGCAACATTTCCAGCGCAAGCAGTCGCGAAATGTTAGCATTTAGAACTGTGGCATGTGGGGTGTTGGCAGTGTATTTGCGCCTGCGTTCAAAGGTTTGCTGAATGGATAACTGAACGCTGCGCTGGGACAAGGACGTGCTTGATGATGGTGTTCTTTCTGCGTAGGCAACTGCAGGTGCAGGAGTGGAGGAGGCTTGTTCGCAGGCAGCATGGACAGAGGATTGGCTCGCATGCACAACCAGCGAAGACGTAGCAGTGACATCAGCAAGCACTGCTCCTCGACTCTGTTGTACTTCCCACAAAGTCGGGTGCTTGGCTGACATGTGCCTGATCATGCTGGTGGTGGTCAGGCTGCTAGTTTTGGTACCCCTGCTGATGCTGGCACGGCAGGTGTTGCAAATGGCCTTTTTTGAATCATCTGGATCCAACTTAAAAAACTGCCAGACTCGGGAAGACCTAACATTTGTACAGGCACCTTGTGTCGTCGTGTTGTTCCGGGGAACGGTTGCCTGACTTCTGCCTGGGGCCACCACCCTGCTTCTTACTGCCTGTTGTGATGCTACGCCTCCCTCCCCCTGTGCACTGCTGTCCTCGCTCTGCATATCCTCCTGCCAGGTTGGGTCAGTTACTGGATCATCCACCACGTCGTCTTCCTCTTCCGCACCCTGCTCCTCCTCCTGACTTGCTGACAATTGTGTCTCATCATCGTCCACCACTTGTTGAGACACGTTGCCAACTTCGTGAGAACGTGGCTGCTCAAATATTTGGCCATCTGTACAGACGATCTCCTCATGACCCACTTCAATATGAGCTGGCGAGAGGCCAGAATGTGTGAATGGAAACGTGAACAGCTCTTCCGAGTGTCCAAGTGTGGGATCATTAATGTCCGAGGAGGACGTGTACTCAGCCTGGTGGTAGGAAGGAGGATCAGGTTCAGAAATGTGCGGTGCAGTATCACGGCTACTGACACTTGACCGTGTGGAAGACAGAGTGTTTGTGGTGGTGCCAATCTGACTGGAAGCATTATCTGCTATCCAACTAACAACCTGTTGACACTGGTCTTGGTTCAAGAGCGGTGTACTGCTGCGGTCCCCAAGAATTTGGGACAGGACGTGCGAGCGACTAGATGTGGCCCTTTGTTGTGGCGAAATTAGAGCTTGCCCACGACCTCGGCCTCTGCCTGCACCACCATCACGTCCACTTCCTTGTTCCTTGCCAATGCCCTTGCGCATTTTGCAATGCTGTGCACTGCTGACGTGTATATTCACTACTTGTGCGTTATATCAAAGTGTGTGGAAATTGCACACAAGTGCACCTGTACGCTGCCACCAACAGGCACACACGTGCGGTTTTAAAAACCAAGCACGGACGCAATAATAACCTAACAGGTTTTTTTGGGGAGCGACAATTACAGACAAGTCAGACACTATCTGGACTGTTTTACACTGTGTACACCAGCCCCAGATATGATGAAGGCTGGTATACGGTCACCACTACCCTGCCTGCCTGCCTGCCTGTATACTGGTACAATAGTCCTGACAAGGACTCTTTTGGTCACTAGCCTGTATTCAGACCTGGCTATACCCTGCCTGTATATAGCAACAGTAGTCCTGAGAAGGACTCTGCTACTGTACTCCGACCTGGCTATACCCTGCCTGCCTGTATACAACTAGAATAGTCCTGAGAAGGACTTTTGGTCACACTGTTTGCAGCCCTGCAACTGAAAAAGCTATAAAGGGCCGCAAAGCTTTCCCTGAATCAGCGACACTCTCCCTGCACTGACAGTCTGGATAGCTGTGAGCAGAGCACAGCGCGCCGGCCGATATAAAGGCTCGGTCACGCTGTGCAGGCCGGCCAATCACTGCAATTCCACAACTAACAGGGCTGTGGCATTGCAGTGGTCTGCCAGCCAATCCCTGCATGAGGGCTGGCTCTCAAAAGAGCGCCAACATGCAGGGATGAAGACCACGAGTACAGCATGAGTATCGCGAGATTACTCGGTCCCCGCCGAGCAGCCCGAGTACAGCGATACTCGTGCGAGTACCGAGTAGTGACAAGCATGCTCGCTCATCACTACTTACCTTATGTGCAGGCATTGTAGTAGCTGAGGTATCCATAGTTACGACCGCTAGTAAGCAACTAACTGTCCCTATATGCGTGGTTGTTACCTTGGTTACCATCTCTTTTTAGGGGTTTTAATTTAGTGTCAGTTTGTGTTTTTTCATCTAAAAGTGTCCACTTTTCTGTGGTTGTTGGACCAGACAGACACTTTCAGAAAAAAATCACACATGGAGCTTATATGAACTCCGTTCCTGTCATTACTGTCTACGGCTCCATAGGGGATTCAGACAGAACCCACCGGATGCGCTGCACAACGCAGTGTGAACAGGACCTAATGTAAAATGTATGCATTAGTCATAAACTTTTATATTACAAAAAGTACCCTTAGGTAAACTACCTGGGTATTTTGAAGCAACGCTAAGAAATAATGTAAATATCATAGAATAAATTCAAATATTTTTATTTCATCATTTTTTTATTATTCAAACATAAACCACACCACAAAGGAGATCATGTTACATCCAAAACTGCCTCATGTTAGAAAAAGTTCGACAATACATATCCTGATGAGTAATAAAATCGATTTTTTTCAATTTTATGTTAATTCATACAGTGCCACGGCTCATCATACTGGCAAAAAAATACACTCGTCTATTTGGCTTTCTTAGTAATGCTTCACCGTTTTGCTGGTTTTTATTCAATATATGGAAAAGTCTAAGAATAAAATGCAAGACATTACACTATTCCTATCTGTAGACAAAAACGCGGAAGTACTTGATTTTTCCTCTAATTTAGCAGTTTTATCAGCGAGGTCAATATCTACCCATTAATCCGTTTATAAATTTCATTAACCAGCTGAATTTCACCTATAAAACAGTGAATAGGGGCATGGGGCATCGGCATCTGTATTAAAGACATATGTCTGGAGATAGAATCGGACCAAAAAGGGTTTAAATACCGCACAATCAAAACCACACAGTCAAATGCTATATTCAAAGTGCCTCTCCGACAACAAGATCCCACTACCAGCCGATGGACAGACAGTATCTGCGATTTTACCTAACATAAGGCATATGGACCAATACCTATCATATATATGATATATATTGGGAGCTCACATTGGTTACGGCCACACTTATTGTAGCCCTGTGTGGCTTATGGATGCCTACGGATTTACTAGCCGGTTGACAGGTATTGGTCCATATGCCTTATGTTAGGTAAAATCGCAGATACTGTCTGTCCATCGGCTGGTAGTGGGATCTTGTTGTCGGAGAGGCACTTTGAATATAGCATTTGACTGTGTGGTTTTGATTGTGCGGTATTTAAACCCTTTTTGGTCCGATTCTATCTCCAGACATATGTCTTTAATACAGATGCCGATGCCCCATGCCCCTATTCACTGTTTTATAGGTGAAATTCAGCTGGTTAATGAAATTTATAAACGGATTAATGGGTAGATATTGACCTCGCTGATAAAACTGCTAAATTAGAGGAAAAATCAAGTACTTCCGCGTTTTTGTCTACAGATAGGAATAGTGTAATTTTTTGCATTTTATTCTTAGACTTTTCCATATATTGAATAAAAACCAGCAAAACGGTGAAGCATTACTAAGAAAGCCAAATAGACGAGTGTATTTTTTTGCCAGTATGATGAGCCGTGGCACTGTATGAATTAACATAAAATTGAAAAAAATCGATTTTATTACTCATCAGGATATGTATTGTCGAACTTTTTCTAACATGAGGCAGTTTTGGATGTAACATGATCTCCTTTGTGGTGTGGTTTATATTTGAATAATAAAAAAATGATGAAATAAAAATATTAGAATTTATTCTATGATATTTACATTATTTCTTAGCGTTGCTTCAAAATACCCAGGTAGTTTACCTAAGGGTACTTTTTGTAATATAATTGCTTCTTTGAAGGCTACTTTGATAAGTTTCTGGACTTTGTGTGTTTCTAATTAGTCATAAACTTTGCTGACAGCTGTACCCTAAGGGTATATATATATATATATATATATATGTATATATATATATACAGTACAGACCAAAAGTTTGGACACACCTTCTCATTCAAAGTGTTTTCTTTATTTTCATGACTCTCAAAATTGTAGATTCACATTGAAGACATCAAAACTATGAATTAAAACATGTGGAATGAAATACTTAAAAAAGTACTTAAAATAGCCACCTTTTGCTTTCATTATTACTTTGCACACTCTTGGCATTCTCTTGATGAGCTTCAAGAGGTAGTCACCGGAAATGGGTTTCCAACAGTCTTGAAGGAGTTCCCAGAGATGCTTAGCACTTGTTGGCCCTTTTGCCTTCACTCTGAGGTCCAGCTCACTCCAAACCATCTCGATTGGGTTCAGGTCTGGTGACTGTGGAGACCAGGTCATCTGGCGTAGCACCCCATCACTTTCCTTCTTAGTCAAATAGCCCTTACACAGCCTGGAGGTGTGTTTGGGGTCATTGTCCTGTTGAAAAATAAATGATGGTCCAACTAAACGCAAACTGGATGGAATAGCATGCCGCTGCAAGATGCTGTGGTAGCCATGCTGGTTCAGTATGCCTTCAATTTTGAATAAATTCCCAACACTGTCACCAGCAAAGCACCCCCACACCATCACACCTCCTCCTCCATGCTTCACGGTGGGAACCAGCCATGTAGAGTCCATCCGTTCACCTTTTCTACAAAGACACGGTGGTTGGATCCAAAAATCTCAAATTTGGACTCATCAGACCAAAGCACAGATTTCCACTGGTCTAATGTCCATTCCTTGTGTTCTTTAGCCCAAGCAAGTCTCTTCTGCTTGTTGCCTGTCCTTAGCAGTGGTTTCCTAGCAGCTATTTTACCACGAAGGCCTGCTGCACAAAGTCTCCTCTTAACAGTTGTTCTAGAGATGAGAAGGTGTGTCCAAACTTTTGTGAAGTTGAACAAAATGTATTGCTTATTTTAAACTTGTTTAAAAAATAAATAACTGAAAAGTTGGTCATGCAATATTATTCATCCCCTTTACTTTCAGTGCAGCAAACTCACTCCAGAAGTTCATTGAGGATCTCTGAATGACCCAATGTTGTCCTAAATGACTGATGATGATAAATATAATCCCCCTGTGTGTAATCAAATCTCCGTATAAATGCACCTGCTCTGTGATAGTCTCAGTGTTCAGTGTAAAGCGCAGATCGCATCATGAAGACCAAGGAACACAACAGGCAGGTCCGTGATACTGTTGTGAAGAAGTTTGAAGCCTGATTTGGTTACAAAAAGATTTCCACAACTTTAAACATCTCAAGAAGCACTGTGCAAGCCATCATATTGAAATCGAAGGAGTATCATACCACTGCAAATCTACCAAGACCCGGCCGTCCATCCAAACGTTCATCTCAAACAAGGAGAAGACTGATCAGAGATGCAGCCAAGAGGCCCATGATCACTCTGGATGAACTGCAGAGATCTACAGCTGAGGTGGGAGAGTCTGTCCATAGGACAACAATCAGTCGTACACTGCACAAATATGGTCTTTATGGAAGAGTGGCAAGAAGAAAGCCATTTCACAAAGATATCCATAAAAAGTGTTTTTTAAAGTTTGCCACAAGCCACCTGGGAGACACCAAACATGTGGAGGAAGATGCTCTGGTCAGATGAAACCAAAATCGAACTTTTTGGGCACAATGCCAAACGATATGTGTGGCGTAAAGCAAGACAGCTCATCATCCTGAACACACCATCCCCACTGTCAAACATGGTGGTGGCAGCATCATGGTTTGGGCCTGCTTTTCTTCAGCAGGGACAGGGAAGATGGTTAAAATTGATGGGAAGATGGATGGAGCCAAATACAGGACCATTCTTGAAGAAAACCTGTTGGAGTATGCAAAAGACCTGAGACTGGGACGGAGATTTGTCTTTCAACAAGACAATGATCCAAGACATAAAGCAAAATCTACAATTGAATGGTTCACAAATAAACGTATCCAGGTGTTAGAATGGCCAAGTCACAGTCCAGACCTGAATCCAATCGAGAATCTGTGGAAAGAGCTGAAAACTGCTGTTCACAAACGCCTCCATCCAACCTCACTCAGCTCCAGCTGTTTACAAAGGAAGAATGGGCAAGAATTTCAGTCTCTCCATGTGCAAAACTGATAGACACATACTCCAAGCGACTGCAGCTGTAATCGCAGCAAAAGGTGGCGCTACAAAGTATTAACTTAAAGGAGATGAATAATATTGCACTCCCCAATTTTCAGATTATTATTTTTTATAAAAGTTTAAAATAAGCAATAAATATTGTTCCGCTTCACAATTGTGTCCCACTTGTTGTTGATTCTTCACCAGAACATTAAAATTTGAATCTTTATGTTTGAAGCCTGAAATGTGGGGAAAAGTTGAAAAGTTCAAGGGGGCCAAATACTTTCGCAAGGCACTGTATGTGCATATGCAGTATATAGTGTGTATATAATCTGTTTCCCCAAAAATAAGACTTACGCCAAAAATTAGCGCTAGTAGGATTTTTTTTTTTTTTGAGTATGCTTATAATATAAGTCCCACTCCATGTTGCTGTCAGTTACTGTCAGCAGCACTTAAATTACATATATTATGATCATCGGCTTCCATCGGCCCCTTGCCATGCCGATCTTGGGGAACTGATGAGTTACCCCGGCAGTCAGGGACTTGCTAAAGGTCACCATAAATGTCATGCAATTGCAGTATGTAGTATGTGAAAAAAAGTTAAAAAAATAATGAAACCGTGATTTAAACAGTGGAAAGAAAAAAAAAAACGGAAACTCCAGAATGAGTGTTTTTCTGTTACGGCAATTTCCATAAAAAATACTTAAAAGGGACCAAAATTCATAAGTACAGTTGAAACCAGCAGTTTACATACACTACCTAAAAAGACACATCTGCATGTTTTTCCCACTATCTGACATGAAATCAGAATAAATCTTTCCCGTTTTAGGTCATTTAGGAACCAAAATTATTTATATTTGCCAAATTCCAGAATAATGAGCGGTAGAGAATGTTTTAAGGCATTTTTATTACTTTCTGAAAAGTCAGAAGTTTCCATACACTGAGTACTATGCCTTTAAACAATATGGGACCGCCCATATGATGATGTCATATCTTTGGAAGCGTCTGATAGGTTTATTGGCAACATCTGAGCTAATTAGAGACACACCTGTGGATGAATGTTAATGCAGACCTAAAACGCACTTTTTCTTTGTGTAGCATCATGGGAAAGTCAAAATAAATCAGTTGCCTGCCGATACAGACACCATGAAACACTGAGTCAGTTGAATTTTTTGTTTTCTTTTTGCCTTTTCCTTCTATCGACATAGCCATATGGTGGCTTGTTTTTTAGGATGAGTGATATTTTGGTTGATATCGTTCATTTTACAACATAATGCACTGAGGAACAGGAAAAACTTCCAAGTGCGGTGAAATGGAGTATACAAAAAATGCAATTCTGTCATTAGTTTATTTGGGGGTTTCTTTTTTATGGTGTTAATTTTGGAGTAAAAATTACCTGGTTTCATGATTCTCCAGGTCAGTACGATAACAGTGATACCAAACATGCCGAGGTCTGTACCATTTCTGTAGTTTAAAAAAAAATAATTACTTGGATACATAATATGTTTTTATTGTTTTTATTGAATTATTTCATATTTGTTTTTTCCTTTATAACATTTCCTGTATAGATCAGACAATTTTATATTATGTACAGATCAGACTTCAATCTCTAATGGGGCGTTAAGGGGTTAAACAGGGAGCTCTGATGATATCATAGACATAAGATGACATCACAATGGTATAGAATGTGCAGAATACTAGACCTGAGCCATGTGGTGTCATTAGCGCCTGACAGCCGGAAGGGAACAAGTCCAGGTAGGAGGCTCCTCACCCAGGATCTCATCCATACATTGTGTAGTGGGGGGTTAGTGGGGGCACAGAACGCATCAATTACCCAAATCTCTGTATGGGGAGTTCTCTGCTGGAATTGTCATGATGATTCTGTAATGGAGACGTCAGAGAAATCTTCCAGACCTGATTGTATGTAACATATGTACATCTGGTGCTCTGCTATGTCAGTGTAACCCGGCCGTACAGGGGTCACCCCATCTGCACAAACCTTCCAGAAATGAGGACTTGCCACTCACATGTTACAGGTCTGAGAAACCCTTAGTAATCGGTTATTGTTTCCACTGATGACAATCATAGGCTCTAATAAAAGCATATAGCCCGGGCTGCTCTGATGGGAAACCTCCATTTTTGGTATTTTGCCATTAATGTTGTCAAAAAATCATTTTCATAACATAAATTTAATTGTGACATGCTATTGTTCTCTGTTGTCAGCTGTCTTGGTCTTGTCGGATCAGGGGGTGACCTGGAACCTGCAGGTTATTGTAGTCAGGAATGGCAGAATGGAGTCTTGTGCTTCCCTTTAGTGCATAGAGCAGCCGGTGATAGGGAGTAACATAAAAGGGGCGAAATGTTACAAGTGACCGTCATTATAAGTTTTATTTCATAAATCCATAGATCACAGGAAAATAAGCAACTTTGTAATAAAGTGTAGAGGAATCTGCTGTTTTCTTCTGGATTCATCTTCACTCTCACATTCATGGGTAAAATCTGTATTTAGTGAGTATAGATATTCCCATTACTGAGATAGGACATGACAGTTGGTGCTCATAAAGTTCTATGAGGAGAAGAGGGGAGGAGCTAGAGGCAGAGGGAGGTGCTAGAGGCAGAGGGAGGAGCTAGAGTTAGACATGTTGCCAGGTCTCCTGAATCCCAGTTACAGTTCTCCATAGAATTTTATGAGCACCAACTGTCATCTCTTATCTCAGTAATGGGAAAATTTGTGTTCTCGGAAGAAAGGCTTTACCAATGAATTGAGAATTTTAAGAATGAAAAATTAAGACACATGGAGAATTAATGGATTTCTCTAATAAGATATATTACAAACTTTTTATTTTCACATGATTTATGGGGGGGGGGATGAAACAATAGTGACTTCTTAAACATTTTGGTTTTGGCTGCATCATGACTCAGTTATACATTTTGTGAGTGATTATTTGTAGCCTGTGATATTTTTTTATTAATGTAATTTTTCCTTGATATTGGACACCTAATGCATAAAACAGCAGTGGAATCACAGAGCCATATGACATCACAAAGCATATGACATCACAGGTCACATGACCTCATATGACACCACAATTGGTCCAGAATGTCCAAGATTCATTTTGTGTCACTGAGCCATTTTGTGTCACTAGAGCTCGTCAGCTTGAAGAAGACAAGTCCAGGTATGAGGCTCCTCACTTATCACTGAGGCCACATCCACACATTGTGTATCTGGGGGGAGATTGCGGTGAAGTTCAGAACTCTACTATTTACCCCTAAATAATCTCAGCCCCCCCTGTGTAACATGTTCTCTTATAATAATAATGATGTAGTTCTCTTCTTGGTGTTGATGATAGGTTTGCGTTTCACCGGATGAGGTGGATATCTCAAGCCCTTGGGTCAGATGAGCAGTTGTCTTCATCATGGACAGATGAGGCTGGTGCCGCAGACTGGTCAAGAAGGAACAACCGACACTGTAGTGACCGGACGGCCACAGGAGGAGAAGAACTGGAGCCACAGGACATGATCAGCAGAATCGAGGCAACGTGATAAATGTGCAATCCAGAAGGGAGCGAGGAAGACTCCGCCATGAGGAGCCAGTGTAGCCGGGCCGAGATACACCAGCGATTCTACAGCCGGACTGGACCAGCGATGGAGAAAGTGCAATGTGGAACAGCAGAGCTGACTCACCGATATAGCAGAGCTGACTCACCGATATAGCAGAGCTGACTCACCGATATAGCAGATCTGACTCACCGATACAGCAGAGCTGTCTCACCGATATAGCAGAGCTGACTCACCGATATAGCAGAGCTGACTCACCGATACAGCAGAGCTGACACACCGATATAGCAGAGCTGACTCACCGATATAGCAGAGCTGACTCACCGATATAGCAGAGCGGACTCACCGATATAGCAGAGCTGACTCACCGATATAGCAGAGCTGTCTCACCGATATAGCAGAGCTGACTCACCGATATAGCAGAGCTGACTCACCGATATAGCAGAGCTGACTCACCGGTGTAGCAGAGCTGAATATTTCACAAGGTCCATGGATGATTCTGCCTTAGCAGATCTATAAGACCAGAGAAAGTAATGTCAGAAGGAAAAAGCCCAGCGCTGGAGCCAGGACAGGGGAGTAACAATAACTACTATACGTACTATTATATCTACTTACTCTGTATTATATATGTAGTGTCTGTAAACATTTCTATAAATAATGTGTGTATATTCCTGTTATGTGCTAATGTGTGACATGCGAGGTGTGCGTGACTGATGTGTACATGTTTGCTGTGTGTATATATTGCGTGGGTATATACTGTATATATGTAATGTGTGTCTGTAAATAGATGAGTCTGTACATATAATATGCATGTCTCTGAATATATGTGTGTCTATATATAATGTACATGTGTCTGTATATAAAATGTATGTCTGTATATATAATGTACATGTGTCTGTATATAAAATGTATGTCTGTATATATAATGTACATGTGTCTGTATATATAATATACAATATCTGTACATTTATAATGTATATTTTTCTTTATATTTAATGTACATGTCTCTGTATATATATTATATTTGTCTGTGTATATACAGTATAATGTATACTTGTCTGTATATATAATGTTCGTGTCTATATATAATGTATATTTTTCTTTATATATAATGTGCATGTGTCTATATATAATGTGCATGTGTCTATATATAATGTATGTGTCTGTATATATAATGTACATGTTCTATATCTATTTAATGTGCACGCTATGACTAAATGAGACGGTGCTCCCCTGTGTGCTGTGATTTGTGCACTAGTCGGCAGAGTCGGTGCTCCCCTCTGAACTGTGTAGTTGGACTAACCCTGTCCAGAAAGTGAAGAAAGCAGAAAAGAGCTTAATCGGGAATAGGAGAAGTCGGGTCGCCTAAGAGAGTGATAAGACGCTGCCTGAGAAGTGTCCGAGAACGGCGGTAAGTAGAGAAGCACGGTGCAGGATTGTGAGAGAGTCAGGGAGCCGGACTGTGAGATCCCCGCTAGCCACCGAGCGAGTACTGGATTGGGAATCCGGGAAGACACACCGTCCGGAACAGTCAAGGAACCTCGAGTCTGTGGAAGAAAAGACCCCCCTGCCCTGCAAGGAAAAAGTATTACTCTGTATATAATGTGCATGTGTCTGTATATATAATGTTTATGTGCCTGTATATATATATATATAATATATATTTTTCTATAGATATAATGTATATATCTGTATATATAATGTAGAAGTGTCTATATATAAAGTATATTTGTATGCATATAATGTACAATTGTCTATTTATATCATGTATATTTTTATATATTATGTACATGTGTCTATATATATAATGTATATGTGTGTGTATATATAATGTATATGTGTACTTACCAGACTTTGGACATCTACGTTGCTCCCAGGTCCTCCTGCGAGGCTCGGTGAGTGATCCTCCCCTGCTTCCAGTGTCGCGGGCGGCGGGGCGCTGCACTTGCTAACGCTCGGGTCCGGCGCTGCTGCTGCTGCTCGGTGGCTCGAGCGGTGGGCCGGATCCGGGGACTCGAGCGGTGCTCCTCGCCCGTGAGTGAAAGGGGTGGTTTGGTTTGGGGATGTAGTCCATGACGCCACCCACGGGTTGTGGTGAGGTTGGGCACTACAGCTGCTGGTGACGGGGATCCCGGGAGCGATGGTAGGGAGCAGCTGGGATGTTGTTTTCCCCCTCCGTGGGTAGGGGTTGGTGGTCCCAGGGCCCGGTGAGGTGACTGGGAGGCAGGGTTGGCAAGGTGCAGGGTCGCCTGCACTGCGCAGCGCGGTGCCGGATGTCACGGTAGTACTCAGCCACAAATGTACGCAAAGTCTCTGGTAAACCAAACGGCTGGATGGACGGGTCCCGCAGCCGGCTGCTGTGGCTTCTCCCGGACGGTTGGTGATGGCTGCCTTTTCCTGCACCTTAGTGTTTGTTTGGCTCCGGTGGCTTCCCACCGGTAACACGCTCCCCAGCGTATATATATGTGCCGGAGGAGCCCTTTTGCCCGCAGGCTCTGGCCCTTGGAATCCTAGCCTTGGTGGTAGCTGTATTTCCTTTTGCTGGTTGGACGGTTGCCTTCTATCGGGTCTTGGCTGCTAGGAAACCCCTGGGGTTCCGGTCACTAACGGATTTGACCTTTGTCGGTGGCTCCAAGCCTGGTCGGGGTCCGCAGGCCCTGCCTGTGTGTGCTGGCTTCACTTCACTCCCCGGTCGGTACCGGCGGGACACCTCCCGTCCCCGATCCTACGGTTCCGCGTTGATCTGCCTCTCCTGCAGACGGCCACAATCGTCGGCCAACCTTGCTCTTAGTGCCCGGGCTACACACCCGGACACGGTCAGTTTTCTCCTCCACCACTACTTCACTCTTCACACTTGCACTTCCCTAACTAATCTCTCTTCCTTTTCCCGCCTCCAGGACTGTGAACTCCTCAGTGGGTGGGGCCAACCGCCTGGCTCCACCCCACCTGGTGTGAACATCAGCCCCTGGAGGAAGGCAACAAGGGTTTTGTGTCTGGCTAATGTGCCTGTCTCGGGGTGGGGGTGTGTGTGTTGCAGTACCTGTGACGACCTGGCTAGTCCAGGGTGCCACACCAGCCTGCAGGGGGGACCTGGGAAGCTGTGGAATGCCTCCCTCTGCTCTCACACACACACACACACACACACACACACACATCCGATCACAGTAACATCACACACATCCGGTGATACTCTACTGCTTCCGGTCGCTGGGGAACGTGAGGACCTGTGGTAGAATACATCGAAGACCTGTAGTCCTCGATGCATTCCACCGCAGGTCTTCAATGCATTCCATTGCAGGTCTTCGATGTGCAGGTCCTCGTGTTTCACGGCATCCCAGGTCACCGGAGCAGTAAGGTATCACCAGATGTGTGTGTGTCCTCCACCTACAATCCGTAGCAGTTTGGGGTCTGCTTAGTATGATTGCAGGACCTGTGTTCTCTTTTGTTGCTGTCTTCTCTCTGTTATGTCTGTCTTCTCTCTTTTGGGGCTGTCTTCTCAATTTTCAGGGCCATCTTCTCTCTTTCGGGGCTGTCTTCTCTCTTTTCGGGGCCATCTTCTCTTTTTTGGGGCTGTCTTCTCTCTTTTGGGGGTGTCTTCTCTCTTTTCTGGGTGTCTGCTTTCTATAATGAAGTGTCCTGCAGTATTCTTTAACTTTTTTAGCTGCATGGACTCTTCATTATTGAACCGTGACTGGGCCTTTTTTTTCTAGTAGGGCTTATATTTAATCCTTACTCCGAAAAGGTCAAAAATTTCTACTAGGGCTTATTTTTGGGGGAGGGCTTATTTTGGGGGGGGAGGGCTAACAAACAATATTTAATCCCCTAGGAGCATGTGTATGTGTCTTCTCGGCAGAGTCTGGCTCTCCTGAGCTGATAATCACATACTGATATACAGTAATATGCAGCAGGACAGACACGATCCAGGGAAATATCCGATCGCCAGAACTGGGGTCAGGAAGGAATTTTTTTCCCCCTGAGGCAGAACTCTCCGGGGGTTTCTTCGCCTTCCTCTGGATCTTAGGGTCCAGTGACTCTCTACCAGTCCACAATGACCACAGCTCGTCCTGTAGTCTCCACTGATCTGAGAGTCACTGTGATCATTACTTCATCATTTAAAGGGCCAGTAATGATTTCATTACAATGTTGCTTATTGCTTTAAAAATAAAAATTATTGAAATTTATATATTGTGTGGTGTATGTTTCTTGTCTAGAATTTTACTTGTACAGAGTGACAATGATTGGAGTGATCACTACTGCCCTCAAATACAAATACTTATTTCCTTCACTGTATATATATATATATATATATATATATATATATATATATATATTAGCTGTACTACCCGACTTCGCCCGGGTTAATAACTGTCACTAACAAAATAGAATGTATTAACAAAAATTTAATCTGCACACAAAAAAACACAAAACAAATAGATAGAAATGTAATTATTAAAAGGCAAAAACTAAGCTAATAGAAGCATTTCACAACACCACAGATATTCCACACAGATTTAACTAAATTGGCCAAGTAATGTGCTCCTTCTGTCTCTTTCCAGGTCTGTCTCTTTCCAGGTCTGTCTCTTTCCCCGTCTGTCTCTTTTCCCGTCTGTCTCTTTCCCAGTCTGTCTCTTTTCCCGTCTGTCTCTTTCCCCGTCTGTAGCCCCGTCTTTATGTCTGTGTCTTTTCCTGTCTGTCTCTTTCCCTGTCTCTGTCTGTCTCTTTCATTCTCTGTCTCTATTTCTCTGTCTCTTTCCTCATCTGTCTCTATCAAGGTCTGTGTCTTTCCCCATCTATCTTTGTCTGTCTCTTGGGCTGTCTCTTCCTTCCCTGTCTGCCTGTCTCTGTCCCTGTCTGCATGTCTGTCTGTCTCTTTCCCCATCTGTCTCTTTCCCCATCTATCTCTCTACCCATCTGTCTCTTTCCAGGTCTGTCTCTTTCCAGATCATTCTCTTTCCAGGTCTGTCTCTGTCTGTCTCTTTCCAGGTCTGTCTCTGTCTGTCTCTTTCCAGGTCTGTCTCTGTCTGTCTCTTTCACCGTCTGTCTCTGTCTGTCTCTTTCACCGTCTGTCTCTGTCTGTCTCTTTCACAGTCTGTCTCTGTCTGTCTCTTTCACCGTCTGTCTCTGTCTGTCTCTTTCACCATCTATCTCTGTCTGTCTCTTTCCCTGTCTGTCTCTCTGTCTCTGTCTGCCTCTCTGTCTGTCTCTCTCTATCCGTCTTACCACCGAAATCTTATTACCTCACATATAAGCTTCTTATACTATGAATGTCTTTTGTTCCTATAGCAACCAATCACAGCTGCTACTAATAACCTGTAGTTCCAGGCTCCATTTACTTTAATGGAGGCTTGTTTTTTGGAGAGTAACTGTAAAGCGTGGGGTTAAATTTTCCTGTCTAAACATAATCTACGACGTTCCCTGGGTCACATGAGGTGTCTGTGCAAAATTTCGTGATTGTAAATGCGACGGTGCGGATACACTTTTCGTTTCACTTTTTCCCCATTATGTAGATAGGGGCAAAATTGATTGGTAAATTGGAACGCGCGAGGTTAAAATTTCACCTCACAACATAGCCTATGACACTCTCGAGGTCCAGACATGTGAGTGTGCAAAATGTTGTGGCTGTAGCTGCGACGGTGCAGATGCCAATCCCGGACATACACATACATACACACATACATACATACATACACACATACATACATACATACACACATACACACATACACACATACATACATACATACATACATACACACATTCAGCTTTATAAAGTATATTAGATAGTGAAGGAAGGCCAGTGAGACTTTTTCGACCAGGGCCCACAAAAACCTGGAGCCGGCCCTGTTTCCGAGACCTCCCATTTGTCCAGAGAGAACATTTTTACTACATATGGGATATTGCTGCACTCATTTTTAATATTATGACCTAATGTTATCAAATTCTGTAAAGTTCCTGTGCGATCCAAATACTCACAATGCCCCAGTTTAAAATACTTGAGGGATCTAGTTTCCAAAATGGTGTCATTTTTTGGGGGTTTTAGTTACAACCACTGTAGTAGCATGTTGTCACACTAGTTACAGGGAAGTACCAAGGCACAGCAAAAGGGAGGGGAAGGGAAACCCTGTAACTAGGAAAAGTGAAGATGGCCACTCGCCAAACCTACTGCTGGTCTCTGGGGCCCCTCACCACCCTAGATAGGTTCCACACCTATGCACCGAGCCTAATACCTGACCCTAGGTGTTCCTAGCGCTAGACCCTAAGTAGGGAATGAATGAGATGAGCTTTTCGTCAACCCCACTAAACAACTTTAGAAGTCACAAGGAAAACACACAGGGTTTGAAAAGCATGAACAACTTATTTGCAGATGACTCAAGTAGAAGTTTAGCATTGTTTTCAACAACAATATCACAGATGAGTACAAGCCACCTGCTTGCAACCAAGGATTGAATTAACTGAAAATATCACTGGCACCAATCCAAGGAAGGGGTATATAAGCACAGAGAGAATGCTGATGATCAGCAGCTGGGTGGAGGCGAGCTCCTGCTGGGTCCAAAAGGGGGAGAGATGAATCCAGCAGGAAAGCTACCTATACCAATGAATACTGACAGCAGGAACTATGGAAAGTCAGGGAGTATTCTGTGCAGCCAAACGCTGTGACCTTCTATAACCAGAAACCACATGACTGTCTGTCACCTGTGACACAGCCGTGGACACATGTAATATGGCTGCCGCAGCACCCCAGTACATGATGATCAATGTGGGTAGATGAAAGGGTTAAAGGCTGCATTGCCACGCAAGGAATCGCATCATGTGATTTTGTCCTGAAGAAGAATAATATACTCTGAAATGAGTTGAGGAAATAAAGATCACGATCATCCGTCATCCTGAGTGCTGACGCTTCTTTCCTTGGCAGCACGGCCTTTAACCCTTTCATCTACTCACATTCATTAAATCGTTAAGAAATTTGACCCTTTGTTCCCAAATTTTGAGGGCAACTCCAGAGTAAGAAATAGAATGTCTCAAGGCAGTATGGCGTTTTGGGAACTCATCCAGGTAATTAGAACGAAACTTAGCTAGTCTGGAATTGATATGCATTAGATTCTGTCCTGGTACAATCAATTTTTAAGTTAGACATTTAAATTAAACCATCAACTCCCGAAAGAGTCAGAGATCTACTCACAAGCCAACTTTTGGTGATTACTTTTTTTGCGGTGTATAACAATTCAAGAAAATGTGTGTATCTGGATTCACAATCCTCCTTTTATGGTAGAAAGTCTGAAAATCATGCCATATGAAGAACGGCTAAAAGAACTAGGCATGTTTAGTTTGAAAAAGAGAAGGCTGAGAGGAGACTTAATAGCGGTCTACAAATACCTGAAAGGTAGTCACAGTGCAGAGGGAACTACCCTATTCTCATTAGCACAAGAAAGTACAAGGAGCAATGGGATGAAACTAAAAAGAAGGAGATTCAGATTAGACATTAGGAAAAACTTTCTGACAGAGAGGGCAGTCAGGGAGTGGAACAGGCGACCACGGGAGGTGGTGAGGGCAGTCAGGGAGTGGAACAGGCGACTACGGGAGGTGGTGAGGGCAGTCAGGGAGTGGAACAGGTGACCACGGGAGGTGGTGAGGGCAGTCAGGGAGTGGAACAGGCGACCACAGGAGGTGGTGAGCTCTCCATCAATGGAAATCTTCAAGCGGAAACTGGATAAACATATAGCTGGAATGATTTAGGAAAACCTGCACTTACAGGGGGTTGGACCCGATGGCATTTGAGGTTCCTTCCAACTCTACCATTCTATGATTCCATGTTAATGAAAAATAGATGCCGCACTTCTTGGGGCAGAGTTGGGGAGAAATTCCTATTACATCGTTAGGAAATTTGACCAATTGTTCCCAGATTAAGAGGACAACTCCAAAGTAAGCTATAAACTGTCCCAAGACGGTATGGCATTTTGGGCATTCATCAAAGGTATCTAAAATGACACTTAACCAGTCTGGAAGTGATATAGTATGTCCCATTCAGAATATAGAGTTGCGTGAGCTGTAATTTAAGGATACCAATTTTCGGGCGGATATAACTCCCTCATCCTCGACCATGAAGAATAAGGGAAGGTTCCCCAAATGTATTCAGGACTAATGAATAGAAAGTCGTAACTAATTTGAAGGCATATCGTATATATCTAACGATATATCGCCGGGGTCACAGATTCCGTGACGCACATCAGGCATCGTTAGCGATGTCGTTGCATGTGACCAACAAACGGCCGTCAACGATCAAAAATACCTTATCGTTGATCGTTGACATGTCATTCATTTTCAAAAAATCGTTGATTGTAGAGGACGCAGGTTGTTCGTCGTTCCTGAGGCAGCACATATCGCTATGTGTGACACCTCGGGAACGACGAACTATAACTTACCTGCGGTCGTCGGCAATGAGGAAGGAAGGAGGTGGGCGGGATGTTATGGCCGCTTATCTCCGCCCCTCCGCTTCTATTCGGCGGCTGCTTAGTGATGCCGCTGTGACGCCGCACGAACTGCCCCCTTAGAAAGGAGGCGGTTCACCGGCAACAGCGACGTCGCTAGGCAGGTAAGTCCGTGTGACGGCTCCTAACGATTTTGTGCACTACGGGCAGCGATTTGCCTGTGACGCACAAACTTGGGGGGCGGGTGCTTTCACCAGCGATATCGCTAACGATATCGCTGTGTGTAACCCCTTTTTGGCTTGACTCATCCAGGATGAATCATGGATAATGAAAAACCAAAACGTCTACAGATTCAGTAGAGAAATGGACTATTATTTACTATAACCTTAAGACAAACCATCAAGTAAGCTAAAGTACAATACTATTTTTTCCTTTTCTGTTACTAATCTACATACAATGAATTCTATTTTTGTCAATCATTTTTACTCTATATAAAATTAATTTATTTATT
Organism: Anomaloglossus baeobatrachus; assembly: GCF_048569485.1. NCBI lineage: Eukaryota > Metazoa > Chordata > Amphibia > Anura > Aromobatidae > Anomaloglossus > Anomaloglossus baeobatrachus. Next base: position 182,810,190 of record NC_134361.1, read on the forward strand.
TTTACATTTTGAAGTCTATCTTTCATGCGCCTCGTCACGTTCTTACTTAAAGAAAATAAATAAGGGACTTTTATTTTTTTACAGAGATACAGTACAATAAAGAATGATAATGGAAAGATCTGGTAGAGGGCTCCCAATATTTATTATTGTAACTATTAGCATTGTGCTAATTATGGCTGATTCATTACATAGATTTTGCAATTGTAAAGCTTCAACAAGATTTTCCCTTTTTTTTCCTTCGGTACACACTACAGCCGAACATGCTGTTGTTACCCCTGATACAAGCCGATCAAACACTGCGAGCAGCTCGCACTGGGCTGAGCCCCGAGCGTACCCAAGCACAGTGATGCTCACAAGAGTGGTTTGAATATGTAAAGCACCCAAACTCTGTTTTTTTGTAAAGTCTGATACTAACACCGAACCTCGGGTTCGCTCATCTCTAGTGATGAATTGAAATTCGGGGGCATTTCAACATTTAAGCACACTTTTATCATTGCTGATTTCCTCTGTAACTGGGGCTGGCATACAAGCCCTAGTTACAGTACAATTTTACCATGCAAGTCATAGAAAGTTGAATAAAATGATATCTTGATATCTGCAAACCAATGTCTTATTCATGATTCATGAGAAAGCTACTTTTTTATTAATATGTAAATGAGCCGTTAAGATCGATGGGCTGGACACAGATAAAAAAGGGGGCGTTACCAGTGTGAGACATGTAATGACTGACAGTCTGCTCTCCTCATCTACATTCCTTAAGGCCCCGTAACACGCAACGACGTATCTAACGATATATCGTCAGGGTCACGGATTCCGTGACGCACATCCGGCATCGTTAGCGACATCGTTGCATGTGACACCAATGAGTGACCGTTAACGATGGAAAATACTCACCAAATCGTCCATCGTTGACACGTCGTTCATTTTCAAAAAATCGTTGATTGTTGAGTACGTAGGTTGTTTGTCGTTCCCGAGGCAGCACACATCGCTACGTGTGACACCTCGGGAACGACGAACTACAGCTTACCTGCGGCCGCCGGCAATGAGGAAGGAAGGAGGTGGGCGCGATGTTACGGCTGCTCATCTCCGCCCCTCCGCTTCTATTGGGTGGCCACTTAGTGACGCCGCTGTGACGCCACCCCCTTAGAAAGGATGCGGTTTGCCGGCCAAAGTGATGTTGCTAGGCAGGTAAGTCCGTGTGACGGCTCCGAACGATATTGTGCGCCACGGGCAGCGATTTGCCTGTGACGCACAAATGACGATGGGCGGGTACGATATCGCTGCGTGTAACGGGGCCTTTACACAGGCAATAATCAGTGTTGAGCGAGTAGTTAACTATTCGTACTCGCTATACTGTTAATGAGTACTGTCCGCTACTCGAGTAACCCGAAAGCCATACTATTCGTTACTCGCACAAAAAGTACAGCTTTTGGGTTACTCGCTACTTAGTGAGTATTTCGTATTGACTTGCATTGCGCCCACTACTTGTAACGAATATGCGAGTAGCGAACAGTACTCGCTAACAGCATAGCGAGTACGAATAGTCAACTACTTGCTCAACACAAGCAATCTATGGAGTCAGAGTCTCAGAGACATCTATGTTCGGCCCATAGATCTTAACAGCTCAGTTATGTATCAAGAAATACTTAAGATTTCTCTTTAATAAGACATCAGATCGCACATATCAATGTATCATTTTATTCAACTTTCTATGACCTACAAGCCGACATAGGCGGCCTAGGAGGGTTGATCTTACTGACAGGGTCCCTTAAACGTTGTATAATAGGAATGACAGACTTCTGAGGGATAGTCACAAGGGAGGTGCATTGTCCTACCTAGGACCAGGAAGAGTCTGTTGCTGGGTTGTGTAGTGAAGATGTGTAGCACATCTGCCAGTGTGACAGTGCTAGAGTGAGCCAATAAACAGTCCTGAGTGAAGAGCTGGACTGAGGTAAAGTAGATCTTAGGCCTAGATCTTACTCAACTTGAGTAGCAACTTTTCTCTCTGTAGTGAGATATAGAACAACTAGAAGGTTTCTGAAATGGGGCAGTCAACCAGGGGTTGGAGGTAGTAATGTCAGAGCATGTGAAAACCTGTGAAAAGAGGCCCAATTGTTGACCCATGAGCAGAAAATGGTCCATTTATGGTGCCTAATGAGTAGAGTTGAGCGCGGTTCGCGGTTCTCCAGTTCGCGGTTCGAGTGATTTTGGGGGCTGTTCTAGATCGAACTAGAACTCGAGCTTTTTGCTAAAATTCGATAGTTCTAGATACGTTCGAGAACGGTTCTAGCAGCAAAAAGCAGGGCTTTTTACAGCTATAGTGTGCAGGGAGCAATCCTGGCAGCCTGCCAGAAGCTGGTAACCAAGATAAACATCGGGTATCCAACCAAAGCGCTTTGGTTAGTAACCCGATGTTTATCCTAGTTACGTGCAGGAAGCCCACACTTCCCCGCTCAGCTCGCTCCGCCCCCTCCTGCCCGCGGCATGAACACACACACACACACACACACACACACTCTGCACACATGGCCCCGCTTGGCTTACGTGCGGTGATGAAGTCCCGCCATCCCGACCTCAGCACTGTCACTGTCCTCCATGGCCGCCGCTTGTCACTTCACCTTCTCTCGCTTCCGACCCGAGACTGACTAGCGGTGACGTCACGGGCTGCTCGCGATACTTGGCTGTGAAGGCGGCGGTCATTGAACTCAGTGACAGGTGCTGTCAGTGTGCTGGAGATCAGCGCAGGTAATGTACCTCGCTGACAGCAGCACTTGTCATGCCCTGCAGTGACCTGGGCTGACCCATTGATGTTAGCTCAGGTCACTGCATTGCTCTCCCAGCCAATGGGGAACATTCTGCTCTTCATTGACTGGGACAGTGTGGATCGTCATGGCAACCCCTTGGATTACACCAGACCTGGATTTGTTTTTCTTTCTAATAAATTGGTTAAAGAGGGAATGTTTTGGGGAGTGTTTTTTCAAATAAAAATGTGTTTGTCGTCTATTTTTTTTTATTACTGACTGGGTTGGTGATGTCGGGTATCTGATAGACGCCTGACCTCACCAACCCCACATCTGGTATTAACCCCATATATTACCCCGTTTGCCACCGCACCAGGGCGCGGGATGAGCTGGGGCGAAGCACCAGGATTGGCGCATCTAATGGATGCGCCACTTCTGGGGCGGCTGCGGCCTGCTATTTTTAGGCTGGGGAGAGTCCAATAACCATGGACCTCCCTAGTCTGAGAATATCAGACCCCAGCTGTCTGCTTTACCTTGGCTGGTGATCCAATTTTGGGGGGACCCCTACGTGTTTTTTTTTTTAATTATTTATTTAATTTAAAATAACAGCGTGGGGTGCCCTCAGTTTTGGATTACCAGCCAAGGTGAGGTTGCCAGCTGTGGTCTGCAGGCTGCAGCCGTCTGCTTTACCCTAGCTGGCTACAAAACTAGGGGGAACCCTACGTCATTTTTTTTTTCATTTTTTTGGCTAAATACAAAGCTAAGCACCCCTTAGTGCCACATGAAAGGCACCAAAGGGTGCTCCATTTTTTCTCCACTTTTTCTCCACTTTTTCTCCACTTTTTCTACATTTTTTCTCTACTTTTTCTCTACTTTTTCTCCATTTTTTTCTCCATTTTTTCTCCACTTTTTCTCCACTTTTTCTCCACTTTTTCTCCACTTTTTATCCATTTTTTCTCCACTTTTTCTCCACTTTTTCTCCACTTTTTATCCATTTTTCTCCACTTTTTCTCCACTTTTTCTCCACTTTTTCTCCACTTTTTCTCCATTTTTTTCTCCATTTTTCCTCCACTTTTTCTCCACTTTTTCTCCACTTTTTCTCCACTTTTTCTCCATTTTTTATCCACTTTTTCTCCACTTTTTCTCCACTTTTTATCCATTTTTTCTCCATTTTTTCTCCACTTTTTCTCCACTTTTTCTCCACTTTTTCTCCATTTTTTCTCCATTTTTTCTCCACTTTTTATCCACTTTTTCTCCACTTTTTATCCATTTTTTCTCCACTTTTTCTCCACTTTTTCTACATTTTTTCTCCACTTTTTCTCCACTTTTTCTCCATTTTTTTCTCCATTTTTTCTCCACCTTTTCTCCATTTTTTCTCCATCTTTTCTCCATTTTTTCTCCACTTTTTCTCCACTTTTTCTTCATTTTTTTCTCCACTTTTTCTCCACTTTTTCTCCACTTTTTCTACATTTTTTCTACATTTTTTCTCTACTTTTTCTCTACTTTTTCTACATTTTTTTCTCCATTTTTTCTCCACTTTTTCTCCACTTTTTCTCCACTTTTTATCCACTTTTTATCCATTTTTTCTCCACTTTTTCTCCACTTTTTCTCCACTTTTTCTCCACTTTTTATCCATTTTTTCTCCACTTTTTCTCCACTTTTTCTCCACTTTTTCTCCACTTTTTCTCCACTTTTTCTCCATTTTTTTCTCCACTTTTTCTCCACTTTTTCTCCACTTTTTCTCCACTTTTTCTCCACTTTTTCTTCATTTTTTTCTCCACTTTTTCTCCACTTTTTCTACATTTTTTCTCTACTTTTTCTCTACTTTTTCTCCATTTTTTTCTCCATTTTTTCTCCACTTTTTCTCCACTTTTTATCCATTTTTTCTCCACTTTTTCTCCACTTTTTCTCCACTTTTTCTCCACTTTTTCTCCACTTTTTCTCCATTTTTTCTCCACTTTTTCTCCACTTTTTATCCATTTTTTCTCCACTTTTTCTCCACTTTTTCTCCACTTTTTCTCCATTTTTTTCTCCATTTTTCCTCCACTTTTTCTCCACTTTTTCTCCACTTTTTCTCCATTTTTCTCCATTTTTCTCCACTTTTTCTCCACTTTTTCTCCACTTTTTATCCATTTTTTTCTCCATTTTTTCTCCACTTTTTCTCCACTTTTTCTCCACTTTTTCTCCATTTTTTTCTCCATTTTTTCTCCACTTTTTCTCCACTTTTTCTCCACTTTTTATCCACTTTTTCTCCACTTTTTATCCATTTTTTCTCCACTTTTTCTCCACTTTTTCTACATTTTTTCTCCACTTTTTCTCCACTTTTTCTCCACTTTTTCTCCATTTTTTTCTCCATTTTTTCTCCACTTTTTCTCCATTTTTTCTCCATTTTTTCTCCATTTTTTCTCCACTTTTTCTCCACTTTTTCTCCATTTTTTTCTCCATTTTTTCTCCACTTTTTCTCCACTTTTTCTCCATTTTTTCTCCACTTTTTCTCCACTTTTTCTCCATTTTTCTCCACTTTTTCTCCACTTTTTCTCCACTTTTTCTCCACTTTTTCTCCACTTTTCTCCACTTTTTCTCCATTTTTTTCTCCATTTTTTCTCCACTTTTTCTCCACTTTTTATCCACTTTTTCTCCACTTTTTATCCATTTTTTCTCCACTTTTTCTCCACTTTTTCTACATTTTTTCTCCACTTTTTCTCCACTTTTTCTCCATTTTTTTCTCCATTTTTTCTCCACTTTTTCTCCATTTTTTCTCCATTTTTTCTCCACTTTTTCTCCACTTTTTCTCCACTTTTTCTTCATTTTTTTCTCCATTTTTTCTCCACTTTTTCTCCACTTTTTCTCCATTTTTTCTCCACTTTTTCTCCATTTTTTTCTCCATTTTTTCTCCACTTTTTCTCCACTTTTTCTCCACTTTTTCTCCATTTTTTCTCCATTTTTTCTCCACTTTTTCTCCACTTTTTCTCCATTTTTTCTCCACTTTTTCTCCATTTTTTCTCCACTTTTTCTCCATTTTTTTCTCCGTTCTTTTTCTCCACTTTTTCTCCACTTTTTATCCATTTTTTCTCCACTTTTTATCCATTTTTTCTCCACTTTTTCTCCACTTTTTCTCCACTTTTTCTCCACTTTTTCTCCACTTCTTCTCCACCTTTTCTCCACTTTTTCTCCATTTTTTCTCCACTTTTTCTCCACTTTTTCTCCACTTTTTCTCCACTTTTTCTCCGTTCTTTTTCTATGGTCGGTCTACCCATTAGCTCTGCCATGCATAGTGTAGCTCTACACCTACTGCACATGTTACTTTATGATTGACATCTCTTTCGTACCAGAGCTGTCTAAGCCTATTCTGACCCCATATTTGTCATTACTATATTGTCCTTGTACTGTATTATGACATTTGTATCATGTGTTTCATTTCTTGCTGTGTTGCAATTTTTTTGCTGCATCCCAATTGTACCTCTACATTGTTCGAGTTTATGTTATTGTTCTCTCACTCTTATGTGATACTGATTATTGTCATTTTTCAGGATTACATGCAGATAAGTCCAATCTGACGAAGGCTCAGGCCGAAACGTCATTTGTAACTTGTTTTGGACAAAAACATATATGCTTATGAAAAACTTTTTTTTCTTAATACGGACCAATAAAGAGTGATTTTGCATGACTATCCGTTGTGACTTACTGACTTAGTCTGGGAGATTTAGAGTGCCGAGGTTACTCACTAATTTTATCTATTATTACCTCTGAGCACCTATATACCAGTGAGCAGAGCTTCCTCTACAGTAGTTCTCCTGATTAGGCATGCCCTTACCTCATGAGCAGGGCATTGCAGCTTTGGTAGCAACCATTGCGACATGGACTCTGCTGCTGTGGACCCGAGAAGAGTGAGTGCAGATTCATTGCACCCACACTCCTCACATGAAGGGTCCGCACTCCTAGAAAATGGGGGATACGTTCCCTGAGTGTCTCCCCCCCATATTCTAGACGGTCCAGAGTCGTCGTGGGACCCCTTTATTTTTTTTCTTACAATAAATTGGTGAAAGAGGAAATGTTTTGGGGACTGTTTTTTCAAATAAATTTCTTTTGTCGATTTTTTTTTTTTGTTAGTACTGACAGTTTATGATGTTGGGTATCTAATAGACGCCATGACATCACAAACTGCTGGGCTTGATTTCAGGTGACTTTACAGCTAGTATCAACCCGATTTATTACCCCGTTTGCCACTGCACCAGGGCACGGGATGAGCTGGGGTGAAGTGCCAGGATTGGCGCATCTAGTGGATGCGCCACGTCTGGGGTGCCTGCGGCCTGCTATTTTTTTTAGGCTGTGAAGGCCCAATAACTATGGACCTTCCCACCCTGAGAATACCAGACCACAGCTGTCCGCTTTACCTTGGCTGGTGATCCAATTTGGGGGGACCCTACTTTTATTGTGTAATTATTAATATTTATAAAATAATTATAAAAAAGAGCCTGAGGGGACCTCCACATTGGATCCCCAACCACGGTAAAGCTGCCAGCTGTGGTTTTCAGGCTACAGCCGTCTGCTTTACCCTAGCTGGCTATCAAAAATGGGGGGACCCAACGTCATTTTTTAAATAGAAAAAATTAATGGGCTTCCCTGTATTTTGATTGCCAACCAAGGTAACGGCAGGCAGATGGGGGTGGCAACCCATAGCTGTCTGCTTTATCTGCGCTGAGAATCAAAAATACCGCGGAGCGCTACGTCATTTTTTTAAAGATTTATTTTTACAGCACTGTGATGTCCAGCAATCAAACAGGGAAGCCCATTTTGTTTTTAGTTATTTAAATAAATAATTAAAAAAAATATATATGGGCTCCCGCTGCATTTTTTGTATTGCTAGCTAAGGGTAATCCAAGCAGCTACTGGCTGCTAACCCCCACTGCTTGGTGTTACCTTCACTGGCAATGGAAAATCCAAGGAAGCATTTTTTATTTTTTTTGCCAAAAAACTACAAAAAAAGGACGTGAGCTTCGCCATATTTTTGTATGCTAGCCAGGTATAGCAGGCAGGTGCTGGAAGAGTTGGATACAGCGCCAGAAGATGGCGCTTCTATGAAAATGCCATTTTCAGAGGCGGCTGCAGACTGCAATTCTCAGCAGTGGGGCCCAGAAAGCTCAGGCCAACCTGTGCTGCGGATTCCAATCCCCAGCTGCCTAGTTGTACCTGGCTGGACACAAAAATGGGGCGAAGCCTACGTCATTTGTTTTCTAATTATTTCATGAAATTCATGAAATAATAAAAAAAGGGCTTCCCTTTATTTTTGGTTCCCAGCCGGGTACAAATAGGCAACTGGGGGTTGGGGGCAGCCGTACCTGCCTGCTGTACCCGGCTAGCATACAAAAATATGGCGAAGCCCACATAATCTTTTCAGGGGGCAAAAAACTTCTGCATACAGTCCTGGATGGAGTATGCTGAGCCTTGTAGTTCTGCAGCTGCTGTCTGTCTGTATGGAGAAGAGCAGACAGCAGCTGCAGAACTACAAGGCTCAGCATACTCCATCCAGGACTGTATGCAGAAGTTTTTTGCCCACCAAAAAAATGACGTGGGCTTCGCCATATTTTTGTATGCTAGCCAGGTACAGCAGGCAGCCACGGGCTGCCTCCAACCCCCAGTTGCCTATTTGTACCCGGCTGGGAACCAAAAATATAGGGAAGCCCGTTTTTTTAATTATTTCACTTATTTCATGAAATAATTAAACAAAAAACGACGTGAGCTTTGCCCCATTTTTGTATCCAGCCGGGTACAACTAGGCAGCTGGGGATTGGAATCCGCAGCACAGGTTAGCCCGAGGTTTCTGGGCGCTTCTGCTGCGCATTGCAGTCCGCAGCCGTCCCAGAAAATGGCGCTTTCATAGAAGCGCCATCATCTGGCGCTGTATCCAACTCTTCCAACAGCCCTGGAGCCGGGTGGCTTGTTGGGTAATCATGAGTTAATACTGGCTTTGTTTTACTAGCCAGTATTAAGCCAGAGATTCTTAATGTCAGGCATGTTTGACCCGGCCATTAAGAATCTCCAATAAAGGGTTAAAAAAAAGACACCACACAGAGAAAAAATACTTTAATAGAAATAAATACACAGACACATTAGAGACTCCATCTTTATTACCCCCTGTCAGCCCTCCACGATCCTGCTCTTCTGTCTTTCTCGTTCAACAAATGCAGCTCTGCTACATCACTGCTGCATGGGGGAAGACGCTGCTTCCCGTGGAGCATTCACTCCGTGAAAGCTGCACGAGAAGCAGCGTGCAGCCTTCACTCAGTGAGTGATCAGTGCTGCTAGCGGTAACGCTGACAGACGCGTTACCATAGCAACGGTGCTCCCGGAGCCGCGGTTAGCGGTGACGTCACCGCTAACTGCGTTGCTTTGGCAACGGTAATCTCCGTTAATGACCGGCTGTGTCAGCCGGTCCCTAACGGAACGGGGAGTCGACCGTGTGCTAGAGGATGTCGCCGGTACACGGTGATACACAAATGTGCACCGTGTACCGGAGAGATGCACTCGCAGGTCCTACATGACGCGTCATAGTCATGTGACCAGTCTATAGCCAATGAGATAATAGCCACGTGACTGGTCACATGGCTATTTTGACGTCACGATAGGTCCTGCATCTCTGCTGGCAGTGCCGGTCACCGGGAGGATTCAGCGATCATCGGATGGAATAGCGGCAGGAGACAGAGTGCAGGAGGGATCGCGGGGACCGGTAAGTGTTATGGCAATGTTTATTAACTGTATGTGTACATTTATAATGCATTTTTATGTGTTTGTGATTGCCTCCCATTATAGCCTATTGGTTCTAGTTCGGTTCGTCGAACGTTCGACGAACCGAACTCGAACGGGAGCTCCGTTCCGCGAACCGACCTCGAGCCGAACCGCGACCGGTTCGCTCATCTCTACTAATGAGGCCTGGTGATTGATTCACATAATTATGCGGGATGCTACAGTGATGTAGATTAACAACTATTATGACTACAAAAAAAAACATACGTTATCGAAAACATCTGTGCTCACACAGAAGTATTGAGAAATGATCAAAGAATATTTATCATGGCATAGATATGTACAAGAAACCAAGACAGACATTTAACTATTTCATGATCCATGGCACATACAGTGTTGTACAAAGATTTTAGGCATGGGTGGAACAAATGAAGCAAAGGAAGAATGCTCTGAAAGATAGAAGTGTTAAAGGGAGCCTGTCACAAGATTTGGCGACTATAAGCTGAGGACACCACCAGTGGGCTCTTATATACAGAATTCTAACATGCTGTATATAAGAGCCCAGACCTCTGTGTAAAACGTTAAAATCCCTTTATAATACTCACCTAAGGGGCAGTGCAGACTGGTCGGATGGGCATCTCCGTTCTCTTCAACGTCGGCTAGTGTGGATGACGTAGGACGCGTCATGTACCCAGGCTTCAGAGGAAGGAGGACAAAGATGGCCGAAAGAGGAGGCATCCGTACAGGAAATCAGAGACGCCCATCCGACCAGTCTGCACGGCACCGCCCCTTAGGTGAGTATTATAAAGTGATTTTTACGTTGTACACAGCGGACTAGGTTCTCATATACAGCATGCTAGAATGCTGTATATAAAAGTCCACTGGTGGTGGCTACAGCTTATAGTCACCAAATCTAATGACAGGTTCCCTTTAATAGTTTAATTTATCAATCAAAAAATTAAAAATATAAATCTATAACAAAATGTGATATGACCACCCTTTGCCATCAAAGTTTCAATTCTTTTCGGTACACTTGTAGATGGTTTTTGAAAGAATTCAGCAGGGAGGTTGTTCCAAACATCTTGGAGAACTGACCCCAGATCTTCTTTGCATTAGGCTTATGGAAATTCTTCTGTCTCTTCATGTAATCCCAGACAGACTGGATGATATGAGATCAGGGCTCTGTGGGGGCCGATCATCACTTCCAGGGCTCTGTGGGAGCCGGGTCATCATTTCTAGGTCCCTGGGGGGTCCGGATCATCACTTCCAGAGCTCTGTTGGGGCCAGATCATTACTTCCAGGGCTCTGTAGGGGCCGGATCATCACTTCCAGGGCTCTGTGGTGGCCAGATCATCACTTCCAGGGCTCTGTGGTGGCCAGATCATCACTTCCAGGGCTCTGCAGGGGCCAGATCATCACTTCCAGGGCTCTGTGGGAGCCGGATCATCACTTCCAAGGCTTTGTGGGGGCCGAATTATCGTTTCCAGGGCTCTGTGGGGGCCGGATCATCACTTCCAAGGCTCTGTGGGGGCCGGATCATCACTTCCAAGGCTTTGTGGGGGCCGAATTATCGTTTCCAGGGCTCTGTGGGGGCCAGATTATCACTTCCAGGGCTCTGTGGGGGCCGGATCATCCCTTCCATGGCTCTGTAGGGGCTGGATCATCATTTCCAGAATTTCTTGTTATTCTTTATGCTAAAATAGTTCTTAATGACTTTGGCTGTGTATTTGGGCACATTGTCTTGCCACAGAATAAATTCGGACTCAATTTGCAAACCCTGATGATATTGCATGATAATTAAGTCCCCTAAAATGTTCTATATACCCTAATACAGTATGATTAAAGCCTACAGTTCAGCATGCAAAAAACAAGCTCTGGTACAAGTTCATGGTGAAATAAAAAAAATAAAAATGTAAAATTAGTTTCAGCAAATGAGGATATTTTTTTCCTTCGTTCCAACAAAGTTCTGATTTTTTAACCTATTGAGGTAATAATAATAATAATACAACTACGGTATATAAGTTTGGTATTGCCATAATCATACTGATACTGATCTAAATAATTATTCAGCCAGATTTTTTTTATTGTACATTCAATGACACAAAAGCAAAACCCAAAAAACAATGGAACAATTCCTTTATCACTATTTTATCAGTACATTATGGTAAAATGACTGTGTCTCTAAGCCATGGGTCCCCAATTCCAGTCCTCAAGGGCCGCCAACAGTGCATGTTTTCGGGATTTCCTTAGTATTGCACATGTGATAATTTAATCACCTGCACAGTTGATGATTCCAACACCCATGCAATGCTAAGGAAATCCTGAAAACATGCACTGTTGGCGGTCCTCGAGGACTGGAGTTGGGGAACCCTGCTCTAAGCGAATGTAGGAGTGAAGGGACACACGCAGTAATTCTTAAAACAAGTGTATGCAAGTAACCGTCGACATCTGTTGATCAAGACGGAAAGAATAACAACAATAGGAATGGAAGAACGAAGCATACGTTTCCTAGAGAGCAGATTAGAGGACACACCATGACCATCACCAAGTGACCACTGTGTTGCAGTTACTAAATACAAAAGGCTTAGCCGGGCGAAAAGAGGGTGGAGGTGGCACCTGAACCTGTAGCAGGACAGTCGTGAGAGCAGTGGAGTGACATTACAGCTGAAGATTTGCGACCAGTTCCCTAGGAGGAATGTCACCAGTGCCCAAGGGGGACCAGGACCGACTCATGAGGAGGACTGAGAGTTATTCCCAAGGAAGATCCGTGACCAGTGCCCAAGGTGGACTGGGATCAACTCATGAGGAGGACTGAGACCAATTTCCAAGGAAGATTAATGACCTGATCCAAGAGTAGTCCCGGCTGTGGTGGAGGACCATATTTGTGAGCTGTTGTTTCCTCTACAGATGTACTACTAAGTGGGGACTGAGCCTGTGGTTCAGAGAATGAAGTCAGTCGGCATCCAGAGTGAGAGACTCTATCCACTAAATTGGCTTAGAGGCCTAACAGGCAGGGACGAAAGTTCCTGTCAGGGCCTGTGTGCTGTTTAGAGCCATTTAGATAGTTGTCAACAGTGACAGGTGGAGAAGTTATGCTGATGCTTCCTTGGGTGGAAGATTAGGAACAATAAATCATTGACTGACAGTGATTTAATTATAGTTTTATTGCCCCCAACGGTGCCATTCCTTGACTTCGTGATCAAGACGCCATCTTCTAATCTGTGTAAAGTAAAAAAAAAGTTGACGGTACAATTACCACTGTCATTATCAGCGCCGTGGCATCCTCGCACCTGTTTACATGTCATCTATTTTATACGAATAGCCATAGACTTTACTGTTTGAGTCTGATTTGCAAAACAGATGAGAATAAGACATGCTCTGAGTCTCACAGGCAAGAGACATTAATCTGTTTTTAAAATAGATGTGTTTGGATCAATGTAACTCTATGGGTCAGTGTCTTGTTTGAGGAAAAAAAAAGAATGCAAACAGATTTGTGAATGATGCTTTAGATGATGGAGGAAATCACTAAAGCACAAAATCAAAATATTTTCTGCATCCTTAAAAGGAATTTGTCAGCAGGGTTTGCTATGTCATCTGTAGGTGTTAACATAAACATTTCAAGATGTGTATCAATGTTTGTGTTGCTCTTTACCTGCAATGTTTGTTTTAGCTTCAGGAGCTTATCATTGCCAGACTAGGTCAGCTAGATGTCAGCTGGTATTGCACGTCCCCTACTGTGCTTATCAGCTAACTGTCTATAGACATTGTATATAGAGAGCCTATTGTGGGCGAGGGCGGCTTTCTCAGTTCTGCTGCATGCTAAATCTAAAAACTTTGTCTCAGAATGGCTACACCCAGTAATCTAAGTGATACATGGTTGCACTCAGGGTCTCTGTGATGCTCGTCACTACTTACGGGTAGTATAGACCGAAGAGTAGTCAGGAAAGCCAGGGTCTGGTAACTGGAGGGCATGTATGAGCACAAGAAGTAAGCAGAGAAGTAGTCGGGTCACAATCCGAGGGTCAGAAATCCAGGAGAGCACGTAATATATTCAGAGAGAAAGCAGAGATGTGGTCAGGTAACGGTCCGAGGTCAAAAGACAAGAGGTCACGACAAGAACAGGGAGCGGGCAGAGAGGAGTCAAATAACAGTCCAGGGTCAGAATATAAAGATCAGAACACATGCAGAAACACAGGCCAATAGCACAACTGTAGAATCAGAAAATACAACTGGCAAGGTTCTGAGCAAGCATGCTCAGTAAAGAAGTCTGAGCAATTACCAGGAAGGTGGAACACCTGCATAATCATTGCTAACATGGAATAATGTGCTGTCAATCAAGCTGCAAGTTCAGTAACTCAGCAAGGCGCAGCAGAGCATCTCCAAAGGCAAGACACAAGCCAACAGCACAACTATAGAACCAGAAAATATAACTGGCAAGGTTCTGGGAAAGTATGCTCAGTAAAGAAGCCTGAGCAATTACCAGGAAGGTAGAACACCTGATTAATCAGCACCAACTTGGAATCTGTCAATCAAGTTGCATGCTTAATAACTCAGGAAGGCAGAGCAGAGCATCTCCAAAGGCAAGATGCTCTGCACAGAGGATTCATGACAGTCTCTTTGCCTACATCATGCTGCTCTCAGATGAGGTAGCAAAAACCTGCTATCAGATTCTCTTTAAGGTCCTTAAAACCACAGGGAAGATCACAGATATCATGGTATAACTGCTGCACCAAAATAAATAGGGACAGAAATCCTGTTCACACACCATGTAAAAGGGGTTGTCCAGGAATATCATTTCTTTTTTAACTATGGGTCTACAAATTAAGAGTCTGTTCTACCCAGTGCTGACGCAAAGCAGACACTCCGGCAATTCAGCTGCATCAACGGAGAAGCTCTTCATCTTCTGGGCTGCTCGGTCGATGGGGCGTGACATGAAAGACTGAGTCAGGCTGAATATTGTGAGCATAATAAGTCACTGAGTATGAATAATGAACAGGAAATAGAAAGTGAAAATTAGAATAGTGATAATTCACTCTGTCTTTTCTAAGCCGGAGATTTAGCACAGAAAAAGACGAATATCAAAGGGATAGGGTCATCGGAAAATCACCTATTAAAATTCTGTTTATGCTGAAACATTTTGAAAATGCTTTTAACCCCTTCAGCCCCCGGGCACTTTCCGTTTTTGCTTTTTTGTTTTTTGCTCCCCTTCTTCCGAGAGGCGTAACTTTTTTATTTTTCCATCAATCTTGCCATATGAGGGCTTGTTTTTTGCGGGATGAGTTATACTTTTAAATGAAACCATAAGTTTTACCATATAGTGTACTGGAAAACGGCAAAAAAATTCCAAGTGCGGAAAAATTGCAAAAAAAGTGTGATCGTACAATAGTTTTTGGGATATTTTATTCACTGTGTTCACTGTATGGTAAAACTGATGTATCTATGTGATGCCTCAGGTCGGTGCGAGTTTGTAGACACCAAACATGTATAGGTTTACTTGTATCTAAGGGGTTAAAAAAAATTCACAAAAAACGTGGCGCACGTTTTGCGCCATTTTCCAAAACCC
The DNA here is from genome assembly GCF_048569485.1 of Anomaloglossus baeobatrachus. NCBI lineage: Eukaryota > Metazoa > Chordata > Amphibia > Anura > Aromobatidae > Anomaloglossus > Anomaloglossus baeobatrachus. Next base: position 182,825,238 of record NC_134361.1, read on the forward strand.
GTAGCGTTCTCATTTTACAGGATCTGAGGCTCAGTGATGGCTTATTTTTTGCGTCTCGACTTGACGTTTTTAACGGTACCATTTTTGCGCAGATGCTACGTTTTGATCGCCTGTTATTGCATTTTGCGCAAAATTTGCGGCGACCAAAAAACGTAATTTTGGCGTTTGGAATTTTTTTGCCGCTACGCCGTTTACTGATCAGATTCATTGATTTTATATTTTGATAGATCGGGCATTTCTGAACGTGGCGATACCAAATATGTGTGTATTTTTTATTTTTTTAACCCTTTAATTTTCAATGGGGTGAAAGGGGGGGTGATTTGAACTTTTAGGTTTTTTTATTTTTTTTTAATTTTTTTAAAGCTTTTTTTTTACTTTTTTTTTTTTATTTTACTAGTCCCCCTAGGGGGCTACAGCGATCAGCAATCCGATCGCTCTGCACTATCTGCAGATCTCAGCTACAGAGCTGAGAACTGCAGATTTGCTGCTTCACTTTCAATGCCGGCTGTATTCCGGCATTGAGAGGAAGTGAGTCATGTTAGTGTCGCGGGCGGGGAGGAGGGTGTCAGCACACCGCGCTCACCCCTTCTGCTCGGGTCCGGCAGCTGCTCAGTGGTGGCTCGAGCGGTGGGCCGGATCCCGGGGTTTCTCGAGCGACACTCCTCGCCCGTGAGTGAAAGGGGGTGTTTGGGATGTTGGGATAATGTCCGTGACGCCACCCACGGTTGTGGTGATGTGTAGCACCACCGCTGCTCTATGCGGGGATCCCGGGGATGGTGATGGGGAGCAGCCAGGTGTTGTGTTGCCCCTCCGTGGGTAGGGGTTGGTGATCCCGGGGCCCGGTGATGGCTTGGGAGGTGCAGGGCTTGGTGGGCGAAGGGACGCGGGGGCAGCGCTGTGCCTTGCGGCACTGTGGTACTCACTCAGCCTGAGACTTGGACACAGTTTGTACGGTAAACCAAACGGCTGGTAGGACGGTCCCACAGACGGCTGCTTTGCTTCCCCGGCGGGTGACGGTGATGTCTCTCTTCCCTGCACCTGTATGTACGGATGGTTGCGATGGGTCCCCACCGGTAACCCGCTCCCCGGCTTCAAGCTGGGCCAGAGTAGCACTACACTTTGCCCGCAGGCGCTGGCCCTCAGAGACTGGTGCCCTGGCGGTGGCGGTGCCTCTGTTGTACAGGTTGGACTGTTGCCTTCAATCGGGACTTGGTTGTTGGGGGAATCTACGTCCCCTTCACTGACGGATTCGGCAACTTTGGCGACTCCTAGCCTTGCCGGGGTCCGAGAGGCCCCTGCCCTGGTGCTGACTGTCTTTCGGAACACTGCTCCAGACCACCGGGCACACAGCCAACGGGGTCCTTCCAGGAACTTCCAAACGGTCCCCCTCCGGACAGTCACCGCCGTCGCTGACCTTGCTGTTCTGGCCCTACACAAAGCTGGGCTCTCAGGCTTTGCACACTCTCTGCTCTGTCACCACGTCTTGCTTTCCTCCTTCTCCACTTTTCTTTCCTTCACTTTCACTTCTTTGTTGTTTACTCTAGCCCTCAGCTAGACTTCACTCTTGCCCTGCCTGGGCTTATCTTGTTTACACAAGCTCGCCCTGAGCTAATCTCTAGCTCTTCCCTGAGCTGACTCCAACTCTAGACTGCCTGGTACTTCCTGCCTCCAGAGCTGTGATCTCCTTGGTGGGCGGAGCCAACCGCCTGGCCCACCCCCTGGTGTGAATCATCAGCCTCTGGAGGAAGGCAACAAGGATTTCTGGTTCAGCTTAGATGTGCTTACCTGGGATGTGGGGTGTGGTGGTGTGTGACCTGTGTCCCCTGGCTTGCCCAGGGCGACACATTAGCTACAGGCATCATCACATGACCCTGTGCTACCATGGCAACCGCCGAAAGTCACGTGATCATGTCACGTGACTTCCTGTGGGGGCAGGGTAAGTGACTGTCATGGCGGCGCCCATATACATATCGCTGCCAAAATGGCAGCGAAATGTAAGGGGTTAATGGCCGCGGGTGGAAGCGATTCCACCCGCGGCTAGCAGGCACACATGTCAGCTGTTGATAACAGCTGATATGTGCGCGGATCGCCGCCGCCTACCGGCGGCAGGGGGCGGGGCTTACCGGCACACGATCCATGACGTACCCAGTACGTCATGGGTCGTTAAGGGGTTAATATATCACAATAAAATTTCTTTTTTTAAAAAAAAAAAACAAAACAAAACAAAAATTGGAAAACTTGCAATTTTTACACTGGCAACTGGAGAGTTTAGGCTCCTACATAATTCCTATCCTTTAAAGAGAACCTGGCACCAGGTGTTTTTTCTCACCTAATCTGAAAGCAGCATAATGTAGAGACAGAGACCTTGATTCCAGCGATGTGTCACTTACTAGGCTGCTTGCTGTAGTTTATCAGCAGGAGATTATCACTGGAATACTAGTAAACCGGTTGCCAGGTAGTCCTCCATTTATATGTGATGACTCAGCGTTTGGCCACTCGTTTGTGTGGTGAACTGGTCCACAGCCTCAGCTGAGGTCATGTAGAATATCCAATTTGAAGCAGTTAAGTGATTCTCCAGCTGTAACTGAAGCACCTCGGCTGAGACTATGTAGAACAACTCTCTGGTGACAGAAGCAAGGCTCTTTTGTACCCTTCAGTTCTCTTACAGAATTGGTGGGAGATTGCTGCTCTCTCATTGGTTGGTAGTTCAATCTGACTGCATACTTTTCCTTTGAAGTATGTAGTCAAAAAGGCTCATGCAATCCATATTTAACAAACAATAGAGCTCCAGTCAGTCTGACATGAAACAATGGCTAACTTCTCTTGGTTTACTAAACAAAGGAACAATAAGTCTGGCCTGTAGTCAGAAGGGCTAAAGCAATACACAGTTGAAAGAGAATCCACATTTACAGACAGTAGAGCTCTGATCAGTCTGACATGAGACAATGGCTAACTTCTTTTGGTTTAACAAACAAAGGGACCATATGTCTGGCCTAATTGAAAACAGTTACCTTCACACAAGTGGCCAGGCACTGAGTAGTCACACCTCACCCCCACCACTGATTGGCTATTTTCTGTGTAGACTTTACATAAGCATGCCAATCAGTGGTGTGGGTGGAGTGATACAGAGCTCAACTTTCAGAGAACTGCTAGATCTGCAGCAGATAAAATAGTAATTTTATGAAAAGGACAGCAAGCAAAACCCTTATGAAATATTCCCTTTAAAGAAGAGCTTACAGGAGTTTGTTTTATCATCAAAGACAGGATTATAATGACAAGTAACACCTCAATACACAACTGATAACACAGGATCCACCAATCATAATGTCATAGCTGATCCTGTTCCCCTTCACAATGACCTCTGCACACACTCAATATAAAATATAGTTTCAAAGTTGATTATTGATTCAGTTGATTATTGCTGCTAATGTACTTGTGGATTTCCTGAAACAAGAGGAAATTAGAATCTAAAAGAGGCCCTAGTGGTCAATGTGAAACTTGCAAGATTTCTAATAAAGATTGTGATATGGAAAAGCAAATATTGTAAAAAAAATGGTTAAATAATATATTGAACACAAAATCCTGACTTAAACAATAGGTCATTGTCATGATGACTATGGGACTATGGGACTGCGGGGAACCAGGGTTCCTAAGCTGTCACATAGGTCATTGTCATGATGACTATGGGACAGTGGGGAACAAGGGCTCCTAAGCTGTCCCTCAAGCTAGGGGGCCCTATGCTATCCCTAATCTCAGGGATACTCCTGACTGTGGAGATGCCAGAGTCTCCTTCCTGGTCCTACTCTTGACTAGTCCTGAAGTTATTCCGCTTCCCTCCAGGGAGGGATTGGATAGGAGTGTTATGAAACCAACAGATAAAGACAAAAAGGAAAAACCAAAACTCTGTCACACAGAGCAGACACAAAGATAAAGAAAATAGGTGATTCAGAAGGGAAAAACAAGAGCAGGAAGGAAGCTACAAAACAACAGGGGTAAACTCCACAACGGCACCAAGCAAAAAGCATAACATTCACTAGAAAGCCTGGGACACCACACCTCACGGACCATCATAAACAAGCTATAGATGGCAAGGGTGGAAGGATTCAACCAGCATAAGTAGGAGGGCATTGAGCACCCGAGCATGGGAATGCTCGCTCATCACTACTTTCCAAAAGAATCAAAGATTCAGTATCCAATCAACTCTTGAAGTCTTCCATATTGATCAACTCTATTTTATAACACTATAAGTCAAAGATCACAACTTTGCCATTGAACAATTTCCTTTTATGTCTCTTCTCAAATCCAGGACTTCCCTCTATGAGCTGTTAAGAAATGAATATTACTATACTGTTGAGTACAGTTTTATGGCAATGCCAACAAGTCCTTGGGTCACTATGGTCATCTGCAGGACAAGAACAAAACAAATTAGCCCCTTGCAGTTAATATTCCCTATTCTGTACGTTCCCTGAATATATTTAGTACATGTGCCATTTAGATCAGTAATAAAGCATGTTGCTTTTTTGATCTTTACAGCTTTTGTATGTATTATTGATAGCATAAATAACGGAGGGAAAAAAATGTCTTTGGCTGTAATTGTAATGTGAATGAGTTCTGTAATAGGCAAACCCCCTGATGATAAAAATATAGACCTGATGAATAAATACATACAACATATAGTGTCCAATTGTCCTACATCTGGTCATTATCTGATATATAAAGCTGAGTGTGTGTGTGTGTGTGTGTGTGTGTGTGTGTGTATGTGTATGTGTATGTGTGTGTGTGTGTGTGTGTGTGTGTGTGTGTGTGTGCGTGTGTGTGTGTGTGTGTGTGTGTGTATGTCCGGGATTGGCATCTGCACCGTCGCAGCTACAGCCACAAAATTTTGCACACTCACACGTCTGGACCCTGAGAGCGTCATAGGCTACGTTTTGAGGGGAAATTTTAACCCCGCGCTTTATAGTTATTCGCCAAAAAAACTGTCTCCATTAAAACGAATGGAGCTGGGAGCCACAGTGCAGCCAGAACTTCAGAAGAATGCGCAGCCACGCCCTTATATGGAATGTTGGCATTCAGCTAGGGAAAGAGACAGACACAGACAGGGAAAGAGGCAGACACAGACAGGGTAAGAAACAGACATAGACAGGGTAAGAGACAGACACAAAGAGACAGACACAGACAAAGAGACAGACTGACAGGGAAAGAGAGAGACAGAGACAGACACAGGGAAACAGACAGGGAAAGAAAGGGAAAGAGACAGACAGGGTAAGAGACAGACAAAGACAGGTAAAGAGACAGACAAAGAGACAGACACAGGGAAAGAGACATAGGGAAAGAGGGAAAAAGACAGACAGGGAAAGAGAGAGAAAGAGACAGGGAAAGAGACAGACAGGGAAAGTGACAGAGATAGATAGACAGACAGGGAAAGAGATAGATAGACAGACAGGGAAAGAGATTGAGACAGACGGAGAAAGAGACAGAGACAGTCAGAGACAGACAGGGAAAGAGACAGACAGACAAAAAGATAGAGAGAGAGACAGAGAGATATATACAGAGGGGGAGACAGACAGAGAATGGGAGAGAAACAGAGAGACAGTTACTATCCCGGGCGTTAATACATTCTATTTACTCATTCTATCCCGAGAATGTTAATATATTCTATTTTGTTAACAACAGTTATTAACCCGGGCAAAGCCGGGTAGTACAGCTAGTACAGTTATATAATGGAAAAAGATATGGGAGATCACAGTAGACGACACTATTCCATATTGCAGGGTCAAATATATACTTTTTTTTACTTGGAAGCCTATGGGTGATGGATGTCACTGCATGGGATCAGTCATAGGAATCCATTATCTTTTTATTTAATCAGCCGTTACCACCAACCACTAATTCATCCTCTGTAGACAGGCCATGGCCCAGCTGTGCTAATCTCTCTCTTAGGTCATTACTCTTTGTACGTGGACTTAGATATCCTTGCAAACAGCTTATGAATAATGTAATATGTGTAATAATAGGTTGTCACGTGCTGAGACCCAGCTTCACTGCTAATATCGGTCTTTATTCTTCATAACCTTCCTTTTTCCTTTAAAGCATCACTCTAGTGTTTTAAAATCCTCTGACCCCTGTCTTATATTCGCCTTCCAGCTGCTTCATCTTCTATTACCGCTAGTCTCTAGGATTTGTTAGCTGCCGGTAGCTAAAGTGATTCATGGAGCATGCTGGAGGTGACAACTCAATACAAATCTACGAGAACCTCATTCTTGCTCTCTTAGACTTACATTGGAACTTGTGACATTGCTTTTGATTTCTGGCCAGTCAGAAGTTCTGGGCATAAGACGGCGGTTTGGGACTGGAGCGTTGCCAAAAAAGTATGAAAACGCTGGAGGGTAAGTATAATTCTAGGGGCAGGATACTTACATTTAAAGTGCCACTCCAATGCTTTAACATGTGCTTCATGTTCACAAAAGCAAGCAACTACAACTACTGTCACGGGTGACTAGAGGACACAAGGGGACCTATGCTGACCCTCGGACTGGAATCCCTGCAGTCACCCTCACCCCGGAGGTACCCTTAATTGTAGGGAGATCCGGGCCCCTAAGCTCACCCTAACCCGGGAAGTACCCTTAATGGTAGGGAGGTCCACGCCTCCGACCTAGCCCTGTCTTCTGTTGGACCCTGGCCTAATAACCTTGCACCCCCAACCCCATGGTAGGCTGGACACATAGTAATAAACCTCCCACAAGCTAAAGATAAGGGGGTAAAACGAAACTCACGCACACCTCAAATATCCACAGAGGGGAGGCAAAAAGACACCAGAGGGGATAAACCAAAGGGGAGGGAGAAAGTCACACCAAGGAACTTTCAAACAGTTCAGACAACAAATCGCTGGTCACCAAACTGAGGTTTGCCACGGACGCCGGGATATCGGAACAGCTAAGCAGAAGCTATCTTTGGTGATCTCCTACTACACTCCCCAGCCTTCAATAGGAGGAGACCAGCTGAGGAAGGTAATCAGCAACCTGGCTCTCAGAAGAGTTGCACACTGCTCCAAAAAGGATTAACACTTACACGGCTGGAAGCAGTGAAACAACTCAGCCGACGCCCAGCAAAGCTGAGCACTTAAGAAAGACCAGGTTGCTTGTCAGACTCTGCAATGTGAACGGTAGTAATCTCTGTGTGCAGATTCAGACAGCACATAACAATATTCTGTAGGCAACAATAACATTTTTTAGTTTGCAGGACTGGTGAGGCAAAAGGTAGTAGTTTCTAATCCAAGGAAAAGTAAAGAAATTGAACCTCTCAACTCAATTTGATGTTCCTTTGCGAATATCCAACTGGTAGACAGTAAATGCTCCCTGGGAAAACAGTAGACAAATCCCTTCACCTCTCCACCAGAGATGGCATCCAGTATCTTGAAATCCAGTAGCACTTTACTGGAAACACTTACTGAATAGAAATTGCAACATTTTCTGGATTTTATATACTGTACCGTATTTTACGGTTTATAAGACGTACCGGATTATAAGGCGCATCCCAAATTTAGAGAAAAAAAAGCTAAACAAACAATGGGGTCTGTCTTACAATCCGTTGGCATCTTTCCCGTTGAGGTATGACAGTGGTGGTGGGCCGAGGTCACAGGAGGTAGGGTCAATGTTGGGGGTGGTGCGGTCGGCAGGTGTCCCAGATGCTGTGAGGTAGGCAACTTCCAGAAACTGTCGGTTTTGCGAACTTCAAAGAAATGGCACCCGGAGTCGGCGAGTGCGCAGATTGAGATATTGCCTCAGTGACAAGCCGAGATCTCATCTGCGCACGTGCCACCTCCAGGCGTAATTTTCCTTAAGTTCGCTGCTGGGACATCAATGGGCCAGAGACGAAGCGTGCGCAGATGAGATCTTGAGATGAGAGCGCCATCTGCACATGCCCCACCTCCGGGCTCCATTATTTGAAGTCTGCACCACCAACATTCTCAGGATGCCCCTGCCTCACCACTTGCAGCTCAGCGCCTCGCGGGTCACACAGCACCCCGCAGACCCTAATACAGCGCCCCGCAGCCCCCAGCATTGCCCCTGCCTCCTGTAACCCCTCTCCACCATCTACCGGTAAGGTGCATTCGGATTATAAAATGCACCCCTCATTATCCTATTAAATTTGTGAGAGGAAAAGGGCATCTTATAATCCGAAAAAGTCTGTACTTTGTATATTTAGAGTGCTGTATGCAGTCTAATTGGCCATGCAATGCTCCTCTAGGAATTTATATATCCAAATTGTCTCTTCAGAGAGGAAGAGGACTTGAACTTTAGTGCCACCTATTGGAAGTTGCCATCCTAACAATCAACATATAAGCAAGCATGAAAGATTTGTACAAAGTAACCTAACACTTCAAAAGGTGACCTTGCTAAGGTAAGGGTTCAAATTTAGAAACTTCTAGAGAATAGCTAAAGAATTCAAAAGCTCCAGGAGAAAAGTAGTAATACAAGCATGTGGTTTTTCAGATACATTTTCAGATAAATTCCTCCAGCTTTTCACTTTTTGTTCATATAGGGATCCCAAGTAAGGTCTTCCCTCTCTGTTACTGTACATTAATATGTCTGATACGGGTTGTCTTAGCATGACAAACCTTTAAAGATCCACGTACATCTACAGTACATGTATCTATTTGTGAATCCTATCACATTGAGACGGAAGGGTTGTCTTTGCATGACAAACCTTTTAAGACCCACGTACACATACAGTACATGTACCTATTTGTAAATCCTATCACATTGAGACGGAAGGGTTGTCTTTGCATGACAAACCTTTGAAGATCCACATACATCTACAGGACATGTACCTATTTCTAAATCCTATCACATTGAGACATAAGAATTGTCTTAGGCTAGTTTCACACTTGCGTTGTTTTCCATCAGTCGCAATCCGCCGTTTTGTAAAACAGCGGAATCCGTTAACGGATTCCGCTGCTTCCCATAGACTTGTATGGACGACGGATTACAACTAATGGACCTGCGTTGCTTCTGCTGGCCGACGCTGCATTGCTTCTGCCAGGCGGAAGGAACGCAGCATGTAACATTTTTTGAGCAGCGGAATCCTTAGGATTTCGCTGCGCATGCTCTCTCTGGCTCCCTGCACACGTAACCAGGGTACACATCAGGTTACTAAGCAAAGCGCTTTGCTTAGTAACTCGATATTTAGCCTGGCTACGTGTGCAGGGAGCCAGCGCAAAGCGGTGTACGCTGGTAACCAAGGTAAATATCAGGTAACCAAGCAAAGTGCTTTGCTTAGTTACCCGATATTTACCCTGGCTACGTGTGCACTCCACTCCACATGTACACACGCGCACACACAGACACATGCACACACAGACACATGCACACACACACACGCGCACGCACACACACTCACCTGTCTCCAGCCATGCAGTCCCCGCGGCACTGACATCCTCAGCGCCATGACCCCGCTCGGCTCCACCCACCCCGCACTATGCCCCCCGCATTTCGCCCCCCGCACACAGTCTCGGCGGCCGAACGATCAGCTGATCACCCGGCGACCGGCTGCTGTGAGCGATCGGCTGATCACCCGGCGACCGGCTCCTGTGAGCGATCAGCTGATCACCTGGCGACCGGCTGCTGTGAGCGATCAGCTGATCACCCGGCGGCCGGCTGCTGTGAGCGATCAGCTGATCATCCAGCGGCCGGCTGCTGTGAGCCATCAGCTGATCACCCGGCGGCCGGGTGATCAGCTGATCATTCACAATAGTCTGCCGCCAGTAAAACTGTAAAGAAAAAAAAAAAAGCAGAATTCGTTGTTTTGTACGGTCCGTTGCATCTGTTGTGCCACTATTTGCAACACATACGTTGCATCCGTCACACAACGCAATGCAACGGATGCCGTTCAACGGAAGTGTGAAACTAGCCTTAGCATGACAAACCTTTAAAGACTCACGTACACATATAGTACATGTATCAATTTATGAATCCTATCACATTGAGACATAAAAGTTGTCTTAAGGGGGTCACGGAATTGGTGACGCAAATCCGGTCGCATTAGCGATGCCGCTGTGTGTGACACCTATGAGCGATTTTGCATCGTCGCAAAACGTGCAAAATCGCTCATCAGTGACATGAAGGTCCATTCTCAAAAATCGTTACTGCAGCAGTAACGAAGTTGTTCCTCGTTCCTGTGGCAGCACACATCGCTCCGTGTGACACCGCAGGAACGGGGAACCTCTCCTTACCTGCCTCCCAGCCGCTATGCAGAAGGAAGGAGGTGGGCGGGATTTTACGTCCCGCTCATCTCCGCCCCTCCGCTTCTATTGGGCGGCGGTTCAGTGACGCAGCTGTGACGTCGCTGTGACGCTAAACGAACCGCCCCCTTAGAAAGGAGGCGGTTCGCCGGTCACAGCGACGTCGCCGGACAGGTAAGTAGTGTGACGGGTCTGGGCGATGTTGTGCGGCACGGGCAGCGATTTGCCCGTGTCGCAAAACAGATGGGGGCGGGTACCCACGCTAGCGATATCGGTACAGATATCGCAGTGTGTAAAGCGGCCTTTAGTGTGCCGCCCCAGCAGCGGATCGAACCGCTCGGATCCATGGGTGATGATTGCTCGTGGCTCGAGGGTCTCCGGACCCGGGAGCTAGTGGCCACGCTCAAATGGAAAGGGGGCTATTTACAGGGGAGATATAGTGACGCCACCCGTGGTGTGCGGTAACGGAGAGTACCGCCGCTGCCGATGGGAGTACCGAGGTTGATGGAATGGGGCAGCCTGATAACGTTTTCCCTCCACGGGTAGGGAAGGCCCCGGAACTCTGGATGGTGGGGTGCAGGGGAGCGCAGGGCTGCTGGAAGCAGGGAATGACCATGTACTCAGGCCGGTTATCGTGGTGCTGGATGATGTTTTTGTGTCGCCCGGGGACCAGGGGGTACTCAGATCCGGGCCACGAGGTCACTTCTGTGGGTATCACGGTGGCGTGACCCGCTCTGTGATCCCAGGCTCCACAGTAAAAGGGGATTTGGTAAGGGAGATTGTCCGTGACGCCACCCACGGTTGTGGTGAGATTGGAACACCACCGCTGCTCTGGACGGGGATCCCGGGAGTGATGGTATGGAGCAGCTAGATGTTATTTCTCCCCTCCGTGGGTAGGGGGTTGGTTGTCCCGGGGCCCGGTGATGGGGTAAGCAGGGAGCAGGGCGCAGTGCTGCGGTGCGGTGCCCAAGGGCACGGGCGTACTCACAAGTAATTCACACGGAGTCACTGGTAAACTAGGAATTGCTGGTGTCCGCAGCCTTCGGTACGGGGGTGTTAGTGTCCCACACACGGTGCAGCAGCTCCTGTTCTTTCCCTGCAGCCAGGTGCCTTTCTCTCCACTCTCTTCCTCTTTCTCCTCAGCCAGGAACGGGGAATCCACTCCCCTGTAGTGATCCGGGTCACCCTAGGTACCGAGGGGCCACTACCCTGCTCCGGCTACCTCTGGCCCCTTCCTCACTACAGCCTGTCCCGGCCCTCTCTGAGCACGCTTCACTTCCAGCCTGGGAGCTACAACTCCAGACTTCTCTTCTCTCTGTCTCTCCAAACACTGTGCTCCAGCCCCTCCCCTCTGCTCTGCTTTTCTCTTACCCTGGGGGATGTAGTTTGTCCTGCTGCACCGGTGTGAGATCAGATTACCAAGGAGGATTAACTCTTTCTCTGACAACCTGGCTTTGCCAGGGCGTCACACACCCCCTTGGTAAAACACGGCCCGTCCTCGGGCCGTCTGGGCACCAACATTTATTAAACTTGAAAAAAGGGAAAATAAACACATTACAGTCATACATCTTCCCACATCGGGAGGTACGTTTTCTAAAACTTTAAACTGTTCTGCCACCCCACACCTGCGGAGCAGACGGCCTCCTCCTGAACTTGAGGGCGCTCAACAGGGGTGAAAGTCCATAAAACAGTCAACTTTTTAACTTCTGGGTAGCCGTCCATGCTCCACTACCACTGCCGCTGCCGCCACTCCCAGTACGGGGCACGGGTTCCGTGCTCTGCCTCCTGCTCCGAAGCCAGGCCCACTTGGATGCCCTCGGCGCCGGCTACAACCGGCATCGCTAACTGCCGAGGGCTCCATCTCTCACTGGCCTGCTCCTCCTCTCTGCAGGTGCACACTGGCTGCTCCACAGCCGTGACGGGGTACCTGGGAGCGGCTGGCGCCACATCTGGGGCAGACATCCAATCGGGTGCCACCTCTGTTGCGGCCGGGCGGACTGCCGGAGCCGACGTCATCACCGTGGCGGCTGGGCGGACTGCCGGAGCCAGGTAAGATGTCATCGGGGTTGCGGCTACTGCTTGTCCAGGAACGGAATTAGGCAAAGTCCTGGCGTCCCTGCCTTTACAGTCCTAGTCACATAAACTGCGGTTCCTTCTTCCTGCTCCCCCTTGGTACTCGGGAGCAGTCCTTCTAGCAACTTTTAAAGTTTCCCTTTCGCTTCCGGTCCTCCGGAGCTTCACTTCCGCCCGCGTTCTCAGGGGGCGGAACCTCTTTTTCGCGCCCACCGCTCGGAGAAGGCGCCAAGCTGTTGTTTTTGGCGACTAAAATGGCGGCTGAAATGGCGGACTTCGGGATTTTTCCTCAGCGGGACGCCGCTGACGGACGGGGCAAGGCGCACTTCCACCAGGTAACTGGATGGGTTTGATCCTGTTCGTGACGGCAAATGTGTCGCCCGGGGACCAGAGGGTACTCAGATCCGGGCCACGAGGTCACTTCTGTGGGTATCACGGTGGCGTGACCCGGTCTGTGATCCCAGGCTCCACAGTATAAAGGGATTTGGTAAGGGAGATTGTCCGTGACGCCACCCACGGTTGTGGTGAGATTGGAACACCACCGCTGCTCTGGACGGGGATCCCGGGAGTGATGGTATGGAGCAGCTAGATGTTATTTCTCCCCTCCGTGGGTAGGGGGTTGGTTGTCCCGGGGCCCGGTGATGGGGTAAGCAGGGAGCAGGGCGCAGTGCTGCGGTGCGGTGCCCAAGGCCACGGGCGTACTCACTAGTAATTCACACGGAGTCACTGGTAAACTAGGAATTGTCGGTGTCCGCAGCCTTCGGTACGGGGGTGTTAGTGTCCCACACACGGTGCAGCAGCCCTTGTTGTTCTTTCCCTACAGCCAGGTGCCTTTCTCTCCACTCTCTTCCTCTTTCTCCTCAGCCGGGAACGGGGAATCCACTCCCCTGTAGTGATCCGGGTCACCCTAGGTACCGAGGGGCCACTACCCTGCTCCGGCTACCTCTGGCCCCTTCCTCACTACAGCCTGTCCCGGCCCTCTCTGAGCACGCTTCACTTCCAGCCTGGGAGCTACAACTCCAGACTTCTCTTCTCTCTGTCTCTCCAAACACTGTGCTCCAGCCCCTCCCCTCTGCTCTGCTTTTCTCTTACCCTGGGGGATGTGGTTTGTCCTGCTGCACCGTGTGAGATCAGATTACCAAGGAGGATTAACTCTTTCTGTGACAACCTGGCTTTGCCAGGGCGTCACATTTTATAAAGTCATTACACACACATGCTGCAGGTGAACCAAAAGTCCCAGTGCACCACTGCTGCTTAGGAAGGAGAACACGTCCAGGTACCCGCTCCCAATAGTATTGCTGTGCTTTGTCCCAACGTAGTCCAGCCTTTCGGGAGCTTCGACTCCTCGGCCCTCAGACTCTGAGGGCCACTACTTCACTTTTCCTGGGGGCTCCAATCCCCGGTCCCCTCTCCCTTTGGAGAGTTTCTGCTTCAATCCCTCTACCTTTGCTCCCCTGGAGCTCACTGACTTGTCACCTCCCACCAGTCTGCTTAACCCTTCGGTGGGTGGCCCTTTCCTCTCTAGACCTACCCACTGGCTTGTCTGTCCTGTACTGGTGTGAGTGTGGATTGGGATTTGCCTGCAGTTGTTAGCAATACCACTGGGTGAAACCTGGAACCAAGGAGGGTGGGTTCTGCACTATAAGGACAGGAGTGCAGTTCCCTGCGACACCTTGACTAGTGCAGGGGCATCACATTAGCATGACAAACCTTTAAAACCCATGTACATATACAGTACATGTATCTATTTGTGAATCCTATCACATTGAGACATAGGGAGTTGAGAAACATTTTATGACACTGATCTAAGAGAGGACTCACCTAATCTGCTGGGTTAGTCTATGTCTTTCCAGTGAAGTTGAGGAAAGTGGTTCCAAGGTCCCTTGTCCATCGGCCATATTGCTAGTACATGGTTGCTGAACCAGAGCCCTGGGAAGAAGGGAAGAAAGGAACATAAAATAATGGGGTGATGCCGTGATGAAATCAGGTTTTGTTCACCAAAGGATGTATAATTCCAGAGTCATGACTTCATTAGTCATCAAAAACTTTTTCAATTTAATAATGAATTTCCTTTTGCTATCAAAATTTCACTCCTTTTCTGGTCCCCTCTGGTGGAGCGGGAGGGGGTATCAGGTCAGGGCTGCTCAGGAGCAGGGCCTGAAGGAGACTCAGGCATCCCCACCTTTAGTGGTACTACTGAGACTATAGATAGCATAGGGCCCATTAGCCTGAGGGTCAGCTCAGGAGCCTCAGTTTCCAGCTATCACCACAGTCTTCATGACAATTCCACTTGAGTTAATTTCTGGTAGTAAAAAGCACAAGAATGTGGACACCCACTTTTTTCTGTGAAAGAACAGGTACCATCACAATAGAGGAAGTGTTTGCCATGACAAAGGATAGCCATTTGACCTTAGGTTGACTGAGAACAGAGTCTTTAGCGAAAGCTGTCTTAAGAGCTAGAAAAGCATTTACCGCCTAGGCTGACCAAGAAGAAATATATCTTCCCTTCTTAGTTATGTCAGTTAAAGGCTTGGCTATGATCAGAAAGTTCTTAATCAATTTGCAGAGCCAAGAAATGTCTGCAATGCTTTCAGGTTACTTAGTTGAACCCAATCAAGGGCTTACACCTAATGGGGTCCATCCAAAACCCTGATGCAGAAACCAAATGTCCTAAGAACTGGACCTTCTGTACTTCAATATAACATTTTTCTAGTTTAGTAAAAAAAAAATAAATGTCACATAGAATCTGGAGAATCTGTCTGACATGTTCATGATGCTCCTCCTGATTGTGCACGTAAAACAATATGTAATCTAGATATATTACTACAAATCTACCCAACAGAGAGCAAAAAATATCATTTATGTAATTTTGAAAGACTTACGGAACATTGGTAAACCCGAAATACATCACCAAATCACCAAATTTTCAAAATGCCCTTCAAGTGTATTGAATACGGTCTTCCATTTGTCACCCTTATGAACACATATAAAGTTATATGCCCCTCTCAAGTCAAGTTTGGAAAACCATTTTGAACCAGATAATTGATTAAAATTAGTATAGGGTGTAAAGGGATCGGATTAAAAATGATGATTTTATTTATCTCTCCATCCAATCATGGATGCAACTTTCACACTTGGTATGGGAAAAGAACCACACATTTAGCAATAGCAAAGGGAAGGGAAGTCCTGTGTCTACCGAAGGGGAGATAATGATCCCTAACCAAACCTCCCACTGACCTCTGGCTCCCTTGACCACCCTAGATAGTTTCCGCACCTATGCGCTGAGCAGGATACCTGACACTGACTGACCCTAGAACTGGGCTCTATGTAGAAAACAGATGGGATGAGCTCTTTGTCAACCCCACTAAGCTCTAAAGAATACACAGGGAGCACACACAAGGGAAACCATATGAACAACTTATCTCCAGGAAGATTCAGGGAGAGGTACAGCCACAAACCACAATGTTTCTTCAGATGGATGCAAGCCGACTGCTTGCATCTAAGGTCTGTAAAAGTTTTTAACTTTTTCACTAGCAAAGACCAATTGGGAATGAGAGTATTTAAAGACACCAAGGGAAATTCTAATGATTAACAGCTGAAAGGTGAGGAAATACATAGGGTCCTAAAGGGAAAAGGAATAACCCCAAGCAGAGAAGAGAATGTCAGGTAACAGTTTGTGTAGCCAAATGCTGCGACCTTCTTCAGCCGGACACCACAGGACTGTCTGTCAAGTGTGACACACCTGTGACAGCAACCCTCCTTCTTTTTTTGTTTTACAAAAAATAAACCCACGGTGACTGGAGAGGTGGATGGCCAAATATACCACTTAGCCAAAAGCGGGCTTTACACGCTGCAATCTAGCTAGCGAGATCGCAAGCAATCATAGCCGCCCCCATCAGTTGTGTGACACGGGCAAATCGCTGCCTGTCGCGCACAACCTTGCTTACCCCCATCACACGGACTTACCTGTCCTGCGACGTCGCTCTGGCCGGCGATTCGCCTCCTTTCTAAGGGGGCGGGTCGTGCGGCGTCACAGCGACGTGACACGGCAGCCGTCCAATATAAGCAGAGGGGCGGAGATGAGCGGGACGTAAACATCCTGCCCACCTGCTTCCTTCCGCATTGCCGGTAGATGCAGGTAAGGTGATGGTCCTCGCTCCTGCGGTGTCACACACAGCGATGTGTGCGGCCGCAGTTACGAGGAACAACATCGCTAATGAGAGGTAAACGATTTTTTGTTTTAGGACGACCTCTCCGCGGCAAACGATTCTTGCCGCTTTTGCGATCGTTTTAGGTCGCACATAACTGTTACACGCTACGATATCGTTAATGACGCCGGATGTGCGTCACAAACAACGTGACCCCGACGATAAATCATTAACGATATCG
Source organism: Anomaloglossus baeobatrachus (assembly GCF_048569485.1). Lineage (NCBI taxonomy): Eukaryota > Metazoa > Chordata > Amphibia > Anura > Aromobatidae > Anomaloglossus > Anomaloglossus baeobatrachus. The sequence goes on from NC_134361.1 coordinate 182,841,940, forward strand.
TAGCGTGTAAAGTCCGCTAAACTCTTCTGAATATACTCTCTCAAGAACTCCATCTCTGGAAGAGAAAGGTTAGATAAATGAGTTTTAGGCATTTTAGCTTCTGCAATGAAGTCGATAGCACATTCATATTACCTATGTGGTGGAAGAGCATCACAGTCTCAGAAAAAAAATCACAGAAGTCTTGAATGAACTTTAGAACGCAAGTCCTCACAAAAGCCAAAGATGTCGACAAAGCCCCATGACCTAATTGATTACAGAATTGTGCTTAATTAACCATGGCAGATGTAGAAACTTGGCACTCAAGATAAATATGAATAGTGGTCTTTTATTAAGAACTTGTAGGACCATCACACGCACAGACAATTCGGTCAAAGACCTTCATCAGTGTGCGTGCAGGGGGTCCTCAAAGGGTGTAGCAACTGGCGTAGTCAGGCATGACGCGGTGTCCACCGCTGTCTATGTGGCAATGCCACATGAAATGGATTCAGTATGTAATAGTCCTACCTTCATACATTCATTCTGGACTTTCAAAGTAATGTGACTTTGTGAAAGAGGGGAGTTATCAATTACCGAAACTTGGATGGGAAGACCGTGAGAAGAGAAATAACCACAATCTACAGTGAAAGCAGGATCAGTTAGAAGAACCTGAATCCACAAATGCAGGCATAAAAATAAAACCAGACTTAATCTCCAAGGATACCTATATGAAGGGACGGGGCCACAGCCAACATAGCTGATACCAGGAAGCAATTTTATTTTTCTGTTGGATGAGGCCCCGCTCTTTCTGGTTACATGGGTATGACATCAGCACAGGTCCTTCTAGCCACTTAGTAAAACGATTCTATAATAATAGAATTAGCATAAATAACAGAGAGTGAGGAACAAAGGGCAGGGGGGCGGGAATCACTATCAAAACCCACCCCAGCTATCAGCTTATCGGCAGCTGCTGTCATTCAAAAAGCTGCTCATTTTACAAAGTTTACTTGCTTGTGTATCAAAACCTATACATCCGAGCTGACAACTAAAGGTATGTATAGAATCAGCCTGATAGTGCCAGTATAGCACTGGCTTTAGATTATATAGGAAAATCCTGGTGATTGTTGCTCTTTAAGCTCCCCTATAATTAGTATTATTAAAAATAGTATTATTACTTTTCAGAAGTAAATTCCCCTTGTCAGACATGGTGATTTCCACAATAATCCACTATCTCTTTTACCAGTCATAACATCATGTCGTGAACACAAACCATGCACGTCCTTTTGTTATGACTGGATATTTCGAAAGTGAGACACACACATGCATAGTACCCATTACGTTTTACAATAGCCTCGGACTGACACAGACTTCCCCTTATCTGTTCAATAAAGAGTGATTTGCCATTAGAAAGTTGGAAGTTGAATTCGTAGTTAAGATGTATATGAAGTATACTTTAGAGATGAAAAAAATATCACATGACTCTGGTTCAATGACCACTTCAGTAATCCGTGGTCACTGAACTGGAGGTCTCCAAACCACAACTTACAAGAGCTTCCTCTTATTTGCATGTTCGATGCAACATCATCAGTGCAAAAAGAATGATATTCATCCAAGCCTACTAATCACGAGAGGTGACTAGAACACAGCTAAGGAGAAGGAGGATGACAGGGTTAGACATTACTTAGATTGACATTCTAATGGAGCTCTATCGTTGGTCCACTGTCAGCTCTAAAAATGGCAACTACAGATAGGCTTAGTGCTACTTACTCCTTTTATCACATCCTAAGGATTACTCTGGCCTTCATACTTTAACCCATATACATTGATCTGTACTTACGCAGGGTTCCCTGGGTTGAGGCCCTGGAGTAGGCTGCTGGCCTGGGTTGCCAACCATCCAAAAATTTCAGGACAGCATACAAAAATAAGACACTTTTTTGACCTGTGAAATCTGAGATTTTTTTTAAACTTATACAAATTATTTTGACTGTTATTCTCAACATTTATCATTTTAGAGTGAATGCAGCTGATGTCTTCAAATTAGAATTATGGGCTATAGAGATGGATCACAATCATAATGGTCTTCCAATATGTCCATAAAAACTATTGTCTTTCCATGATAAGTTGTCCAGAAAGCCTAAATAAAAAGTGAAGTTAGCAACCTTGCTGGTGGTGCAAGCAGGCAGGAGTGATCAAGTCGGTTGCCGGGTCAGAACCAAAAGGGCAGACTGTCATATGCAGTGCGGATTCTCGTTTACAGAATACTACTATGCAACCTACCATGCGTCACCCGGATCCGAACCCGCAGTTTGCTACTAGCTGATGAACTCTGTACACATTTCCAAGAAGCAACCTGGTTTCTGTCAGGAGCTCTGTTCTGTCGGGCGTTGGCTATTTCATTTACCACTGCTTCTGGCAGGTTAAGAGTTAATGCCTCCTGGAGCCGTGGCTAGCTTCTCAGTGAACCAGGTTTGCTAATCACCATTACCAACTGGTCTTCTCCTACTTAAGTCTGGGGAGTTTTCTGTACCATCTTTTCTGTGCTGAAGATAGTTTTTGCTTGCAGTTGTGATATCCTGGCGACCATGGCGATCCTCTTTTTGGTGACCAGCGACTTGTTGTCTGCACTGGTGCGACCTGCTCCTACCCATTTTGGTTTATTCCCTCTGGTATTGTTTTGTCTCTTCTTTGTGGTAGTTTGTGGTGTGAGTGTGTTTCAGTAGTTTAATATCCTTGTCTGTGTCTTGGGGGACACACAAAGGTCATAAAAAAATGCGTCTCCAAGCCGTGCTCTGCAGGTCAGAAGTAAGCCAGAAAAACTCTTAAAAATAAAAATTATTTAATAGAGCACTGGAAAGCATATAACAGCACTACACATTATGGGGGAAGTCTGCCTCCTTTCTCAGGTACAATGTGTCTTGAGGGAGGTTGTTACTTTGAGTCCAGCCCATCCCAGGGTTGGGGGTATGGAGGGAGGTATTAGGAGATATTAGGACAGGATCAGACAGGAGACAGGTCAAGGGCGGGGACCTGGACCTCCCTACCTTCAAGGGTACCTCCAGGGTCAAGGTGAGTGCAGGGCCCACACTCCTAGGGTCAGCATAGCCTTCCCGGTGTACTTCCTGCACCCCTGACACAGACAAGGTACAAAATCAGAAGACTGAAGAATAGTCAATAAACAGATCAAAGTAAAAACAAGAAAATAAAATACTAAACAGAAGTTGAAAAGTAACAGCAAACCAGTGGAAGAACAAACTATATCTGGGAGTTTTAATAGGGCGTGGTGCTTTCCAATTGGCCAAATCAGGGAGGTGATTAATCCAGCTGGACAGCATGCACACCCATACTACCAGACTTGATGGCACTATACTATACGTCCCAGCCACCCTGATCTCAGTGGCCAGAGAAAGCCTTCTTTGCCCAGAGCTTCCGGTCGCATTGACTCCTTCATCACCAGCATCATCTGTTTTTTTGCAGTATGAGTTTCATGTTTAATGGGATCATTTTGACTCTTGCAGAAAGTAAAGGGGGCTTTACATGGTAGCGATATCACTATCATGCGTACCCGCCCCCATCGTTTGTGCGACACGGGCATATTGCTGCCCGTCGCGCACAAAATCGCGCTCCCCCATCACACAGTTTACCTGTCCTGCGACGTAGCTATGGCCGGCGATCTGCCTCCTTTCTAAGGGGGCAGGTCATGCAGCATCACAGCGATGTCACACAGCAGCCGTCCAATAGAAGCGGAGGGGCGGAGATGAGCGGGACGTAAACATCCCGCCCACCTCCTTCCTTCCGCATTGGCGGTGGATGCAGGTAAGGAGACGTTCCTCGCTCATGCGGTGTCACACATAGCGATGTGTGCTGCCGCAGGAACGAGGAACAACATCGCTAATGAGAGGTGACCAATTTTTGGTTTTAGGACGACCTCTCCAGGGCAAATGATTTTTGCCACTTTTGCGATATCGTTAATGACGCCGGATGTGCGTCACTAACGACCCCGACGATAAAACATTAACGATATCGTAGCTTGTAAAGCCCCCTTAATGCTTAACATTTTATTTTTTTTAGCTTTATAAACGCCTATATGAGACGATTTGTAGATTTCATCGGTATCATTCTCGGGATAACATACAATTTTTAATCACTATTTATTCTGTCCTGCGGAATGAACAAATACGGCAATTATAGCATTAATAGCAATGTATGTTATAATACGAGTTGTTATAGAGCCATCAATCATGTCCAAGGATGCCATTGGAGTGACAGAGGAAATCCCCTCTCCTTTGATGCCATAGTTAGCATTGTTTGCGGCAAGTAATTGGTTAAAGGGACTCTATTGCCATGTTTTTGCTAGTTGAGAGCAGTATAATGTAGGAACAGAGACCCTGATTCTAGCGATGGTGTCATTTACTTGTGTAGTCTTGAAAAAAATCACTGTTTTATCAGCAGGAGATTATCACTAGAGGACTAGTAAACCTGCTGAGAGCTAGTCCTCCATATTATTGAGCTCTGGATAACCCTGCCCACACCACTGATTGGCAGCTTTATGCATATGCAAAGTGTACCCAGAGAAATGCCAATCGGTGGTGTGGGTGGGGTTATACAGAACTCAGCAGTCAAACAAACTGGTAGATAAAATCAAAACTGCAGAAAGCAGCACAATAAGTGATATTTCGCAAGAATCAGGTTCTCTGCCCCTATATGATGCTGCTCTCTAATAGGGTAGCATATAATTGTTTACAGATTTCCTTTAACCCCCTTCACGACCGGCCGATTTTTCGCTTTCCGTTTTTTTTTTCGCCATTCTTTTTCCGAGAGACGTAACTTTTTTATTTTTCAGTCAATATGGTCATGTGAGGGCTCATTTTTTGCGGAACGAGCTGTACTTTTAAATGAAACCATCAGTTTTACCATATAGTGTACTGGAAAACGGCAAAAAAATAAAATTCCAAATGCAGAAAACTTGCAAAAAAAGTGCGATAGCACTATGGTTTTTGAGATATTTTATTCACTGTGTTCATTATATGGTAAAACTGATGTGTGGGTGTGATGCCTCAGGTCAGTGCGAGTTCGTAGACACCAAACATGTATAGGTTTACTTTTATATAAGGGGTTAAAAAAAAATCGGAAGTTTGTCCGAAAAAAGTGGCACACGTTTTACGCCATATTCCGTGACCCGTAGCGTTCTCATTTTTTGGGATCTATGGCTCAGTGATGGCTTATTTTTTGTGTCTCGAGCTGACATTTTTCACGGTACCATTTTTGCGCAGATGCTACATTTTGATTGCCTCTTATTGCATTTTGCGCAAAAGTTGTGGCGACAAAAAACGTCGTTTTGGCGTTTGGAATTTTTTTGCCGCTACGCCATATACTGATCAGATTAATTGATTTTATATTTTGATAGATCGGGCGTTTCTGAACACGGCGATACCAAATATGTGTATATTTTTTATTGTTTTAACATTTAATTTTCAATGGGGCGAATGGGGGGTGATTTGAACTTTTAGGTTTTTTTGTTTTTTTTATTTTTTAAAACTTTTTTTTTAACTTTCTTTTTATTTTACTAGTCCCCCTAGGGGGCTATTGCGATCAGCAATCCGATCGCTCTGCACTATCTGCTGATCCCAGCTACAAGGCTGTAAACAGCAGATACGCTCTCTTTCTCTTTTGCTGTGCCGCTGGCACAGCGAAAGTGAAAGCAAGTCAGGTGTAGTACAGGAGTCATCACATGACCCTGTGCTACCATGACAACTATTGGAAGTCACGTGATCGCGTCGCGTGACTTCCGGTATCGGGCGGTAAGTAAAAGTTTACCGCGATCGCGCTTATAATGGCGCTGTCACATATTGACAGCGCCATATAAGGGGTTAAACGGCACGAGCAGATAACGATTCTGCTCGTGCCTAGCAGGCGCACATCTCAGCTGTGAAAATCAGACCGCGGGCAGTAACGTTATGACCGCTAGGACGTAATTTTACGGCCCACGGTCGTTAAGGGGTTAAAGATAATCTGTTAGCAGGTTTTTGCTGCCTCATCTGACAGCAGCATGATGTAGGTAAGGAAATTCTGAATCCAATGATGTATCTCTTAGATTACTGGGTGCGGCCATTCTGAATCCAATGGTGTATTACTTAGATTACTGGCTGCAGTTGTTCTGTAATCATCTGAATTTTTAGCTTTAGTTATGTAGCTGAGCCCAGGGAGCTGCTTCCGCCCACACCAGGCTCTCTATAGAAATTTGTTGAAATATGTTTAGTGCAACAATTCCATTCCTGTCTATGAGTGTTTAGTTGCTAGGTTTGTGTGCTGTTAATAAAGATAGGACAAAAAAAAAAAAGAAAGGAGGTCACAGGAAAAGCATGTGACTGTATTCTATTCTTATTTCATGTGTTCTATGTGAGAGGACGCTTGCTGCAGAAGATCCAGATACTGACACACAGAAATGATCACTTGCTGATTCACTAAGCTTCATATTTGTTCCTGATTGTTCCTGAATAAAACAACCAATACTGTTACACACTTGGAGAGTATCATTGATAATCTGCTGCCAACAAGATTGTATATTGACAGTGAGGTGTCAATCACAGCAGGGGCGTTATGGTCTGCCCTACACATGCCAACTAGACCTAGCAATGATAATCACTAAGTGATAAAGCCTTTAGTTTAAGTAAACAACAGCATGCAGCCTGATAAGAGAAGCACAGATGATTTTTGTTTTTTAACCCCTACAGCATGCTGGCTTCAGCTTACAGAGCAAAAACCTGCTGTTCAATTCTCTTTAGGCAGCAAAGTGAAGTTTTTTAACCCCTACAGCATGCTGTACTCAGATTACATAGCAAAAACCTGCTGTCCGATTCTCTTTAGGCAGTAAAACGGGGGGTTTTTTAACCCCTACAGCATGCTGTACTCAGATTACATAGCAAAAAACTGCTGTCTGATTCTCTTTAGGCAGTAAAACAGAGTTTTTTTAACCCCTACAGGATGCTGTATTCAGATTACATAAGAAAAAGCTGCTGACCAATTCTCTTTAGGCAGTAAAGTGGAGTTTGTTAACCCCTATAGCATGCTGTACTCAGATTACATAGCAAAAACATGCTGAGTGATTCTCTTTAGGCAATAAAGTGGAGTTTTTGAACCCCTGCAGTAAGCTGTACTCAGATTACATAGCAAAAACCTGCTGACCGATTCTCTTTAGGCAATAAAATAGAGGTTTTTTTAACCCCTACAGGATGCTGTACTCAGATTACATAGCAAAAACCTGCTGTCCAATTCTCTTTAGGCAGTAAAAAGGAGGGTTTTTTTAACCCCTACAGCACGCTGTACTCAGATTACATAGCAAAAAACTGCTGTCCGATTCTCTTTAGGCAATAAAGTGGAGTTTTTGAACCCCTGCAGTAAGCTGTACTCAGATTGCATAGCAAAAACCTGCTGACCGATTCTCTTTAGGCAATAAAATAGAGGTTTTTTTAACCCCTACAGGATGCTGTACTCAGATTACATAGCAAAAACCTGCTGTCCAATTCTCTTTAGGCAGTAAAATGGAGGGTTTTTTTAACCCCTACAGCACGCTGTACTCAGATTACATAGCAAAAAACTGCTGTCCGATTCTCTTTAGGCAGTAAAGGGGAGTTTTTGAACCCCTACAGGATGCTGTACTCAGATTACATAGCAAAAACCTGCTGTCCAATTCTCTTTAGGCAGTAAAGGGGAGTTTATGAACCCCTACAGTATGCTGTAAGATGACTTAGCAAAAATCTGCTCTCTGATTCTCTTTAGGCAGTAAAGTGGAGCTTTTGAACCCATACAGTATGCTGTACTCAGATTACATAGCAAAAAACTGCTGTCTGATTCTCTTTAGGCAGTAAAGTGGAGTTTTTTAACCCCTACAGTATGCTGTACTCAGATTACATAGCAAAAACTTGCTGTCTGATTCTCTTTAGGCAGGAAAGTGGAGCTTTTGAACCCATACAGTATGTAGTACTCAGATTACATAGCAAAAACCTGCTGTCTGATTCTCTTTAGGCAGTAAAACAGAGTTTTTTAACCCCTACAGGATGCTGTACTCAGATTACATAGCAAAAAACTGCTGACTGATTCCTTTTAGGCAGTAAAGGGGGCAGTAAACGTTTTCTAGGAAATTGATTGACTGCGACATAAAAAGTGTAAGGTGTGAAGGGAAGAATCAATGAATGCACAACACATTACACAGTATATTAGGCCCTTTACATGTCAGAGATGTGACCTGATTTGAGTCGCGCACTTACGGGCAGTGGTGACACCATATATCCTATCATGAGAACGACAACTCCACACCCTTCATCTGTGAATATAGAAACAAATGATTGTTGGAATCTATACGTAAGTAGATAACATTTCACTTCCTAATGAAAACAAGCCGCTACCAGTGTTTTATTGACTGCCGCGCTTTTTATCTGATATCAATGGCAGCACTATCTGCAGCACTTGATGAGCGCGAGGAAACATTTTTACTGATGATGATGAATGACAACTGGCAAAATCTATTTCTTCAACGACATCGAAGTCTCCTTAATAGCATCTTCTATGCAAGCAATTATGCGATCAGACGCTGATAGTCCAGTATTTTTGCTGAAAATGGTTTCTAAGATGTCAGATGCTTCGTCTTTTCTTAAAATTGTTTTTATTACATGGACAGAATATGAAGAAGACCAATAGATATCAACCCGCTTAATAAATTCATGAGTTTGTGTATTCAAGGCAGACAATGGACAATTTCCAAACAGGAATTTAGAAAATTGTGGGTGAACAGCAGGGACTTCCCTATTATGGGGCACCCAGTAAAGAAAAAAATCAAATAAAATTAAAATATAAATAAAAATAAAATAATTTATAGAAAACATCTTGGAAAAAACACAATGTGGAAACTGCATCTACTCTAAGAATAATTTGGAAGTGATGAAGAATATGGAAATCTCACGGTTGACTCTGCATTATGAGACTAGTGACAGATTCAGGACTCGAGAGTCATTTTCCATTCTTGACTCTCAATATTATGTGTTTTCCTTTCTTTTGCCAGTTGTAGGGCTAATGTCAGTATTCCTTGCCAGCAAGCAGGCTAATTACCAGCTCAGATGTTTCCAGCTTGGGACGACTCCCAGTCCCTCTATATACCTTCTGCTGCTGTAACCCTCTGCTGAAGTTGCTGGTGTGGATGCAGCCTTGGTGCTGACTGCAACTGTCTGTCTTCCTTTCCTGGTGTGTTGTTTCAGTGTAGTGGTGGGACTAGCGTCCTTCACCTGCCAACTCACTAGTCAGGGCTATTGTAGGGTAACTCAAGGCTTCAGGTTCCTGCTTGGCGACAGGTGAGGAAGCAGTATAGGGACTGGCTAGGAGTGCAGGGTACAATGGCAGGTAAATGGAGGAGGTGTCCACCAACCCTCTCACTAGCACTAGGGCCCACCATTGTTAAAGTGCCCCTGGTGTACCTCTTGTTTGTCATGGTGTTACCCCTGTTGGTGTTAGTTTGGCTCACGCCAGACTTTCACCTAGTCCACGTCATGACAGGAACATGCCATAATTAATATTTTATGCTACCAATTCCAGTCACAGTACACGTACATCAATTGTAATTAAGTATTGTGTACCATAGCAGTACCAAAAAGAGCTTCAAAAACCAGTAGGAAATACGCTATCTCTAAAACAATTTGTGCCATTTACAATGCCAGTGTGTCATAAGTGCAGTGCCAGCAACAATCAGTAATAAAACCCTCAAATCAGTGCAACGTAATCATAGCACCACTAGCGGTAGTGATGGCTGAGCACAACACCCATAAAAATGGAAACCTAGCCAGGTTGACTAAACATTGGCTCCAGTGCCAACCACAGTACCCATAAAAGTCACACTGCCCTTAAATCAATTTTAGCAACCTTCTGTGCAACATAGGGGCATTTGTCCCATTGGCACACTTTGGGCCCAAAAGATGAGGGGCACTACCACCTCCAAACCAGGTCTATATGAGCATTGTGATACGTTATAGGACTGCAAAGGGCCCATATATTGTTCTGGCACACGGGGGCCCTCTTCTATCTATTTACGCTCTTAGTGCACCATATCAGTACCAACAAGAGTTGTCCATATATGTTCTACAGTAGCCACAGAACCTCTAAATCAATGACAGCCATATAATGGTATCAGTACGATGTCAACCATTGTGGAACCCCGGGACATCCAGGATTGATGCCATTAAACCGATAAAGTTTGAAAGCTTGAGATGCAAAGTGCCCCATGAGTGGTGACCCTGGGGTGCCTTAATTCATTGGGTGTGGGGAAACCCACATATTTGCACTTGCACTTCAACATTTCTTACTTAATTAAGCACACACCCTTAATCCGGGCCTTCTGGGAAGGAAAGGGGAAATATCAAATTCCTGACCGAAGGTCCTTCCAGGATTATGATGTGGAAACCTTCATTGTTTATTTTTTAATAATTTTTCACTGCTTGTGTGTACACTTTTCATATGTGTTTTTGTCACTAGGATTTTGTCAGAATGCCGTCCCCTCATGGATTCCTCTCTTGGCAGGTCTAGGGGGGAGTTTGTGGCCTTTAGGTTCCATTACCCCTTGGGCCCCAGACTCTTCTCTCTTGGGAAGAGAGTCATAGGCTCCCAGTTCTCGGCTTGGGTGGTAGCCATGGCAGATGCTGGGAGTGTTTTATCGTCGTGGTCACGTCGTTAGTGACGCACATCCGGCATCATTAACGTTATCGCAGCACTTATGTGCGACCTAAAACGATCACAAAAGCGGCCAAAATCGTTTGCCGCGGAGAGGTCGTCCTAAAACAAAAAATCGTTTACCTCTCATTAGCGATGTTGTTCTTCGTTCCTGCGGCAGCACACATCGCTATGTGTGACACCGCAGGAGCGAGGAACATCTCCTTACCTGCATCCACCGGCAATGAGGAAGGAAGGAGGTGGGCGGGATGTTACGTCTTGCTCATCTCCGCCCCTCCGCTTCTATTGGACGCCTGCCGTGTAACGTCGCTGTGACGCCGAACGACCAGCCCCCTTAGAAAGGAGGCGGATCGCCGGCCAGAGCAACGTCACAGGGCAGGTAAGCTGTGTGACGGGGGACCGCGATTTTGTGCGCGACGGGCAGCGATATGCCCGTGTCGCACAAACGATGGGGGCGGGTACGCAAGCTAGCGATATCGGTACCGATATCGCTAGCGTGTAAAGCCCCCTTAAGATTGGGTCTTTCCCTGGCTTCGGCTAGGGGAAGCTACTAGTCCCTGACCCTCGCTGTGGCCTTCTGGCTCAGAAGGACTGTTGGAGAGGGTTTCAAGTAGACCAACTTAACTTGACTTATCACTTTTTTCCTGGATAGCTAACCAAAAAATCATGGGCAGACATGATTATGGAAAACTATATTAAATCATTATGACTATAAGTGATATATGCCAACAGTCCATAATTCTGATATGAACACATCAGCTGTGTTGACTGTAAAATTAATCTGGATAAATTTCTTCAGCTTCAAATAAGTCATGGAAGCCTTTAATATTTTTTTATAGACAGTGCAAAAAAGTGCCCTAATTTTACTGACTGCCCTGGAATTTCTGGAAGTTTTCTGACCTTGGCCTGGACAACACTTTTAATCACTGCTGTGACTTTGTTCTGAGGAACAGTGGTGGACGTGTCGCGGGCGCCGGGGCGCTACGCTCACCACGCTCGGGTCCGGCCCTGCTGCTGCTGCTGCTCGGTGGCTCGAGCGGTGGGCCGGATCCGGGGACTCGAGCAGCGCTCCTCGCCCGTGAGTGAAAGGGGATAGTTTGGTTTTGGGGATTTGGTCCGTGACGCCACCCACGGGTTGTGGTGAGGTTGGGCACCACCGCTGCTATTGATGGGGATCCCGGGAGCGATGGTAGGGAGCAGCTGGGATGCTGTTTTCCCCCTCCGTGGGTAGGGGTCGGTGGTCCCGGGGCCCGGTGAGGTGACGGGGAGGCAGGGCACACAAGGTGCAGGGTCGCGGGGACTGCGCAGCGCGGTGCCGGAAGGCATGGTTGCACTCAATCAGCCACAAATGTATGCAAAGTCTCTGGTAAACCAAACGGCTGGATGGACGGGTCCCGCAGCTGGCTGCCGTGGCTTCTCCCGGACGGTTGGTGGTGGCTGCCTTTCCCTGCACCTTTTGTGGATATTCGGTCCCGATGGCTTCCCACCGGTAACCCGCTCCCCAGCGTGTGTATGTGCCGGAGGAGCCCTTTTGCCCGCAGGCTCTGGCCCTTAGAACTCTAGCTGTGGCGGTAGCTGTATTTCCTTTTGTTGGTTGGACGATTGCCTTCAATCGGATCTTGGCTGTTAGGAAACCCCTGGGGTTCCGGTCACTGACGGATTTGACCTATTAACGGCGACTCCAAGCCTGGTTGGGGTCTGCAGGCCGTGCCGGTTTGTGCTGTCTTCACTTCGCTCCCCGGTTCGGTACCGGCGGGCCACCGCCCGTCCCCGGTCCTACGGTTCCGCGTTGATCTGCCTCTCCTGCAGACGGCCACCACCGTCTGCCAACCTTGCTCTTAGTGCCCGGGCCACGTACCCGGAAACTGTCAGTTTTCTCCTCCACTACTACTTCACTCCTTCTCTTTCACTTCCCTAACTGCACTGACTTCCTTTTCCCGCCTCCAGGACTGTGAACTCCTCAGTGGGTGGGGCCAACCGCCTGGCTCCACCCCACCTGGTGTGGACATCAGCCCCTGGAGGGAGGCAACAAGGATTTTGTGTCTGGCTGATGTGCCTATCTCGGGGTGGGGGTGTCGTGTTGTAGTACCTGTGACGACCTGGCTAGTCCAGGGCGCCACATTCCCCCTTGGTTAAATGCAGACCGTCCGCGGACTGCCCGTCCATCACCGGTTTTATTTTTCAACTGCAAAAGACATAAAACATTCAACAAATGCATATTTATACATCTTCCCTTAATGGGAGGCATGGTACTTTAACGTTGAAAAACATATGTATACAGTTTAATAACAACGGACGGCTTCCGCTCTCCCACCCAAGCAACCTGGCCCTGATGCTGCCCCTAAGAAAACGGGCAGCACCCCTTGACCCCAGTCCAGATCCAGGCTGCCCGAGCGGGAATGAGTACGGTGTCTCACACCTGACGGTAACTTCAGGGGACCCCACGTCCATGGGGGACCCCTGACCCCCCCAGAGGATCGCCACCAGTTGCGGTAGTGGCGGGCCTGGGTTATCTCTTTCCTCCAGGCCCATCCATCAAATCAGCCTCTCTGGAGGCGGCAACGGAAACATGCCCCAACATATTTACAATCCCACAAGTTCGTGGGTGCCCTGCGAGTTCTCAGGCATGTCCATAAGCAGTTTCTTATGCATGGGGGGTAATCATCAGGGGACAACAACTCCAGTCCCAACGGGGACGGTTCTCTTTGGACGGATAATCAGATGATTTACTCGGTTGATTCGCAGTCATTCACTTACTTATTTACACACTCAACGTATCACACCACTAAATGGTAGTTTCCCTGTACCTAAGCGGGGCTCGACCTAGGTTGGGGCGCGTGGACCTTCGGGGCCCAATGTCAGTGGTGACAGGCAGTGGGGCAGAGGAAACAACTGGTTCCTCTTCCCGTCTATCGTGTGGGGCAGGCGGAGACATAGGGGAGCTGGGTACAGGTGTGTGGCACCCTGGACAAGCCAGGTCGTCACAGGTACTGCAACAACACACCCCACACCCCGAGATAGGCACACCAGCCAGACACAAAATCATTTTTGCCTCCCTCCAGGGGCTGATGTCCACACCAGGTGGGGTGGAGCCAGGCGGTTGGCCCCACCCACTGACGAGGACCGTAGGACCGGGGATGGGCGGTGGCCCGCCGGTACCGAACCGGGGAGCGAAGAGAAGCCAGCACAAACTGGCAGGGCCTACGGACCCCGACCAGGCTTGGAGTCGCCGTTAAACCGGTCAAATCCGTTAGCGACCGGAACCTCCGGGGTTTCCTAGCAGCCAAGACCCGACTGAAGGCAACCGTCCAAACCGTGAAAGGGAAACACAACTACCGCTACAGTTAGAATTCCCAGGGCCAGAGCCTGCGGGCAAAAGGGGCTCCTCCGGCCCATATCCAAGCTGGGGAGCGGGTTACCGCTGGGAAGCCATCGGGACCGAAGATACACAACAGGTGCAGGGAAAGGCAGCCACCACCAACCTACCGGGAGTAGACACAGCAGTCGGCTGCGGGACCCGTTCCTCCAGGCGTTTGTTTTACCAGAGTCTCTGTATCCATCATTGGCTGAGTGAGTACCACTGTGCCATCTGGCACCGCGCTGCCCCCGCAACCCTGCACCTTGCCAACCCTGCCTCCCCGTCACACCTCACCGGACCCCAGGACCACCAAACCCCCCTACCCACGGAGGGCAGAGAAACATCTCGGCTGCTCCCTGTCATCGCTCCCGGAATTCCTGTCCAGAGCAGCGGTGGTGTCCCAACCTCACCACACACCGTGGGTGGCGTCACGGACCAACTCCCCAAACCCAAAACCACCCCTTTCACTCACAGGGGAGGAGCGCCGCTCGAGTTCCCGGATCCGGCCCACCGCTCGAGCCACCGAGCAGCCAGCAGCAGGCAGCAGCAGCGCCGGACCCGAGCGTTGGCGAGCGCAGCGCCCCGTCGCCCGCGACAAAACTTGGCATCACGAACAGAATCTTACCGTTCTGCCGGCTGGCAGAAGTGCACCTTGTGTCCCGCCGGTGGTGTCCGGCCGAAAAATTTCAGAAGCCGCCATCTTGGGCGCGAAGATTTTCCCACTCGAGCGTCTTCTCGAGCAGTGGAGGCGCGAAAGCCGAAACTCCGCCCCTGAAGAGGAGGTGCTGAGAAAAGACCAAGAGGGGGCGGAAACAAGATGTCTGTGCCCGACGAGGCCGCTGGAGGAGCGGCGGTCGCAGCTGCAGCGGCGCTCGCGAATGAGAATGGACCCGGCCGTGCTCTGGCCGCACAAGCTGGGGTGGTCGCGGCCCCCGCCATTGCTCAGGTGATACCGTTCTCCTTGCCCTGTGTGCCCAGGGCTACCTGGTTGCCGCAGTACGACGGGAAACCTGATGCTTTACAGGTCTTCCGGAAGAAGCTTAACCCGGTCCTAGAATTGTACCCCCTGACCAATAAGCAACGTGCAGCGGTAGTGCTGGGGCAGCTAACCGGCGCGGCTGAGCAGGTGGCGGAGACCTGGGCTGAGGGGGACCAGTCCTCTGTGGCCGCCATCTTTGAGAAGCTGCAGATTGCCTTCGAGACCCGCACCGAGGCCGAGCTGCGGATGCGGTTCTATCAATGCCGACAGCGGCCTGCAGATAGTATTAGAGACTATGCCTTGCGCCTGCAAACCGCCCTCTGCACATTGAAGCGAGTGGGCACCATTAATGATGCGGACAGCAACAAAATGCTGGTCGAACAGATCGTGCAGGGGATGGGATCCCTGGAAGACCGCAAGCAGCTCTGGCTGTGGGCCCTAGAGCACCCTGACGTGGACTTTGCTGTGCTGAAACAATGGGCCATCAAAGCTTTGCAACCCCCAGCATCTGACGTCCCTGAAGTAGCCCAATGGCCAGCCAAAACGGCTCCCATCGTGGTGGCCCCTTCTCTCCCAGCTCCCACAGCGCCTGCAGCCACTGGCGGAATAATGGAAGAGCTGGCTGCCCAGGTCCGCCGCATGGATGGAGACCTCGCCAAGATCCTTGCCGCA
This sequence comes from Anomaloglossus baeobatrachus, assembly GCF_048569485.1. Lineage (NCBI taxonomy): Eukaryota > Metazoa > Chordata > Amphibia > Anura > Aromobatidae > Anomaloglossus > Anomaloglossus baeobatrachus. The sequence goes on from NC_134361.1 coordinate 182,857,635, forward strand.
CTCCAGCCTCCGACAAGGCCCCAGCCCCCAGGGAGAATGCAGCTCACCGACCGCCCGGAGGACGTCCCCTGGATGCAGCGGAGAAGGGCCAATGACTCACGGTATGGACCTCCAATTTGTTACAGGTGCAGCAAGCCCGGCCACTACTCCCAGCGGTGTCCGTTAAACGAGCAACCCCTGGGGCCACTGGCCAATCCTCAGGAGTAGAACCCAGTGGCCCCCTGACTGGCGGGACCGCTACATCGGGGCCCGACCCATCATCCCCCTGGCGGTGGACGGCGTCCCGCTGATGGCACTCCTGGACACTGGATCCCAGGTAACCACGATACCATACACACTGTATCAGCGGTATTGGGGAACTGATGAATTTGCCCCTCCAGACAGTAGTATGACACTGGTCGCAGCCGATGGACTCCCCTTGACCCAAGTGGGGTACAAACAAGTGGCCATGACTGTGGGACGGGCTGAACTGCAGCACCAGGGAATGATTGTGATAATGAATGAACCCAGTGATCATAATCCGAAGGTAGTGCTAGGGACTAATGTGATGGAGCACTGCATGAGTGAAGTGTTGACCCTACTGCGGCAGCTGGCTGCCACCGCAGCGGGAGGCTGACAGAGAGCTGTGCAGCGTGAGATTCGGGCCTTGATGTATCGGCAGCAAATGAACTCAACAGGAGGGTAGATTGGGGGAGTGAGAGTGATGGATGCGGCCCCCTTGATTGTGCCTCCCAGGAGCGAGATGATGATTTGGTGTAGGGCAGCGGTAGGTCCCCAGGGGCGAGACTACCCCGCCATGGTAGAGCCCATGCCCTCTGAACACTCGCCCACAGTAATGGCCGCTCAAGGGGTGGTAGACGTCAAGAAAGGGAGGGTGCCCGTAAGGGTGTTAAACTGCGAGGAGGAGGAGGTTAGGCTTCCCCGGACGCTACCCTCGCCAAGTTGCTCACTTTAGACCCCCACACCATCCAGGAAGCCGTTCCTCCGACCCCGCCGCCTACTGCCAGTCCTCACACATCTCCGGGGCGGTTAGATGAGTGGTGTCAAGAATTACACGTAGGCACTGATGATACCCCTACACATCACAAAGAAGGGGTATACAGGGTGGTACAGGAGTATGAGCGAGTTTCCAGCAAACATTCATTAGATTTTGGGCGGATCAAAGGGGTCCAACACCACATCCCCACCGGTGAACATCCCCCTATTAAAGAGAGATATAGACCTATTCCCCCTGCACACTACCAATGCGCCAAGGACATGTTGAGGAACATGAAGGAGGCGGGGGTTATTCGGGATAGCTGCAGTCTCTGGGCCGCCCCGTTGGTGCTGGTCAAGAAGAAGGATGGCACCATGAGGATGTGTGTGGATTACCGGAAGATTAACCAGATAACGCATAAGGATGCCTACCCTCTGCCCCTTATTGAGGAGTCCCTGGCCGTGCTGAGAACCGCTAACTACTTCTCTACCCTTGACCTCACCAGTGGGTACTGGCAGGTGGCCGTGGCGCCTGAAGACTGTGAGAAGACCGCCTTCGCTACCCCCATGGGACTCTGTGAGTTCAACAGCATGCCGTTCGGGCTGTGCAATGCCCCTGGAACTTTCCAACGGCTGATGGAATGCTGTCTGGGACATCTAAATTTTGAAACTGTCTTGTTATATCTGGACAATGTAATTGTGTACTCACAGACGTATGAAGCCCACCTGGAGCACCTAGCGGAGGTGTTCGCGTCCCTTGCCAAGTATGGGATGAAACTGAAGCCCTCCAAGTGTCATCTATTGAAGCCCAGGGTGCAGTACCTCGGACATGTGGTGGGCGCGGAAGGCGTCGCCCCAGACCCCGAGAAGATCACTGCCATTCAAGACTGGCCGAGACCGACCACGGTGAGAGAGGTGAGACAGTTCCTGGATCTGGTGGGCTACTACCGCCGCTTCATTAAGGGATACACGAAAATGGCTGCCCCCATGCAAGACCTCCTCGTGGGACAGACCAAGGGTGGCAGGTCCCCTGGAACCCCGTTGGTGTGGGCAGAAAAGCATGAAGAGTCCTTCCATCAGCTGAAGACGGCTTTGACTGGGGAAGAAATCCTGGCGTATCCAGACTACAGCCTCCCCTTCATCCTTTACACAGATGACAGTAATGTAGGCTTGGGAGCAGTCTTGTCCCAGATCCAGGACGGAAGAGAGAAGGTGATCGCTTATGCTAGCAGGAAACTCTGGCCTACGGAAAGGAATCCTGAGAACTATAGCTCTTTCAAGCTTGAGTTCTTAGCACTGGTGTGGGCCATCACCGAGCGATTCCGCCATTACCTAGCAGCGGCCAAGTTCACCGCTTATACGGACAACAACCCGCTAACCCATCTGGATACAGCTAAGCTGGGTGCATTGGAGCAGCGGTGGGTGGCCAGGTTGGCTAATTATGATTTCACCATCAAGTACCGAGCCGGCCGTAAGAATGCTAATGCAGACGCACTCTCCCGGATGCCCCCCCTGTTAGGAGAAGCGCCGGATGACGATAACCTCGAAGAGATTGAGTTGCCTGCGTTCCACCGGCCGCCAGCCGAGAAGTTGCATGTCCATCAACAACAGGTGAACTTAGATCCGCTGCCTAGCCAAGGGTGGCAAGAAGCCCAGGATCAGGCACCTGCCGTCCGCTTGGTCAAGACCCTGGTGGAACAGGGCTCCGCCGGGATAGACCCTGCTGCCCCCACCGAGGCCCAACGACTGTGGAAGGAATGGGCTCGGCTGTACCTGTACCAAGGGAAGCTGTATCGGGAATTGATCAACCCGAAGACCCACGAGAAGGTTCGCCAGCTGGTGATTCCCCAGACTAACGTGCCCACTGTCCTGCAGGCATACCATGACGGTGTCGGGCACTTTGGGTGGAAGAAGCTAGAGATGCTGTTGAGGTAGCGGTTCTATTGGAGTGGGATGCGGGAGTCTGTGGAGGCCTGGTGCCGAGAATGTGGTCCCTGTGCACTGAGAAGAAGGGATGAGGCCAGCCAGAAAGCCCCGTTACGCCCAATCATTACGCATCAGCCGCTGGAGCTGGTTGCCCTCGACCACGTGAAGCTCACCCCTAGCCGCATTGGGTACGCCTACGCTCTGACCATCGTAGACCACTATTCTAGATTCATGGTGGTTGTCCCAGTCAAGGACTTGACCGGCCGTACCGCCGCTAGAGCATTCCAGGCTTATTTCTGTCGACCGCACGGGTACCCGGAGACGGTGCTTACCGACCGGGGCCCGGCTTTTGAAGCGGAGGTGTTTCAAGAATTCTGCCAGTTGTACGGCTGCAAGAAAATTCGGACCACGCCTTACCATGCCCAGACCAATGGCATGTGTGAAAAGATGAACCACCTGGTCCTGGGCCTCCTCAAGACATTACCGTTGGAAGAGCAGAACCTGTGGCCAGAAAAGCTACCTGACTTGGTCGATATGTACAACAACATCCCCTCCAGTTCCACGAAGTGCACACCGGCGTACCTGATGAGAGCTTGGCCCAGTCGGCTGCCAGTGGACCTAGAAATGGGTCTGGAAGCCCAAGAAGCCCTCCCTTCAACTGCTAGATGGGACGCTCAGCAAAGGGCGCAGTACCGACAGGTTCAAGAATACGTAGAGAAGAACTTGTGCCGGAGTCGAGAGCAGCAGGAGCAGTGCTTCAACAGGAAGCCTCCTGCAGGCCCCTTCCAGCCTGGGGATGTGGTGCTGAAGCGGAAGAGAAGAACCCATAAGCTGGATGACCAATGGGAGAAGACCCCGTATGTTATCCAACCCACCGAGTGGGAGAATGGGAAGGCCTACCAGATCAGTCGTGACCAGGGGAAGACCTTGGCCACGGTTTCCAGGGACCACCTGAAGAGGTGCCCGCCACCATTGAGGGTAGCAACTGAGGCTCCGGTCCCCAGACCGGCTGAAGAGAAAGGAAAAGGGGTAATCCACATCATGATGGGCGATTTCCCGGCAGATTGGCCTACGCAGAACGGCGCAGTGATTCTTCCAGTAATACTGTTCCCACAACCCGTGGATGAGAAAGTGTTGGAAGTGGTCGACGATGAGCCAGTGCCCAGGGATGAAACTGTACCCAGCTCCCCTATGCCTCAGCCTGCCCCACACGATAGACGGGAAGAGGAACCAGTTGTTCCCTCTGTCCCACTGCCTGTGACCACTGACCTGGGGCCCCGTAGGTCCACACGTCCCAACCTAGGTAGGCCCCCGCTTAGGTACAGGGAAACCAACATTTAGGGGTGCAGTCCACTGATTGTATAAATGAGTAAATGAATGAATGAATCAACCGAAGTTTAACCAGATTGTCAACCGTGATTGAACCGGCCGTTGCCGGCAAGTTTGTCCCAGTGGGGACCTTTTGCACCGTGCGTAAGGAACTGCTTACGGACACACCCAAGAACTTGCAGGGCAACCACAAACTAGTGGAAATGTAAATATTTGGCAAAAATCCGTTACCGCCTCCGGAGAGGCAGATTGAAGGATGGGCCCGCAGCAGAGTAGGCTGGGGCCCGGTCACCACCTGGACCGGTGGCCATCCTCCAGGGGGCAGGGGTCCCCCATGGACGCGGGGTCCCCTGAAAAGACCGTAGGGTGCGAAACACCGTACCCATACCCGCTCATGCAGCCTGGATATAGACTGGGGTCAAGGGGTGCTGCCCACTTCTTAGGGGCAGCATCAGGGCCAGGTTGTTTGGGCGGGAGAGAGCGGAAGCCATATGTTTTAATAAAACTGACTGCCGTTAGTAACGTTTAAGTACCGTGCCTCCCGTTAAGGGAAGATATATAAAAATATGCTTGTGTTTACATGTTGTTTTTACCTTTTTCAGTTGTGAAAATAAAACCGGTGATGGACGGGCAGCCCGTGGACAGTCTGCATTTAACCAAGGGGGGATGTGGCGCCCTGGACAAGCCATGTCGTCACAGGTACTGCAACAACACACCCCACACCCCAAGATAGGCACACCAGTCACACACAAATCCTTGTTGCCTCCCTCCAGGGGCTGATGTCCACACCTGGTGGGGTGGAGCCAGGCGGTTGGCCCCACCTACCGAGGAGTTCACAGTCCTGGAGGCGGGAAAGGAAGTCAGATCAGTTGGAGAGTGTAGTGGAGGAGAGAGGAGTTCAGTGAAGGAGAGAGTGAAGTGGCAAGTGAGGAGCAGACTGACCGTGTCCGACACCGAGAGCAAGGTTGGCAGACGGTGGTGGCCGTCTGCAGGAGAGGCCGATCAACGCGGAACCGTAGGACCGGGGATGGGCGGTGGCCCGCCGGTACCGAACCGGGGAGAGAAGAGAAGCCAGCACAAACCGGCAGGGACTACGGACCCCGACCAGGCTTGGAGTCGCCGTTAAACCGGTCAAATCCGTTAGCGACCGGAACCTCCGGGGTTTCCTAGCAGCAAAGACCTGACTGAAGGCAACCGTCCAAACCGAGAAAGGGAAACACAACTACCGCCACAGTTAGAATTCCCAGGGCCAGAGCCTGCGGGCCAAAGGGGCTCCTCCGGCCCATATCCAAGCTGGGGAGCGGGTTACCGCTGGGAAGCCATCGGGACCGAAGATACACAACAGGTGCAGGGAAAGGCAGCCACCACCAACCTACCGGGAGTAGACACAGCAGCCGGCTGTGGGACCCGTCCATCCAGCCGTTTGTTTTACCGGACACTCTGTATCCATCATTGGCGGAGTGAGTACCGTTTGGCACCGCGCTGCCCCCGCGACTCTGCACCTTGCCAACCCTGCCTCTCCATCACACCTCCCCTACCCACGGAGGGGAGAGAAACATCTCGGCTTCTCCCTTTCATCGCTTCCGGGATTCCCGTCCAGAGCAGTGGTGGTGTCCCAACCTCACCACACACCGTGGGTGGTGTCACGGACCAACTCCCCAAACCCAAAACCACCTCGTTCACTCACGGGCGAGGAGCGCCGCTCGAGTCCCCAGATCCGGCCCACCGCTCGAGCCACCGAGCAGCCAGCAGCAGCGCCGGACCCGAGCGTTGGCGAGCGCAGCGCCCCGCCGCCCGCGACAGGTGCATACCTGGGCACTGGTTCATTGTCGGCTGCTTCCATCTCTTTTTCCTCCACGGATTGTGGGAACAGTATCACTGGAAGAATCACTGCGCCGTTCTGCGTAGGCCAATCTGCCGGGAAATCGCCCATCATGGTGTGGATTACCCCGTTTTCTTCCTCCCCAGCCGGTCTGGGGACCGGAGCCAGTTGCCACCCTCAACGGTGGTGGGCACCTCTTCAGGTGGTCTCTGGAAACCATGGCCAAAGTCTTCCCCTGGTCACGACTGATCTGGTAGGCCTTCCCATTCTCCCATTCAGTGGGTTGTATGACATACGGGGTCTTTTTCCATTGATCATCCAGCTTATGGGTTCTTCTCTTTCGCTTCAGTACTACATCCCCAGGCTGAAAGGGACCTGCAGGAGCTTTCCTGTTGAAGCACTGCTCCTGCTGTCCCCGACTCCGGCACAAGTTCTTTTCTACGTATTCTTGAACCTGTCGGTACTGCGCCCTTCGCCGAGTGTCCCATCCAGCAGTCAAAGGGAGGGCTTCTGGGGCTTCCAAACCCATTTCTAGGTCCACTGGCAGCCGACCAGGCCGAGCTCTCATCAGGTACGCTGGTGTACATTTAGTAGAGCTGGAAGGGATGTTGTTGTACATATTGACCAGGTCGGGTAGCTTTTCTGGCCACAGGTTCTGCTCTTCTAGTGGTAATGTCTTGAGGAGACCCAGGACCAGGTGGTTCAACTTTTCACACATGCCATTGGTCTGGGCATGGTAAGGCGTGGTCCGAATTTTTTGCAGCCGTACAACTGGCAGAATTCTTGAAACACCTCCGCTTCAAAAGCCGGGCCCCGGTCGGTAAGCACCCTCTCCGGGTACCTGTGCGGTCGACAGAAATAAGCCTGGACTGCTCTAGCGGCGGTACGGCCGGTCAGGTCCTTGACTGGGACAACCACCATGAATCTTGAATAGTGGTCTACAATGGTCAGAGCGTAAGTATACCCACTTCACGTGGTCGAGGGCGACCAGCTCCAGCGCCTGATGCATAATTATTGGGCGCAAAGGGGCCTTCTGGCTGGCCTCGTCCCTTCTTCTCAGTGCACAGGGACCACATTCTCGGCACCAGGCCTCCACAGACTCCTGCCTCCCACTCCAATAGAATCGCTCCCTCAACAGTATCTCCAGCTTCTTCCACCCAAAGTGCCCGGCACTGTCATGGTATGCCTGCAGGACAGTGGGCACGTTAGCCTGGGGAATCACCAGCTGGCGAACCTTCTCGTGGGTCTTCGGGTTGATCAATTCCCGATACAGCTTCCCCTGGTGCAGGTATAGCCGGGCTCGCTCCCTCCACAGTCGTTGGGCCTCGACGGGGGCGGCAGGGTCTATTCCGGCGGAGCCCTGTTCCACCAGGGTCTTGACCAAGCGGACAGCAGGTGCAACTTCTCAGCTGGCGGCCGGTGAAACGCAGGCAACTCGATTTCTTCGAGGTCATCATCATCCGGCCCCTCTCCCGACAGGTGGGGCATCCGGGAGAGTGCATCGGCATTAGTATTTTTACGGCCGGCTCGGAACTTAATGGTGAAGTCGTAGTTAGCTAACCTGGCCACTCACCGCTGCTCCAATGCACCCAGCTTAGCTGTATCCAGATGGGTTAGCGGGTTATTGTCCGTATAGGCGGTGAACTTGGCTGCCGCTAGGTAATGGCGGAATCGCTCGGTGATTGCCCACACCAGTGCTAAGAGCTCAAGCTTGAAAGAGCTGTAATTCTCAGGGTTCCTTTCCGTAGGTCGGAGTTTCCGGCTAGCACAAGCGATCACCTTCTCTCTTCTGTCCTGGACCTGGGATAAGACTTCTCCCAAGCCCCCATTACTGGCATCAGTGTAGAGGATGAATGGGCGACTGTAGTCGGGGTACGCCAGGATTTCTTCCCCGGTCAAAGCCGTCTTCAGCTGGCGGAAGGATTCTTCATGCTTTTCTTCCCACGCCAACGGGGTTCCATGGGACCTGCCACCCTTTGTCTGTCCCACGAGGAGGTCTTGCATGGGGGCGGTCATCCTCGTGTATCCCTTAATGAAGCGGCGGTAGTAGCCCACCAGTCCCAGGAACTATCTCACCTCTCTCGCCGTGGTCGGCCTCGGTCAGTCCTGAATGCAAGTGATCTTTTCGGGGTCGGGGGCGACGCCTTCTGCGCCCACCACTTGTCCGAGGTACTGCACCCTGGGCTTCAAGAGATGGCACTTGGAGGGCTTCAATTTCATCCCGTACTTGGCAAGGGACGCGAACACCTCAGCCAGGTGCTCCAGGTGGGCCTCGTACGTCTGTGAGTATACAATTACATCATCCAGGTATAGCAAGACGGTCTCAAAATTCAGGTGTCCCAGACAGCATTCCATCAGCCGTTGGAAGGTTCCAGGGGCGTTGCACAGCCCGAACGGCATGCTGTTGAACTCGCAGAGTCCCATGGGTGTAGCGAAGGCAGTCTTCTCACGGTCGTCGGGCGCCACGGCCACCTGCCAATACCCACTGGTGAGGTCAAGGGTAGAGAAGTAGTTAGCGGTTCTCAGTGTGGCCAGGGACTCTTCAATATGGGCCAGAGGATAAGCATCTTTATGCGTTATCTGGTTAATCTTCCGGTAATCCACACACATCCTCATGGTGCCATCCTTCTTCCTTACCAGCACCAGCGGGGCGGCCCAGGGACTGCAGCTATCCCGAATAACCCCCGCCTCCTTCATGTTCCTCAACATGTCTTTGGCGCATTGGTAGTGTGCGGTGGGGATAGGTCTATATCTCTCTTTAATGGGGGGATGCTCGCCGGTGGGGATGTGGTGTTGGACCCCTTTAATCCGCCCAAAATCTAGTGAATGTTTCCTGAAAACCTGCTCATACTCCTGTACCACCCTGTATACCCCTTCTTTGTGATGTGTGGGGGTATCATCAGTGCCTACATGTAACTCTTGACACCACTCATCTAACCGCTCCGGGGATGGGTGGTGACTGGCAGGAGGCGGTGAGGTCTAGGGAACGGCCTCCTGGATGGTGTGGGGGTCTAGAGTAAGCAGCTTGGCGAGGGTAGCGTATCGGGGAAGCCTAACCTCCTCCTCCCCGCAGTTTAACACCCCACGGGCACTCTCCCTTTCTTGACGTCTACCACCCCTCGGGTGGCCATTACTGTGGGCCAATGTTCGGAGGGCATGGCCTCTACCATGGTGGGTTAATCTTGTTCCTGGGGACCTACTGCTGCCCTGCACCAAATCATCATCTTGCTCCTAGGAGGCACAATCAAAGGGGCCGCATCCATCACTCTCGCTCCCCCAATCTCCCCTCCTGTTGAATTCACTTGCTGCCGATATATCAAGGCCCGTATCTCACGCTGCACAGCCATTTGTCGGCCTCCCGCTGCTGTGGCAGCCAGCTGCTGCAATAGGGTCAACATCTCACTCATGCAGTGCTCCATCACATTAGTCCCTAGCACTACCTTCGGGTTATGGTTGCTGGGTTAATTCATTATCACAATCATTCCCTGGTGCTGCAGTTCAGCCCATCCCACAGTCATGGCCACTTGTTTGTACCCCACTTGGGTCAAGGGAAGTCCATCGGCTGCGACCAGTGTCATACTACCGTCTGGAGGGGCAAGTTCATCTTTCCCCCAATACCGCTGATACAGTGTGTAGGGTATCGTGGTTACCTGGGATCCAGTGTCCAGGAGTGCCATAAGCGGGATGCCATCCACTGCCAGAGGGATGATGGGCCGGGCTCCGATGTACCGGTCCCGCCAGTCTGGGGGGCCTTTGGGTTCTACTCCTGAGGATTGGCCCTTGGCCCCAGGGGTTGCTCGTTTAACGGACACCGTCGGGAGTAGTGGCCGGGCTTGCTGCACCTGTAACAAATTGGAGGTCCATACCGTGAGTCATTGGCCCTTCTCCGCTGCATCCAGGGGACGTCCTCCGGGCTGTCGGCGAGCTACATCCTCCCCGGGAGCTTGGGTCTCGCCGAAGGCTGGAGTGCGGCGAAGATCTTGGCGAGGTCTCCATCCATGCGACGGACCTGGGCAGCCAGCTCCTCCATCATTCCGCCAGGGGCTGCAGGCGCCGAGGGAGCTGGGAGAGAAGGGGCTACCACGATGGGAGCCGTCTCAGCTGGCCACGGGGCCGCTTCAGGGACGTCGGACACTGGGGGTTGCAGAGCTTTGATGGTCCGTTCTTTCAGCACGGCAAAGTCCACATTAGGGTGCTCTAGGGCCCACAGCCGGAGCTGCTTGCGGTCCTCCGGGGATCCCATCCCCTGCACGAACTGCTCAACTAGCATCTTGTTGCTGTCCACATCATTAATGGTATCCACCCGCTTCAGTGTACAGACAGAAGTTTGAAGGCGCAAGGCATAGTCTCTAATACTATCTGTAGGCCGCTGTCGACATTGATAAAACTGCATCCGCAGCTCGGCTTCGGTGCAGGTCTCAAAGGCAATCTGTAGCTTTTCAAAGATAGTGGCCACGGAGGCCCGATCCCCCTCGGTCCAGGTCTCCGTCTCCTGCTCAGCAGCGCCGGTTAGCTGCCCCAGCACTACCGCTGCGCGTTGCTTATCAGTCAGGGGATACAGCTCTAGGACCGGGTTAAGCTTTTTCCGGAAGACCTGCAAAGCGTCAGGTTTCCCATCGTACTGCGGCAGCCAGGTAGCTTCGGGCACATAGGGCAAGGAGAACGGCATCACCTGAGCAATGGCGGGGGCCGCGGCCTCCCCTGCTCGTGCAGCCGGAGCATGGGCTGGCCCGTTCCCATCCACAGGCGCCGCTGCGGCTGCAACCGCCGCTCCTCCAGCAGCTTCGTTGGGCGCAGACATCTTGTTTCCGCCCCCCTTGGTCTTTTCTCAGCACCTCCTCTTCAGGGGCGGGGCTTCGGCTTTCGCGCCTTCACTGCTCGAGAAGACGCTCCAGCGGGAAAATCTTCGGACCCAAGATGGCGGATTCTGAAATTTTTCGGCCGGATACCGCTGGCGGGACACAAGGCGTACTTCTACCAGCCGGCAGAACGGTAAGATCCTGTTCGTGACGCCAAGTTGTCGCGGGCGGCGGGGCGCTGCGCTCACCACGCTCGGGTCCGGCGCTGCTGCTCGGTTGGTCGAGCAGTGGGCCGGATCCGGGGACTCGAGAGGCGCTCCTCGCCCGTGAGTGAAAGTTGATAGTTTGGTTTTGGGGATTTGGTCCGTGACGCCACCCACGGGTTGTGGTGAGGTTGGGCACCACCGCTGCTATTGACGGGGATCCCGGGAGCGATGGTTGGGAGCAGCTGGGATGTTGTTCCCCCCCTCCATGGGTAGGGGTCGGTGGTCCCGGGGCCCGGTGAGGTGACGGGGAGGCAGGGCTCGCAAGGTGCAGGGTCGCGGGGACTGCGCAGCGCGGTGCTGGAAGGCACGGTTGTACTCACTCAGCCACAAATGTACGCAAAGTCTCTGGTAAACCAAACGGCTGGATGGACGGGTCCCGCAGCCGGCTGCCTTGGCTTCTCCCGGACGGTTGGTGGTGGCTGCCTTTCCCTGCACCTTTTGTGGATGTTCGGTCCCGATGGCTTCCCACCGGTAACCCGCTCCCCAGTGTGTGTATGTGCCGGAGGAGCCCTTTTGCCCGCAGGCTCTGGCCCTTGGAACTCTAGCTGTGGCGGTAGCTGTATTTCCTTTTGTTGGTTGGACGGTTGCCTTCAATCGGGTCTTGGCTGTTAGGAAACTCCTGGGGTTCCAGTCACTGACGGATTTGACCTATTAACAGCGACTCCAAGCCTGGTCGGGGTCCGCAGGCCGTGCCGGTTTGTGCTGTCTTCACTTCGCTCCCCGGTTCGGTACCGGCGCGCCACCGCCCGGTCCTACGGTTCCGCGTTGATCTGCCTCTCCTGCAGACGGCCACCACCGTCTGCCAACCTTGCTCTTAGTGCCCGGGCCACATACCCGGACACTGTCAGTTTTCTTCTCCACTACTACTTCACTCCTTCTCTTTCACTTCCCTAACTGCACTGACTTCCTTTTCCCGCCTCCAGGACTGTGAACTCCTCAGTGGGTGGGGCCAACCGCCTGGCTCCACCCCACCTGGTGTGGACATCAGCCCCTGGAGGGAGGCAACAAGGATTTTGTGTCTGGCTGATGTGCCTATCTCGGGGTGGGGGTGTCGTGTTGTAGTACCTGTGATGACCTGGCTAGTCCAGGGCGCCATAGACGCATCAGGCCGACCCCTATTAATGAGGAAACTAAACTAGCACCCTTTAAGTAACACAAATCTAAGCACCAAAATAACTTAATCTGATCGATTAACACAAATAATTTAGGAAATGTAGAAAGTGATTTTGAGAAGAAAAGAAACCAGGAAGAACACTGATAGAAGGGGGAAAACCTGGGAAATCCCTGTTCTGTGAGATATATAACAACCTTCTAAGGCAAAATGTAATAGCATACAATTACTCAAAAATCACATATAAATCTTGGTCTGATCATATGAAAACCGTGATTTGTTAGTATATGGGTGGGGTGCCAAAGGCAAATATATTGTGAGGAGCACGTATTTCCTACTTTTTTCATTACTTTCTAGAACACGTCATCGGTGGACTGATGTATCGAAACTGTCACATTCAAAGCTGCCTCCGCATAGAGTTCCCTCCAGGGCAAGCTAAATCAATCTGATAATGACAGACATCTAAATACTCAAGGACGCATCGTCACTATCAGATATGACAAGAAAAAGCAACAAAAGTAGAAAGGAAAAATGAATGAACCAAGAAAATTAGGGACAATTGGCTTCAGATCTCTAAAATATGCTCCTGTCAGACTGCAAAACCAGGTACAGTGAGGTCTCTTCTATATTTTGGTTAAAGAGACCATCTAATGCGACAGTCACCTCAGATATGATGTGTGGACTGAATAGGTATATCCAGCTATGGTGTCCTCTTCTTCCTATGACCACACTAAAGGTGGCTTTACACGCTACGATATTGCTAGCAATTTCTAGCGATATCGAGCGTGTAAGTGTGGCGCCCCAGGACCTGGTCGCCACAACAGCATTGCCACTCCAAAGGGTTAATGCTGAGCCTGGAGGTAATTGGGAGGTCTATTGGCCAGTAAGTTCAACATCCAACGCAGTTTCTCCCTCAGGCCAGCAGGGGGAGCTCTGAACCTGGAGTTCCAGGGAGCATTCCTCAAGTCTGACCTGAGGGAGGAGTTAGTGTTCAGTCTGTGAGGAGAGAGCAGAGAGAGCAGACGCAGAATGTGCAGTTTGGTGAACTGGGGCTGGAGCTGGTTAGCTCAGTCCAGGGAGGCCAGAGCTGCAGAGAGGCAAAGAAGTAGACATGGACATCGGAGTCTGTGGCCACCAGGGCCTAAAATATTCCCTGGTAGCTGAATCCGAAGGGCAGGAGAGCTGCAAGCACCTGGCCCATAAACAACCTGAAGGTACAGCTGCATCACCAGGGCCCGGTGTGGACTCCAGCAGAGAAGCACCAGAGAGGGCCTGCGCAGCCTACCACACAGGGAGAGGGACGTACCACCAGTCCCAGCAGCAAGAGGGCCATTGCTAATCCAGAGTGCAGGGTCCTATAACAGCAAAGAAAGAACAGGAGTAGGCCTCATACTCATCTGGCCAAAAAGATACCTCAGTTACTTCCAGGCCGGCCGGAGCCCTCGACCACCTGTAACGGTCTCCCAGGACTGGACTGTTCTCAAAGTAAAAGAAGAGAAGGTAAAGAGACTACTGTTTGTGACTGTTTCTTTCACTGCCTGTCGGCCCTGCACCGTATCATTCACACCAACATCATCATAGACACTTACAAGCACCAACTGTTGCCCCGGGGCACCGCTCTACCTGTGGGGAGCAGGACCTTCCAAGCTGCCATTCCATCCGCCCCGGAGGCCCCATACAGCAGCGGCGGCTTAATAGCCACAAACCACAGGTGGTGTCACGACAAATATAAACTTTAATCACCCCCCAAGTCACCAGCCATATTGATTGACCCCACCAGGGTACGGAGTCGGGCCCAGCCACCACTGACGTCCCCCGGACTAGTCCGGCCCGGCACCGGGTGTCCCATAGCCCTGGGGTGGGCGAGTCATAAGTACCCGCCCCCGTCGCCCATGTGATATCGTGTGATCGCTGCCGCTGTGAACATTATCGCTACGGCAGCGTCACACGCACTTACCTGGTCGGCGGCGTCGCTGTGACTGCCGAACAATCCCTCCCTCAAGGGGAAGGGACGTTCGGCGTCACCGCGACGTCACCACAACGTCACTAAGCGGCCGGCGAAATCAAAGCGGAGGGGCGTAGATGAGCGGGACGTAACATCCCGCCCACCTTCTTCCTTCTGCATTGCGGCCGGTGGCAGGTAAGGAGACGTTCCTCGCTCCTGCGGTGTCATACACAGCGATGTGTGCTGCCGCATGAGCGATGAACAACATGGATAAACAACCCTTACCGATTTTTTGAGTTTGGGCGACCTCTCCATGGTGAACGATTTTCACCATTTTTGAGGTCGCTTAAGGTCGCTGGTAAGTGTCACACACTGCGATATTGTTAATGACGCCGGATGTGCGTCACTAACAACATGACCCCGACGATAAAACATTAATGATATCGTAGCGTGTAAAGCCACCTTAAGTTGATGCCACCATGACTTTCAGACTACTTTCCAGTGGCAATATTGGGAATTGGGTTTCTTAAAGTGGATCTCACGTGTCCAAAGGAGAGATGATACATTTATGCTCACTGTGGATCTAGCTGCCAAGATGCCCATAAATACCAATAACAAGGGGGCCAAAGTTAACTACTCCCATAGCTGCACATGCTCACTAGTGCTCCATTCACTTCATGGACCTTTAGAGCTTTCTTCTCATGACTAGTACGGATCCCAGCACTCAGATCCCATACATTTATCACCTATATTGTGCACAGGTGATAAATGTATAATACCTCTGCCAGCTGATCTCAGTTCCAGCAGCAGCTGCCTGTGGCCAGAAATGCTCAGTTCCAGAGCTGCCTCGTCTTCTGATAGTGGCCTATTGATTTCAATGGGAGGCAGATGCACAATATACTAGGCATCGGCTGCAATCAGTTGACAGTGTAGCTCCGGAACTGAGCATTTCTGGCAACAGGCTGCTGTCACGCACAGAAAACAGCTGATCAGTGGGGGTGCTGGGTGCCGATCAGACATTGATGACCTATTCTAAGAAAAACACTGACGTTCTTCACTGACGTGGAAAAAACGCACATGTCCCTCCGTGTTCCGTGATTCACGGCACACGTGGGTTGTCCATGTGCAATCTGTGATCCGTGATTGCACATGGACATTACTCACCTGCCTTCAATACTGCTGTCCATGGTGCTGAAGTCTCTGGCTCTGCAGCGTCCGCTCTCAGCACCTACTTCGAGTCGGCTGTTCCTGCTCTCATGAATATTCATGAGCCAGGCAGAAGCTGCCGGGAGCAGAGGCTGCACAGCGAATCGCAGGCAAGGTAAGTTGAAAATATTTAATATGTCCGTGATTTTCTGGTACGTGTTTCAGTGATCACACACGGATCACACCATAGTGTGGTCCGTGGGTCATCAGTGATGCCAGAAAAAAACTGACATGTCTCCGTGCAGAATCACGGCCACGGGTGTACGCTGCACGGAGACACGTTCAGTGACAAATCACTGATGTGTGAGCAGACCCATTGATTATAATGGGTCTGCGTATGTCAGTGATTCTGGTACGTAGAAAAAAAAGCACAAACATACCAGAATCACTGACGTGTGAAACAAGCCTTAGGCATACCTCCCAACCGTCCCGGATACAGCGGGACAGTCCCTCTTTTGAGCCTTTGATCCCGAGTCCCGCCCGTGAGGCTGTGTGCCCCGTGGCTCCACCCACCCACTGTAGCCCCGCCTCGCTGTTTCTCCCTTCTATTCATTACAGAGTCGAGCGCGCACCTTGAAACTCCTGTGACTGCTGCTGAGGTATGAATCACCCCCTGCAGCAGAGCGACCCCCCTGCAGCAGAGCAACCCCCCCCCCCTGCAGCAGAGCCGACCCCCCCCCCCTCCCCCAGAGCGGACATCCCCAGCTCCGGAGCCTGCGTTTCTCTGCAGCTGTTCTCTGACTCCCCGGCTTCTCACTGCTGAAGACACACGGGGAATCAGGAAGCTGAGGAGACCGTGCAATCAGCACTTCTCTCTCCTGCAGATAGCACTGGCCAGTAATAACCTATGCAGAGTGACATCTGCAGGCTTCTATTAGCTTACCGATCAGTGGTCTCCTGCCTGTGGAGCTGCTGGGTCCTAGCTTCCCAACAGCTTCAGCTCTGCTTTATCCTGGCTCCCCTACCAGTTAAAGGGAACATGTCAGCAGAAATTTCACAATGAAAGTAATAGATTCCCCTCTGCAGCTCCTGTGCTGCTTCTAGAAAGGTTCATGTTGTTATTGTGCCCCCTTTGAGACCTACAAAAATACTTTATGAAGTCTTACCTTTTTGTATGCAAATGTGTTTTTATGGTCACGGGGGCGGGCTGTCTGGCGTCCGTTATTCCCCCTCCTGCCGCTTTACGCAGTCCCCCATTGCTCATTTACATACACAAGGACGCCTTCCTCATGTAACTGTCCTCCCGAAGTTTTGCGCATGTGAACGCTTTTTCAGGTGATTGCGCAGGCGCGAGATTATGGGCGGCGCTGTGATTGTCATCAGCAGCGTTAACCAAGTACCCGCTGTGAGACTGTGACCGGGGTTATCTATGACGGCCGGTATGTCTCGCCCCGGTTGTGCTCACTCCATGATAGAAAGTAAATCCACTATAGGGTTAATGCTGTTTCCCTACAGGCTGAAGGAAGGGTTAAATAGAATCAGGAACAAGGGCAGGTGTGCCGGGTGTGGGGGAAGTGACCAGAACTTCCTGAGCCCTCTGCTGGAGAGGCACATGTATTTTGTTATGGACTTTTTGTTTGGACATTAAAACCGTGTGCTGTGAACCTTGATGCCTGGATCCCGTGTCTTCTGCTGCGCAGCCGACCGTGCTACCGCACATATGGTGGAGAATCGGCGGGCATGACAGCCGGTGAGGTGTAGCATCCATCCCTGGTGACCCAGCTGCGCATGTCCTGGATTCGAGCGGCTATACTACAGCCCAAACCCGGCGACGCCATGGAGGACATACTAAAGCATTTGGCTCAGGCTAATGCACAGCAGCAACAGGCTAATGCACAGCAGCAACAGGCTAATGCACAGCAGCAACAGACCAATGCACACCTGCTCCAATCCTTGCAAGTGCAGGAAAAAAAATTCCAAGAACAGATGGATCAGGCCAATGCACGTCAGCAGCAATCCTTGCAAGTGCAGGACAAAAGGCACCAAGAACAGATGGAGCAGGCCAATGCACGTCAGCAGCAAGCCTTGCAATTGCAGGAAAAAAGGCACCAAGAACAGATGGTTCTCCTGGCCAAGTCGATCCGTGCCGGACCGGCAGCAACAACCCCGGGACCGGGTGACGACGGCAGCGTCCGGAAAGCGGTGAGACAAGCGTTGCAAAAGATGACCCCGGGTGATGATGTGGAAGCGTTCCTGGCGGTGTTTGAGCGGGTGGCCGAGCGGGAAAAGCTGCCGACCCCGCAGTGGGCTGAGGTATTGTCGCCCTATCTGACGGGGGAACCCCAAAAAGCGTACCTGGACCTCTGTGCCGAGGACGCCATTGACTATGTGACCCTGAAAGCCGAAATACTGGCTCGGTTGGGGGTGAATACCTATGTACGGGCTCAGCGGGTAAATCAGTGGTTCTATGAGGAAGCCAAACCCGTACGCTCCCAGGCCTATGACTTGTTGCATCTTGTAAAAAAGTGGTTGCAGCCTGACACTCTGAGCCCGGCGCAAATGGTGGAAAGGGTAGTAGTGGATCGTTTTGTGCGCACTTTACCCGTCACCGTTCAACGGTGGGTCGGACAGGGTGACCCGAGTACCCTGGACCAATTAGTGTCCCTGGTAGAGCGGCATGTGGCTACGCAGGTTTTGATACGGGACACTGAGACTTTGCGTACCGCCCGTCGGTCCGGCCCCTCCAAGCCTAGGGCCAAGGACCCACCGCTGACAACGGTACAGGAGTCCCCTACCGTCCCGTCTGAGGCCGCGGCCGCCATTCCTGAGGTCCGGAAGGTTCTGTACCCTAAACGACAACCCGTCAAGGGGGTTTCCGTCTCCATTAGATGTTGGCGGTGCCAGCGGGTGGGACATATGGAAGCCCAGTGTCCACTCACCACGGAGCCCATGGATTGTGGGGTTACCCGGCGGGGTTCAATGTATGCTCAGGTGGTGTGTACCGCTGACCTGGTCTCCCCAGAGACGGAGCCCCACTTGTGCCAAATACAGGTGAATGGATGTCCGGTTACAGGATTGTTGGATTCCGGAAGCTTAGTGACCCTTGTGCGATCCACCTTGAGAGCTAAAGTAAAGGCCACAGGACGCACCGTGGGGGTGGTTTGCATACATGGGGACCGCCGCGACTATCCCACGGGGATTGTCACCATCACAGCACCTTGCGGTCAGGTGCAACATGAGGTGGGACTTGTTAACACACTTCCTTATGACGTGATCCTAGGAAGGGATCTGCCCTATTTTTGGACTTTATGGAGGGGACCCCCTAAGTCCCCTCAGATATTGGTCGGTCCGGGACCTGAGCCCTACAATCCTGAATCCGGGACACCTGCCGTAGGGGTCACCATGATAGGGACAGAGTGTGAACCCGATAGGTCGCCCCTAGAGGTATTGGCAGGAGAGGCTGAGACGGTCGAGCCCATCCCGGAGTTGGAGGCGTCCCCGGATACGTTTGGGACAGCCCACCTCCAGGACCCTACGTTAATACATGCCCGGAGTCGGGTGACAGTAGTTGACGGGGTGGCACAGCTGCCCGGTGCCCAGGTAAGGTACCCCCATTTCGCTCTTAAGCAGGATTTACTCTACCGGGTAGATGAAATACGGGGCGTAGGGGTAGAACAGTTGGTGGTGCCCCAGCCGCATCGCCGGCGGGTCCTCCACTTGGCTCATAAACACCTGATGAGTGGCCACCTAGGGGTCAAGAAAACGCAGGAGCGAATATTGCAAAGGTTCTATTGGCCCGGGGTCTTTGGGGAGGTAAAACGGTTCTGCGAAACCTGCCCGGAGTGTCAGCTTACTGCACCCCTGACCCATTTTCGCAGTCCGTTGGTACCGTTACCCATTATAGAAGTCCCTTTTGAACGGATAGGGATGGATCTGGTGGGGCCCCTCGTAAAGTCCGCTCGAGGGCACCAACACATCCTAGTGATCGTTGACTATGCCACCCGGTATCCCGAGGCGATACCTCTCAGACATACTGCAGCAAAGCTTATAGCTCGGGAGTTGTTTGCTGTGTTCTGCCGGATGGGATTGCCCAAGGAGATCCTTACGGATCAGGGGACCCCATTCATGTCTAAAGTGACCAAAGAGCTATGCCGGCTACTCCAGATCAAGCAGTTGCGTACGTCTGTGTATCATCCTCAAACGGACGGTTTAGTCGAGCGTTTCAATAAAACCCTGAAAACCATGCTAAGAAGGGTGATTTCAAAAGACGGGAAAGACTGGGATATGATGCTTCCCTATTTGATGTTTGCCATACGAGAGGTGCCACAGGCATCCACGGGGTTTTCGCCTTTTGAATTGTTATACGGGCGACATCCCCGGGGATTGTTGGACCTGGCAAAAGAAACATGGGAACAAGAGCCCACCCCCCATAAAAGTGTGATTGAACACATTTTGGGTATGCAGAACCGCATAAGCGCGGTCATGCCAATTGTGAAGGAGCATTTACAGGAGGCTCAGGCCGCGCAAAGCGGCCGCTACAATAGACAAGCCACCGTGCGGACCTTTTAAACCCGGGGATCGGGTGTTGGTATTGATCCCCACGGCGGAGAGCAAATTCCTGGCTCAGTGGCAAGGCCCCTACGAGATAAAGGAAAGAGTAGGGGTGGTTAACTATAAAGTATTGCAGCCCGGTAGGCGGAAACCTGAACAAATATACCATGTCAACCTATTAAAACCTTGGCAGGAACGGGAAAGCCTGATGGCTGTTTTTTCCCCACCTCCCTCCTCTTCGGGTCGTTCACATCCGGCTCCAGCGACCTCCGGAGAGGACGAACCGGAAGTAAGGATTGGAGAAGCCCTCACCAAGCAACAGAGGCGAGAGGCCAGACGGCTGGTTCAGCAGAACCCCGATGTCTTCTCCGGGCTGCCCGGTAGGACCAGTCTGATACGACATGATATTGTCACCGAGCCCCACCTGAAGGTACGCCTGAAGTCATACCGGGTACCGGAGGCTCGACGACAAGCCATATCGGAGGAAGTAAAGACAATGTTACGCCTGAGGGTCATCGAAAAATCCCGGAGTGAATGGGCTAGTCCGATTGTCCTAATACCAAAACCCGATGGCTCCTTAAGGTTCTGCAATGACTTTAGGAGATTGAACGAAATATCCAAGTTCGATCTCTACCCCATGCCCCGGGTGGATGAGCTGATTGATACGCTGGGACAGGCGCGATATTTTACCACGCTCGACCTGACCAAAGGGTACTGGCAGGTGCCACTAACGGAGTCCGCCAAGGAGAAAACCGCTTTTGTTACGCCGGAGGGTCTCTTCCACTATGTTGTCTTGCCTTTTGGGTTACATGGCGCTCCGGCCATGTTCCAGAGGTTGATGGACTTAGTGCTGGAACCCCACCAGGCGTATGCATCAGCGTACCTGGATGACATCATTATTTACAGCTCCGATTGGCAGACCCACTTGGAACAGGTACAAGCGGTGGTGGACGCGCTTCGAACAGCCGGATTGACAGCCAATCCCAAGAAATGTGCATTTGGACTCACGGAAGCCCGCTACTTGGGCTACGTGATAGGCCAAGGAGTGATTAAGCCCCAAATTAACAAGGTTGAGGCGATCCAGAAGTGGCCTAGACCCCTGACCACGAAGCAGGTTAGGGCCTTCCTGGGTATCGTGGGGTACTACAGGAGGTTTGTAAAGGATTTTGCGGGACTATCAGCCCCCTTGACGGACCTTCTCAAAGGCAAGAAGTCCGTCATGGTGCGCTGGACTCCGCAGGCCGAGGACTCCTTCCGGGCCCTGAAGGAGGTCCTGTGCGGACAGCCCGTTCTGGTCAACCCTGATTTCCGGAAGGAGTTCATTGTACAGACTGACGCCTCGGAGGTCGGCCTGGGGGCAGTGCTGTCTCAGGTGGTTCAGGGGGAGGAACACCCCGTCACCTTCTTGAGTAGGAAGCTCACCCCTCCCGAGCGGAATTATAGCGTAGTGGAGAAGGAGTGCCTGGCGATCAAGTGGGCCTTGGAGTCCCTACGCTATTACCTGCTGGGACGGCAGTTTCGCTTGGTGACGGATCACTCTCCACTGGTCTGGATGAGGTCCGCCAAGGAACGGAATGCCCGGGTTACCCGGTGGTTCCTTTCTCTGCAAAACTTCCGGTTTACGGTTGAACACCGGGCCGGTAGGTTGCAGGGCAACGCCGATGCCTTGTCCCGCGGCCCGTGTTTGATGGCGGGAGTTCAACCCCGCACGCTTGAACTGAGGGGGGGGGGTATGTGAGACTGTGACCGGGGTTATCTATGACGGCCGGTATGTCTCGCCCCGGTTGTGCTCACTCCATGATAGAAAGTAAATCCACTATAGGGTTAATGCTGTTTCCCTACAGGCTGAAGGAAGGGTTAAATAGAATCAGGAACAAGGGCAGGTGTGCCGGGTGTGGGGGAAGTGACCAGAACTTCCTGAGCCCTCTGCTGGAGAGGCACATGTATTTTGTTATGGACTTTTTGTTTGGACATTAAAACCGTGTGCTGTGAACCTTGATGCCTGGATCCCGTGTCTTCTGCTGCGCAGCCGACCGTGCTACCTCACACCGCCCATAATCTCGCGCCCACGGTAATAGGTAACATGGTTCATATGGACAGTGCTTGCGCATAACGGTGGAGGCAGAGTGAGAAGTGCGGGCACGAGATTATGGGTGGGTACTTGGATGACGCTGCTGATGACAATCACAGCGCCGCCCATAATCTCGCGCCTGCGCAATCACCTCAAAAGCGTTCACACTTTGCACAGTGCTCACTCCCGCGAGAGTGGCACTGGGCATGCACAAAACTTCAGGAGGACAGTTACATGAGGAAGGCGTCCTCATGTATGGAAATGAGCAATGGGGGACGGCGTACAGCGGCAGGAGGGGGAATAACGGACGCCAGACAGCCCGCCCCCGTGACCATAAAAACAGATTTGCATACAAAAAGGTAAGACTTCATAAAGTATTTTTTTAGGTCTCAAAGGGGGCACAATAGCAACAGGAACCTTTCCAGAATGCAGCCCAGGAGCTGCAGAGGGGAATCTTTTATTTTTTTTGCTAAATTTCTGGTGACAGGTTCCCTTTAAAGGGAACCTATCAGGTGCAATCTGCACTCAGAGCCAGGAGCCGTTCTGGGTGCATATTGCTATTCCCTCCCTAACTGTCCCTGTATACACTAGCATAGATAAAGGCATCTATAGAAAAAGTATTTTTAAAGAGCTTATATCTTATGCTAATTAGCGCGGGGACTAGTCCCAAGGGCGTTACTTCACTTGGCAAGTCGGCTCACATAGCGTGTTAGTACTCACACAGGGGCGTAATAACATGCTAACATGCTATGCGAGCCGACTAGCCAAGTGAAGTAACGCCCTTGGGACTAGTCCCCGCGCTCATTAGCATAAGATATAAGATCTTTAAAAATATTTGTTCTTGATCTCTTTATCTATGCTAGTGTATACAGGGACGGTTAGGCAGGGATTAGCAATATGTACCCAGAACTGCTCCTGGCTCTGAGTGCATATTGCACCTGACAGGTTCACTTTAAAGGGAACCTGTCACCAGATTTGGGGCCTATAAGCTGCGGCCACCACCAGTGGGATCTTATATACACATTCTAACATGCTGCATACCTCCCAACCGTCCCGGACACAGCGGGACTTTCACGCTTTACGTTGTTTGTCCCGTTGCCACGGGCGGGACGGCCGGCTCCCGGGCTCCGCCCACCCACTCTCTCTCCGCCTCCCTGCTTTTCCCTCCTACCATCCTAGTAGACGTGGCATAGAGAGGAGCGCTGCCTGTGCTGCTGCTGGTACAGTAAACTAATCTCCCCAGCGCTGATTTCCCTCCCTCCCCCCCTCACCCCCGGCCGCCGCCTGTCTGTGCGGGCGCCCCCCTGCCGCCTGTCTGTGCGGGCGCCCCCCCTGCCGCCTGTCTGTGCGGGCGCCCCCCTGCCGCCTGTCTGTGCGGGCGCCCCCCTGCCGCCTGTAGGTGTGGGCGCCCCCCCTGCCGCCTGTCTGTGCGGGCGCCCCCCTGCCGCCTATCTGTGCGGGCGCCCCCCTGCCGCCTGTCTGTGCGGGTGCCCCCCTGCCGCCTGTCTGTGCGGGCGCCCCCCTGCCGCCTGTCCGTGCGGGCGCCCCCCTGCCGCCTGTCCGTGCGGGCGCCCCCCGCCGCCTGTCTGTGCGGGCGGCCGGCCGCCTGTCTGTGAAGGCGACCGGCGGCCTCTCTGTTCGGGCCGCCTCTTTGTGTGGTCGGCCCGCGCCTCTCTGTGCGGCGGCCCGCCACCTGTCTGTGTGGGCGCCCCCCGCCGCCTGTCTGTGCGGGCGGCCCGCCGCCTCATTGTGCGGGCGGCCCGCCGCCTCATTGTGCGGGCGGCCGGCCGCCTCTCTGTGCGGGCGGCTGGCCGCCTCTCTGTGCGGGCGGCCCGCCGCCTGTCTGTGAAGGCGGGCGGCCGGCCGCCTGTCTGTGAAGGCGACCGGCCGCCTCACTGTGCGGGCGACCGGCCGCCTCACTGTGGCTGCCTGAGTCTCCGTGCTGGAAGCCCGCCGGCTGCCTGCCTCTCCGTGCTGGAGGCCCGCCGGCTGCCTGCGTGTCCATGCTGGAGGCCCGCCGGCTGCCTGCGTGTCCGTGCTGGAGGCCCGCCGGCTGCCTGCGTGTCCGTGCTGGAGGCCCGCCGGCTGCCTGCGTGTCCGTGCTGGAGGCCCGCCGGCTGCCTGCGTGTCCGTGCTGGAGGCCCGCCGGCTGCCTGCGTGTCCGTGCTGGAGGCCCGCCGGCTGCCTGCGTGTCCGTGCTGGAGGCCCGCCGGCTGCCTGCGTGTCCGTGCTGGAGGCCCGCCGGCTGCCTGCGTGTCCGTGCTGGAGGCCCGCCGGCTGCCTGCGTGTCCCTGCTGAATGGGTGTGGATGGGGAGTGGATATGGGCGTGACTGTGAAATGGGTGTGGTTAGGGGGCGTGGCCTAAAAATTTGCCGCGGCGCGCGTGGCTTTAGTTTTCTAAACCAGAACTTATAAGCTATCAGATATGTCTGGACTGAAAACAAAAGCATTCATTATTAAAAAACTGAAAAAATAACTATTCTGCCAATACTTTATATTAAAATGGAGTGCCCAATAGGACATATGTACATTGTGGAAAAAACTGGACAGCCTCTCTCGTATTTGACCATATAGAGTACATACAATCACATGCTGGCCATTAAAATTAATACCCAACCGTGCAGTTGACGGGATGACATTTGCTGCAGAAATAACTTTTCCACAGCTGTCTCATTATCATCACAGGTAAAAATAAAATGAGAGATAACATCTACAGAGGATATAAAATGTCTACACTTCCCTGTTAACATGCCATATTTTTTTTGTCATATACAAAACATCATATGAGGAAGAATCATTTCAGAACTTTCTTCACCTTTAATGTCATCAATAATCTGCAAAAATCCATTGAGAAGATCTGAAATCATTTTTTTAAAGTTTTTATCCTAGGTTACATAGCGCCCCTGAAGCCATGAGGAGCTACAAGGTACTGCATCCTGTCAAAGATGCAGTTCCTACCTTCAGGGACAAAGAAGACCAGTGCCGGTAACACCAAAACACAATATAATCCCTGTTTTTCCCTTCACCAAGGACTGGTGACAGACTAGGGTTGGACCCAGTGGATAGCCACCTAAGGGTGGAACCGATCCAGTCCACTAGATGACAGCCAGGGAGGAGGGGTCAGACAGTCAGTAAGTGGAAGTGAGAGGAGACGGACGTAACCTTACTGACGGGGGAGCGTAGTGGTGACCTGTGGGCCCAGGCGTGTGGTTGCCAGTGGAGTACGGCGGAGTACTCCGAGAACCATAGCACCGACGGGGTACAGAGTCCTAGGTCAGGAAAACGCTCCAGGCAGACCTAATAAAATCTGCACGATGAGGGGACCATCCTGGACCTTACTGACTTTAAGGTTTGGGGGCACCAGCATTAACAGGAGAACCAGGGACCAGAACAGAACACCCACCCGACAGGTTCAAACTGCCCGCCGTATGGACTAGAGACTTTAAGACTACCAGGAGGGGACCCCCAGATGCTCCAAGCCACGGGGACCCATCAACTAGAGACAGGTGCAGGGGAAAGAAGCCACCAGGTTACCACACCGGCACAGGGACTAAGGGGACCAGTGATGAGGACCAGCCTTCTTCGGGTTGCCAGCAACAACAACACTGTGAGTAAAGAAACCAGTTACACTGCAATCCCTTGTGTGGCCTACCTTCTTTCCGCGGCTAACTCTATCACCTACCCCCCCTGGGGCCTGGCCCTACTTGTGGAGGGCCCAACATCCAGGCTGCCAATAACATCAGCCCCAGAGAGAGACTGTGTAGCGGCGGCTCCATCTACTTAGCTGCAACCCGCAAGTGGCGTCACGACAAAAACTTTATTATTATTCCCCTGTAAATAACCCCCTTCAAGCGCCCCCCAGGGTCACGGAACCGGGCAACGACCACCCAGTGAATTGTCCCAGTGAATATACTGCCCGGGACCGAGTACCCCCAAAGCCCTGGGGCGAGTCAGTTATCTCTGTTAATGTGTTCCAGCTCATTTCTTAGATTTTCTTTAGCTTTTTTGTACTTTGTAAACACAGGGGCATAGCTCCACTTTTGGGCTGTGCATTTAGTCTTTATAGCCTTCCACGGGCAGGCGTTTAGACAGTCAAGCCTGGGTTCTGCTTTGCCCCTGTATATTGAGGCCTTCTGGCACTTAGAAAGGTTTAATACTAGAGATGGAACCATCCTGATTGGATACATCTTGTTGCGATAGGATGGCTTTTATGCTGTTTTAATCAAAATAGTATCAACTAAGCACCCTATGTTATTTATGTGTACTATTACTATTTACTTATTTTCTTACTGCAAGGCGTTTGCTCATTTTGATTTTATTGTAGGTTATGTTTGCCAATCACTAGTAGGATTTTACTGACATTTTCTTAGTTGCATTTTACAGTTAATTCTGTAGTCTATAAACAGCTGACAACACAGCAAAGGGATCTCATTGTTGAAAGTTATCAGTAAGAAGAAGGGTACAAAACAATTCCAACGCATAGATATGCCATGGGACAATGTGAAGACATCATCAAGAACTGGCTTAAATGTGGCACAATGAAAAACAGGAGAAATTCCGGCACCAGGCGTCCCTTCATTAAAATTTTCAATATTTTATTTGCATGTCAAGAATAAAAAAATTATGTGGGGACACAGCTCCTAAATGCCTTGAGATCAGAGAGAATATTTAATAACAAGTTAATAGTTCGTGGCAAAGAGTGTAGTATGGACTTACAAGCTCCTATCTATAGCACTTGTAAGAGCTGCTCTAAAGCTGGTTGGATCGTGAATCTAGCCATCTTCATTGCCACTGCACTCCTCCAAAGCTATAGTGACAAAAGATGCCTCTACTTTCAAAATTGGAGACTGCACAGTGCGGGCTAGCGGGAAGTCAATGCCACTAGTCCAAACTTTCTGTAATGCACACCAGGCAAGCATGAGGTTAGTGAATTTGACGCACCCCAGGGCATTGAGGTACTCGGTCCCAGGCTGTATATTACAGGAAAAGTTCACTGGGTGGCCGTTGCCCGGTTTCGTGACCCTGGGGGTCGCTTAAAAGGGGGTTTTGTACACGGAAAAAATAAAAATAAAATGGTTTTCGTGACGCCACTTGCGGTATGTGGCTATATGGGGAAAGCCACCGCTGGAAAGTCTCTCACTGCTGGGGCTGGTGGTATTGGGCAGCTTAGGTATGATGGCCCTCCGCAAGTAGAGCTAGGCCCCAGGGGAGGATGATGGTGTCAAGAGGTGCAAAGTCAAGAGGTGCAAAGGTGTAGGAAGAATTCAGACAACACATGGGCTGCGGTTTAACTTATGCTTTACTCACTGGTTTGGAGTTGCTGCTACCTGGTTTGTGCTGGTCTTTACCAATCCGGTATTCCCTTTGTTCCAGTGGCGGTGTAGTGAACTGGTAAGCTTTACTTCCATGCATCCTGTAGTAGTTGGTGAGTCCCTGTTGCTTGGAGCGTTTTTGGGGTCCCCCTCTTGTTGTCTCCGTCCTGGCCCGTACGGCAGGCAGCTTGAACCTCTCTTGGGTCGTACCTCTGTCCCCGTTCTCAGATTCCCTCTCTGTTGCTGTGCCCCAGACACTAACTTCAGTAAGGTCCTTGATGGTCCCCTTGTGCCGCCCTGGCAAAACTAGGGTGTCACAGAGGTTTGCATCCATCTTTCTGGTGCAGATCTCACTCTCCCTTGGGAAGTTTCTAACACAGTGACACACAACACCAGTGGGCGGAGCTGAGAGGTGTGAAGTGTCTGGGAGAAACGATATAGGGAGTTTCCAGTTTGCAGTGAGCAGTCAGTCTGCAGGAAGCGTAGAGTCTGGAAGGAGCTTCTGTGTGGAGCTTGGGAAGAGGGGCAGTAAGGGCCTGAGGAATAGGCCAGCCACTTGTGGGACCAGAAGTGGACCGGGACAGGGTAATGGCCA
Organism: Anomaloglossus baeobatrachus; assembly: GCF_048569485.1. Classification (NCBI taxonomy): domain Eukaryota; kingdom Metazoa; phylum Chordata; class Amphibia; order Anura; family Aromobatidae; genus Anomaloglossus; species Anomaloglossus baeobatrachus. The sequence goes on from NC_134361.1 coordinate 182,885,484, forward strand.
CCCGGGGCCGACTGTCGGGACCTGGTCCAGACCTGTGCACGGAGCAGACACAGACCTCAGGCAGGAGAAGAGCACCTGTAGTACACCCCTGGGTGAGGGGCCCGTCCTCACAGCAGCCGAGGGCACCAATTACCAGCAATTTGGTTTACAAAAGACTCTGTGTTTACTGACCCTCCACATCAATACAACCTCATCCAGCACCAGGACAACTGAGCTGTGAGTGTACTATTCCCTGCAATCCCTGCCACCACCACAACTCCCAACTGGGCCCCGGGACTACAACTCCCCTACCCGTGGAGGGGATACCACCTTGCTGCCCTGCTCCATCGGTCCCGGAAACAGTCCCAAGAGGCAGCGGCGGTGCCACCATCTCATCACCACAACCCACGGGTGGCGTCACAGACAATCTTCCTTGTAAATATCCCCTTTTTCCCTTGTGGGTGGCGGACCGCTGTTCAAGCCTGGGTCCGGTTCCCACTCGAGCCACAGTAAAGCCCCAGATGCGAGCATCCCCGAGCAGCCTTTTAGCTATGGGCTGGCCCCCGCCCGCAACACCCTCACCGGGCAGGGGTTTATCAGGTGAGCCTGAAGCGTCTTCCTGAACTAGGGCCCTGTGCCCCGTCGGTGCTGAATCCAGTGAGTACTTGCTCCGTACCCTCCTTGGCTACTGTACTCCGTTTTACTCAGTAGTCACTTCACAATTACTGTCAACACATTAACTTCTGACTGACTCTCTGTCTTTTCACTATCTCGCTGACAAGATGTCCATCCACTAGCCCCTCCTCCTCCCAGGTTTCTAAATAGTGGATTGGATGCATCCCAGCCTATAGGTGACCACCCATCAAGTCCATCTCTAGCCTGTTACCCAGTCTGGGGAAAAGGGCGTGGATTTGTTTGTGTGTTGTGGTGTTTACCAGCATTGGTCTTCCAGGACCCCGGGGTTAGATGTAATACCTTGTGGCACCTGATACTCAGGGGCGCCACAGATCCTCTGGAGCAAAGGTACCGATCACTTGCCTGGAGGAAAAAACTAAATCGGCTACCAAATCTTCACTAAAACAGCACACATGATGGTAGGTAGCCAACAGAGGACAGCCCCAGGGGATCAATGGAACCTTGGCAGCTCGCGCCACGGATATGTCGCGGGCGGGGAGGGGACGCTGCGCTCACCACGCTCGGGTCCGGCGCTGCTGCTGCTTCGCTTTCTGCTCAGTGGCTCGAGCAGTGGGCCGGATCCGGGGACTCGAGCGGCGCTCCTCGCCCGTGAGTGAAAGGGGTGGTTTGGTTTAGGGATATTGTCCGTGACGCCACCCACGGTTGTGGTGAGGTTGTGACACCACCGCTGCTCTGGACGGGGATCCCGGGAGCGATGACAGGGAGCAGCTTGGATGTTGTTTCTCCCCTCCGTGGGTAGGCGGGGTTGGTTGTCCCGGGGCCCGGTGAGGAGGGGATGGCAGGCGGGTTACGGGGCCTGGTGAGGTGCAGGGTCGCGGGGGCAACGGTGGTACTCACTCACCCAATGACGAATGCAAAGTCTCCGGTAAAACAAACGGCTGGATGGACAGGTCCCACAGACGGCTGCGGTAGTTCTCCCGGTAGGTTGGCGGTGATTGCCTTTCCCTGCACCTGTGTGATGTTCTCGTTCTCGGTTCTGGTGGCTTCCCACCGGTAACCCGCTCCCCAGCTTGGATGGAGGCTGAGGGAGCCCCTTTTGCCCGCAGGCTCTGGCCCTGGGAACTGTAGCCTTGGCGGTGACTGTGTTTCCCTTCACGGTTTGAGCTGTTGCCTTCAATCGGGTCTTGACTGCTGGGAAACCCCGGAGGTTCCCTTCGCTAATGGATTTGACCGGTTTTACGGCGACTCCTAGCCTGGTCGGGGTCCATAAGCCCTGACGAATGGTGCTGGCTTCTCTTCGCTCCCCGATCCGGTACCGGCGGGCCACCGCCGGTCCTCGGTCCTTACGGTTTACGTCAATCAGCCTCTCCTGTAGACGGTCACCACCGTCTGCCAACCTTGCTGTATGTGCCCGTGTCACGCACCCGGACACGGTCAGTCTCCTCTACTACCACTTCACTCTCCTCCACTTCACTCTCCTCTCCCTAATCTGACTTCCTTTTCCCGCCTCCAGGACTGTGAACTCCTCGGTGGGTGGGGCCAACCGCCTGGCTCCACCCCCTGGTGTGGACATCAGCCCCTGGAGGAAGGCAACAAGGATTTTTGTTTGACTTCGGTGTGCCTAGCCGGGGTGTGGGGTGTGTTGTTGTAGTACCTGTGATGTCCTGGCTTGTCCAGGGCGCCACAGATACAAACAATCTCTGGTTGTAAAAGCAGCAGCAGATATTGTAGGAGTAGCTGGCATGGATACTTGCAGCAGTGGCAGCAGATATCGTAGGAGGCGGCCAGCATGGACACTTGCAGCAGCAGATTTCGTAGCAATCAGCAATAGCACAGTAACATCAGCGGCAGCACAAAGGGACCTGAGAACCAGCAATGTATAGAAGTCATTACCCAGGGATGTCCCTTAAGGGGAAGGTGACTAAAATACCTGATGTCTCTCAGTCGAGTTGAGACACACTTCCAGGTAAGAGGATACTGGCTCTTTAAGAATAGGTGATGTGTACCGCCCCGCGGGCTCGGCAACGACCGCCGAGCCGCTCGGATCCGTGCTTGTACTGCGGGTGGTGACTCGAGCCTCTCACGGACCCGAGGGTCACGTCGCTCTGTAAGGGATTTGGCGCTACACGCGGGGATTTGGGTGTTTTATTTGGAATGACAGTTCGTGACGCCACCCACGGGTTGTGGTGATTGTGCACACCACCGCTGCGGTGAAGGTACGGGGATCCCGTGAGCAGTGTAATGGCGCAGCTAGGTGTTGACCCCTCCGTGTGTAGGGGGTGTTGGTCCCGGGGCCCGGTAGGCGAGGGCCGGGGTGCAGGGTGAAGTGTTGCGGTGCAGTGCGGTGCGGTGCCTGATTGCACTGGTGTACTCACTCTGACACAAGACACTAGAGTCACTGGTAAACCAAACGGAGTGATAAATGAGGCCCTCATCCGGCTGTAGCTTCTTCCAGAATAGGTTGGTGTTCTCCACCTTTCTCCTGCACCTCTGTGTAAATGTTCTGACTCCTGTGCCTAGGCACCGGTAATCTGCTCCCCGACTGGTATTTGCCGGAGGAGCGCGTTTGCCCACAGACGCTGGCCCTTTGGGTCTCTATGCCTTGGCGGTGGCGTTACCCTGTATGGTTGGGCTGTTGTCTTCTAAAGGGACTTGTGTGGGGTAGGTCCTTCAGTCCAGCCCGCAATCAGTTGATTCGACTCGGCCCTGTTGGTTCAGGTCTTTGTACGGGGTCTGAGTACCCTGCCTGGTGCTCCGGTATCCAGTTGGCTCCCCGGTTCAGTTCCGGCGGGCCACTACCCTGTCCCGGTCCCTTACGGTTCCACCGGTCGTATTCCCGGTCTCCTGCAGGCGGCCACCACCGTCTGCCTCCTTGCCAATGGTGACTGGGCTCCGACCCAGCCAACAGGTAGTCTCTTATCAGGGCACGGACACAGGACTGCCCGTCACCTTGACTGCTCTCGACTAGCACTTGAACTCGTGTGTCTCAGACTCTGAACTTGACTATTCCATTTTCCCACATCCAGGCCTGTGAACTCCTCGGTGGGCGGAGCCAACCACCTGGCTCCGCCCCCCCTGGTGTGGACATCAACCTGGAGGGTGGTGACAAGGGTTTTGGTTTGGCTGGTGTTACCTAGCTGGGAGGGGGGTGTGGTGTTGTGTGTGTGACTACCTGGGATGACCTGGATAGTCCAGGGCGTCACACATGTCCACGCACGAACCCTATGGGCATTCCCAGCATGCGCAGACCCTGGGAAAAAGCAGCAGGGACCGAGCAGCCACAGGACGGTGAAGGTGTCAGCATACAGGTATGGGCGCTACACTGTCAAGCAATCAGGAGCACACCATCCCAAGCAAGTAAAATCCCCGGAGGTGGGAGAGCTGCGTGCTCCTGAAGATCAATGGAAAAAAGCCCCTATAATCCATGACATATACCTTTTCCTATCAGTCAAATGCATAAAATCAATTTTGTGATGTCATTCAAAACCAAAAGCAGCTCGCAGGCTCAACCTAAAGGTTTAGAAGACTAAGGACACAATGTTATTGTGGAAAATGTGGGAAGTAGTAACGTCACATTTCAGGAACTTCTGCATTCCAGTTCCTTAATCATGACCTTTATTCACATATTGTGTACATACCAGCTGCAAAAACTAAAAACTACGGTCAAATATTGCTCAAAAAAGTTTAGAGGACAGAACTTGGAAAATAACACATACAGCAATATGTGGTCAATGAATTACGTTTTATGGTAGTATTCGGCCTTGGAACATTTACGAAAAGGTCATCTTCTGCTTTTCCTCAGACACAAACATTTCTATCAATAAAGATACAAAAAAATAAAACTTTCTGCGCCTACATCAAACTATGCAAAGCGAAAACAGAACTCCACAAAAAGTTAGAAAGTCATATCTCCGAGTTGAAGAAAATCAATGATCTCTCCCGACTTCTCTATTTCATGAAGACATTTACTATTAAATATCAAAATCTTTACTTAGAGTTTTGCATAGTACCATTCCTCTGATATTCCTCCTGGTAGTCAGATGTTGACCCACTCCCCTCTGATGGGAATACGCAATACAGTTATGGGGTACTCCGTTCCGGGCAGTGTCTCTATTGGGAATGTTACGATGGTGGCCATTACCCGGTTCCGTGCCGTGGGCCCTTTTTGTAAAGGGGATATTTACAGGGGATTGGTGAATAAAGTTTATTCGTGACAACAGTTGCGGTGTTGCGGTTATATGTAGGGAGCCGCTGCTGCAAAATGTCTCTACTGGGGCTGATGGTATCAGCAGCTAGTATGTTAGTCCCTCCGCAAGTAGGGTATTGCCCCAGCAGGTGTATAGCGGGTATATGGTGCAGTGGGCGTCGGAAGAAGGAGTTCAGATAGGTATTCAGTGCAACAGGTTCACTCACTTTAGGTGTTAACTGGTTGCCCGAGGCCGGCTGGTTTCGCCGCCAGGTCCTCTTCGTCCCAGTGCCAGTCTGGTTCTCTGGTACCTTCTGCCCCTGCACCTGTCTCTGGTAAGTGGGTCCCCGTGGTATGGAACACTGGGGGTCCCCGGTCTGTGGTTTGTCTTCCTCTGACAGTAGCGTGAACCCTGTGGGGTTGGAGTCCCTGGTCCTGTCCCCGGTTCTCCCTTTGCTACTGAGTCTTCGGATTCTTTAAGGTCAGCAAGGTCCTTAATAGGCCCCTTTTCTGTGCAGGTGTTAACAGGTCAGCTTGAAGCTCTTTCCTGTCCTGGGTTACTGTACCCAGTTGGTGCGTAGTTCCGGGAGCACTGCACCGTACTCCACCGGCAACTACCTCTCCTGGGTACCAGGTCACCGTCAACCTGAATCAGGGAGTCATTTCACTTCCACCTTTACACTTCCATAGTCAACTCTGAACTCACTACTCTCCACAGTCTGCCCCTCCCATTTGGTCAACTAGTGGACTGGAGTGGCTCTACCTTTAGGTGGCCATCCATGGTCCCACCCTAGCTAGGTACCATTGTATGGGGGATTGTTGGGGAAAACTGGGATTACCTGGGTTTTTGGTGTTACAGGCACTGGGTTTCTGTGTCCCTAAGGAGGTAGGCTCTGCATCCTTGTGGGGATGCAGAACCTTGTAGCACCCTGATGGGTGCAGGGGCGCTACATAATCCATACTTGGTCAAAGCTCCTATTGCTTGATTTTCTACACCAATGTTGCGTGGCATGGAGGCGATCAGCCTGTGGCACTTCTGAGGTGTTATGGAAGCCCAGTTTAATGCAAGCCACTACTTACAGGTAGTACAGATGGAAGAGTAGTCAGGAAAGCCGGGGTCTGGTAACGGGAGGACACATATGAACTCAGGCATAGTCAGGTCATGATCTAGAATCAGTATTTCAGGAAGACATGTAATAACTTCAGGGAGAAAACTGAGATATAGTCAGATAATGGTCTGGGGTCAAAAGCCAAGAAGTCATGACAGGAACAGGGAGCAGGCAAAGAGAAGTCAAGCAACAGTCTGGTGTCAGAAAACAGAGATCAGAACAAACCAAAGACACAGGATAACAGCACAACTACCAAACCAGAATGTACAACTGGCAAAGTTCTGGGAGACCATACTCAGTCAGTAAAGAAACAGGGCAATTACCAGAAAGATGAAACACCTGAGCACACACCTCCCAGAACCAGAATGGAATCCTGCACAGTCAATTAACCTGCCAGCTCAGCAGTCCAGAAAACACAGCAGAGCATCTGCAGTGCAAGATGCTCTGCACAGAGGAATCATAACACCCATGTTGCTTTGATAGCAGCCTTCAGGTCGTCTTCCTTGTTGGGTCTGGTGTCTTTCATCTTCTTGACAATACCCCATAGATTCTCTATGGGGTTTAGATCAGGCGAGTTTGCTGGCCAATCAAACATTGGGATACTGTGGTTATTAAACCAGGTATTGGTACTTTTGGCAGTGTGGACAGGTGCCAAGTCCTGCTGGAAAATGAAATGTCCATCTCCAAAAAGCTTGTTGGCAGAGGGAAGCATGAAGTGCTCTAAAATTTCCTGGTAGACGGCTGCACTGACTTTGGTCTTGATAAAACACAGTGGACCTACACCAGCAGATGACATGGCTCCCCAAACCATCACTGATTGTGGAGACGTCACACTAGACCTCAAGCAGCTTGGATTGCGGCATCTCCACTCTTCCTCCAGACTCTGGGACCGCGATTTCTAAATGAAATTCAAAATTTACTTTCATCTGAAAACAACACCTTGGACACTGAGCAATCAAGGCTGCTTCTTTAGCAATGAACTTTTGTGGCTTGCCCTCCTTGTGGAGTGTGTCAATGACTAGCTTCAAGACATCTGTCAAGTCAGTAGTCTTCCCCGTGATTGTGTAGCCTACTGAACCAGACTAAGGGACCATTTTAAATGCTTAGAATGCCTTTGCAGTTGTTTTGTGGTAATTATTCTAATTTTCTGAGATAATGACTTTGGGGTTTACATTGGCTGTAAGCCACAGTCATCAACATTAACAGAAATAAACACTTGAAATAGATCACTCTGTGTGTAATGACTATATAATATATAGGAATAGATCCCTCTGTGTGTAATGACTCTATATAATATATGTGTTTCCCTTTTTGTATTGAATTAGTGAAATAAATTAACTTTTTGATGATATTCTAATTTATTGAGATACACTTGTACATTTCCAGGTGGAATAACATAGGGTCGTAAAGTACTTTATTCACCCGAGGCCATAGCGTGTACCTGAGACCCTGAGAAATGTTTGGTTATAGGTAATTTCTGCAGGCTACAGAAAGTGCTCATGTACAGAGTATGGTCGGTCAACCCATATAAATTAATTGTTGAAAACAATGTAGTTTTATGCAACAAAAAGATTGAATGATCCTTTGCGATCAAGAAAAAAATATCAAGAATAAAAACTATGGTACTCCCTTTGTAGTGCAATAAATTTCATTGATGTCAGCATGTCATGGTTATTGGTATCACACTTTACAAGATGGCCTACGTTTTGATCCTCATGGACCTTGCTCACGTCCTGTTAGGAGCAGTGTGGTGATTGGTAAACACTCACAAAAGAAGCCAACATCTCAGTCCTTCTGGACCTTGATCACAGCCTGTTATGAGCAGTGTGGTGGACGCTCAGTATAGAGGCCAACGTCTTAGCTCTTCTGGACCTTGATCACAACCTGTTATGAGCAGTGTGGTGGACGCTCAGTATAGAGGCCAACGTCTTAGCTCTTCTGGACCTTGATCACAGCCTGTTATGAGCAGTGTGGTGGACGCTCAGTATAGAGGCCAACGTCTTAGCTCTTCTGGATCTTGATCACAGCCTGTTAGGAGCAGTGTGGTGGACGCTCAGTATAGAGGCCAACGTCTTAGCTCTTCTGGATCTTGATCACAGCCTGTTAGGAGCAGTATGGTGAACGCTCAGTGGAGGCCAATGTCTCAGTTCTCTTGGTCCATGATCACAGCCTGATAGGAGTAGTGTGGTGGATGCTCAGTAAAGAGGCCAATGCTTCAGTCCTTCCAGTCCGTCGTTATAGCCTGCTAGGAGCAGTGTGATGAAGGCTCAGTTAAAGAGGCCAATGTCTCAGTCCTCCCGGACTGTGATCATAGCCTGTTAGGAGTAGTTTGGTGAATGCTCAGTAAAGATGCCAATGTCTCAGCTCCACTAGACCTTGATCACAACTTGTTAGGAGCAGTGTGGTGAACGCCCACTAAAGAGGCTAACATCTCAGTTCTCCTGGACCTTGATCACAGCCTGTTGTGAGTAGTGTGGTGGACGCTCCATTAAAAACCCAATGTCTCACAGTCATGCCGGATTATGATCATAGCCTGTTAAGAGCAGTATGGTGAACGCTCAGTAAAGAGGCCAACGTCTCAGTTCTCCTGAACCATGATCAGGGCCTGTTAGGTGCAATGTGGTGAATGCTCAGTAAAGAGGCCAACTACTCAGTCATCCTTGATCTTGATCACAGCCTGTTAAGAGTAGTATGGTGGATGCTCAGGAAAGAGACCAACATCTCTGTCCTCTCAGACCTTGATCACGGCCTGTTAGGAGCAGTGTGGTGGACGCTCAGTAGAGAGGCCAATGTTTTAGTCATCCTGGACATTGAGAATGGCCTGGAAGGAGTGTACAATAAAAAGGCAAACTTTCCAGTTCTCCTAGACCATTATCACAGCCTAGTAGTTTGGTGGATGCTCAGCAGAGAAATCAATGTTTCAGTCCTCCCCGAACTTCATCGCACCCTGTTAGGAGTAGTGTGGTGAACAATTAGCAGAAAGTCCAATATTTCTGTCATCATGGTCATTTCAAATGGCCCGGAAGGAGTAGTGTTGTGGACGCTCAATAGAGAAATCAATATTTTGGTAATCCTGGTCACTGAACTTGGCCTGGAAGGAGTAGTGTTTTGGACGCTCAATAGTGAAGCCAATGTTTCAGTCCTCCCCAACCTTGATCATGGCCTCTTCTGAGTTGTGAGTAGTTTAGTGGATGCTCAGCAGAGATGTCCATGTTTCAGTCCTCCCAGACCAGCATAAACGACATTGCTTCCAACAGGGTATCATCAAAACATGGAAGGACCAAAACATTGGCCATCTTTAAAGTGTGGTTCTCTTGAACATGACATACCAACAGATCAGTAAAATTTTCTTTGCTACAACTATTACATGCCACGAAGGTTTATTGCATTATTGACTAGATATCCATCCAACCACTGAGCACCACTATCTACCCGGAGTGATCTGACCAGAACCTATCTATAAGAAAAAAATAGAAGACCACAAATATGTATCAGATAATGAAAGAATTCTCAACAGTCAAGGTCAAGGTGAAGGTGTCTGGATTAGCGCTCTGTACTTTATAATATGCTGTCATAGTTAGGAGCGGCAGACTACAAGCATAGGTATGTTACTTGTATGCGCCAAATGGCACAAAAATATGCAATACGGTAGTTACACATTTACTGAGAAGGAATACAGCATATGACTAAGCTCTATTCATAATGAGAGACTCATTGCTTCCATATATGTGCTACTGTATTACTGCTATTGTGTGAATGTCACTCATAGTGCTCGTACTATCATAAGAATGCAATTTACACAGCCTGCATACAAATTCCTTCATAGTTACTTAGGTTGAAAAAAGCCCCTGGTCCATCTAGTTCAACGTTCCCCCACCAATTATATATTTTGTCACTAAGTAACATATAACCAACAATGTTGCGTGTAGTGAGGAAATCATCCAGTCCTTTTTTAATAGTTGTTATAGTATCTGCCATTACTACCTTTTGTCGTAGGGCATTTCACAGTCTGACTGCTCTAACTGTAAAGAACCCTTTCCTATTTAGCTGCCGGAATTGCTTTTCTTCCATTCGCAGTGAGTGCCCCCTGGTTCTAAGTATTGTCTTTGGAAGGAATAAGTCATGTGCCAGTCCTTTATATTGACCACACATGTATTTATATGTGGCGCCCTGGCAAAACCAGATAGTCACAGATGACTGTACCCCCCACAAAGGGTACAGGAATCGCCTCCTCCTTAGGAATTTACACCACAAACAGGAACACCAGCCACAAATTCTAGTCACCCCCCCATGACACACAGGACACACCAGTGGGCGGGACCAGGTGGATGGGAACGCCCACCCCCAAGGGGTCTTGAGGTGACAAGGGGTGGGAACCAGTGAGAGTTTGAAGTAATTCCAGTCAAAGTGGAGTGAGAGTGGAGTTGAGGAGAGTCGGAGTGCAGCGTGGTCAGGGTTGGAGCCCTGGGACCATGGGAGGACTGACTAGGTGGCAGACGGCTCTGTAAGGCCACAGGAGACGGCGACTCGGTCGCGGAAGACCCGAAGTGGACCGGGGCAGGGTCGTAGTCCTCTGAAACCGACAGAGGGAATCCGGTCCAGAGGCCGTGCACCTGGACCCTAGGACAAGGCAAGCTTCAAGCCCCTTGTTAATTGACCAGCAGGACAAGGTACCAGGCCTTGTTCCCGAAAAGAGAAGCCCAGATAGAGCAGACCGACAGCCCAACGCGGGGGACAGGGTGTCTGCCAAGAACCCACTGAAGTCCCAAGGGTCAGCGTCTGCGGGCAATGTCTCCCTCTGCATCCAAAACAGAGAGCAAAAGAGAAGGGTGTTTGATACTGCGCCAAAGGATCACAGGAACAGATGTTTAGATTAATGCATCTTTATTTCATCCAGGTCTACGCGTTTCCGGAGCCACTGCCCCCTTCCTCAGGACCGTCAGGAAAGACAAAACATCAAATCTCAAAGATTTGATGTTTTGTCTTTCCTGACGGTCCTGAGGAAGGGGGCAGTGGCTCCGGAAACGCGTAGACCTGGATGAAATAAAGATGCATTAATCTAAACATCTGTTCCTGTGATCCTTTGGCGCAGTATCAAACACCCTTCTCTTTTGCTCTCTGTTATCTGCCAATTGGGTGGCTGCAGCCTTGGATCAGTTTCTACATGCGAATACAGTTGTTGTGACTCTCACAACGACATCTGGTGAGTAGTTTCACCCTCCTCCCACCCCTTATATACTGGGGTAAGACCCTATATGCGCTTTTCTCTCCACAGATTTCTTGTCTGCATCCAAAACGGCAGGGGATCGCATTTCTCCCGTTCCACACGGGGTTAATCCACACACCACAAAAAGACAAGTGCAGGAGGAAGGGCCCCTACACTGCCAACCCGTGTGCGGGACCAGCACACCCCTCCAGAGGCAACCGGCATCCGCCCTTGGTTTACAATACGGACTTGGAGTGATTTCTTCCTAATTGTGAGTACACCGGTGTCATCCGGTCCAACCTGCCGACAGCGCCCCAGCCCTGCTCCTTGCCTACACCTGGGCCCCGGGACTACACCTCCCCTACCTGTGGAGGTGATACCACCTTGCTGCCCAACACCATCGGTCCCGGACACTGGCCCCAACTGGCTGCGGAGGTGCCACCATCCCATCACCGCAACCCACGGGTGGCGTCACAAACAAAAGACAATCTCCCTTGTAAATAAACCCCCCCTTTATACTGTGTGCGTGGACGGGCGGTTGCGCGAGCCCCGAGTCCGGTCACCACTCGAGCCCCAGACACGATCCCGACCCGAGCGTCACTCGAGCAGCCCCGGCTGCTGCAGCGGAGGCGGCACCCGTCCGCGAGCGGCAAATATACATATAAATGAGATCTCCTCTGAGACGTCTTTTTTCTAAGCTAAACATATTTAACTTTTTCAACCTGTCATCATATGTGAGGCCTCCATTCCTTGTAATAGTCTAGTTGCCCACCTTTGAACTGACTCTAACTTCTGAATGTCCTTTTTAAAATGTGGAGCCCAAAACTGGATCCAATATTCCAGATGTGGCCTTACAAGTGATTTATAGAGGGGTAACAATACGTTGGGATCACGGGATCTAATCTCACTTTTTATGCACCCTAAAATCTTGTTTGCTTTAGCAGCTGCTGCCTGACATTGAGTGCTGCTGCTCAGCTTATTTGTAATGAGAATACCCAAGTCCTTCTCCTGCTCTGTAGTCCCAAGTTTACTTCCACTTAATGTATACGCAGCTATAGGATTACTCCGTCCTAGGTGCATTACTTTACATTTATCAACATTAAATCTCATTTGCCAAGTATCTGCCCATTCTGACATCTTATCCAGATCTTTTTGTAATATTGTATTATCAAGGTCAGTTTGGTGCCATCAGCTACATAGTTTGGTGCCATCAGCAAAGACTGACACTGTACTATCAATCCCATCCACAAGGTCATTAATAAAGAGAGTAAAAAGAATTGGTCCTAGCACAGATCCCTGCGGCACCCCACTGCTGACTATAGCCCATTTAGAGAATGTACCACTTATGACTACTCTTTGTTTCCTATCTTTTAGCCAATTCCTTAAGCAGTTACATGTAGTTTCCCCTAGTCCTTGCTTCTGGAGCTTTTTGCCTTTGCAAAGTCCAAATAAATCACATCAGCTGCATTACCGATATCCAGATTTGCACTTACCCCCTCATAGAACCCCAACAGATTGGTTAGACACGACTTATCTTTCATAAATTCATGCTGGTTATCACTTAGGCTACTTTCACACATCCGGATTTTTGCTCTGCGGCACAATACGGCGTTCTGCAGAAAAACCGCAACCGGCTTTTGTAACGCCGGTTGCGGTTTTTTTTGCATAGACTTACATTAGTTCCGTATTGTGCCGCAGGGGCTTGCGTTCGGTCCGGTTTTTGCCGCATGCGGCAGATTTAGCCGATGCCGCGGCCGGATAGAACGTTCCCTGCAACGTTTTTTGCTCCGGCAAAAAACACCGCATCGCGCCGCATCCGGCCGCTGCGGCGCATTTTTCAATGCATACCTATGGAGGCCGGATGCGGCGCGATGCGGAAAAAAACGCATCCGGTCGCCGCATGCGGTTTTTTCCACTGCGCATGCTCAGTAGCATGCCGCAACCGGAAAAAACCGGACGGGCCGCATGTAAAAACTTATGCAACGGATGCGGTGTTTTCGCCGCATCCGTTGCATAGTTTTCACAGCCGGATTGAGCCGCACTGCTCAAACCGGATGTGTGAAAGTAGCCTTATTATATTATTCTCTCTAATTTATATTAGTTATAGTACTGTTGCACCAGCGCTAGCAGCTGGGCTGCTGCTCGGATCCGGATCCGCGGTGGCTCGAGGGGTCTCCGGACCCGTGAGGGGTCGCGTGGACACTTGAAGTAAAAGGGGGGTATTTACAGGGGATTTTTTGGTTAGAGTTCGTGACGCCACCCACGGTGTGTGGTAAGGTGGAGCACCACCGCTGCTGTTGGGAGCACCCAGTGGCGATGGAATGGAAGCCAGGTGTTTAACCCCTCCGTGGGTAGGGGGAAGTGCCCCGGGGCTTGGTGATGGTGAAAGGGGAGCTCCATTGGGTAGGAAAGGGTAACTGCGTACTCAGTCCAATAACGCTGACACCGACAACTTGTAAACCGGAATTCTTAGCACCGCTGTAGCAGGGAGGGAGCACGCTGGGATCCCGTGCCCGATGGTGTTGCTTGTTAGCCTGTGACCTTTTCCTTGGCACTTTCTTTACTGGTTAGCCCCTGTAGTATAGAACTAGTCGGGTCCCGCTCACACGTATGGCTAACGGAGTGAGCTTGCTCTCAGGGCTTACGCTTGAGATTTTCTGGACTGTGTATTGGGAAAGTCCTATCCCCTTCGTTGCGCATGTACCCTGATTTTGGAGTGGGTGGAGAACGAATCTTGAAGGCTCCGTCCTCGTCAGGTGAATTACCAGGACACTTGAAGCTATTTCCTGGCCTAGGGTCCACATACCCCGTCGTGCTCTGGCCCCTGCCCGGAGATGGCTCAAGGCTACCAGCTGCCCTTCTCGGCAGTTCTGTGCCCCTTGACATGATCCCATGCGACGGGGGTTCCAGCTCCTACAAGGCCCAGACCAATGTCTGCCACCTAGTAACTGAGGAGCCCAGCTCCTAATCTCCTCTAACTAACTTGTGACCTCTCCTCTTGAGAGTCACCACACAACTGACTACTCCTGACACTCCTGACCCTCCCTGACCAACCCCAAGTGGGCGGCCCTATTCCCTTCAGGCTACCCATTGGTGTGTCTGGTGGGTGTGGTGCAGAGTGTTTCTAGGATTTTTGATTGGCTTGTTCTTAGCAACACCAAAGGCTAGCGACCCGTAACCAAGGAGGAGATGGACACCATGCGGAAGGGCAGATTGGACAATGTCCTGTGACAACCTGATAGGCCAGGGCGTCACATTACCTCAAAAGGACCAGCCATAACGCCTGGTAAATAAGAGCCTGACCTAGTATGTGGCATAGATAGGGATGTATCTAAAGTTTACTAAGTTATAAGCATTGGTAAAAAGTAGTGATGAGCGAGCATGCTTGTTACTACTCGGTACTCGCACGAGTATCACTGTACTCGGTCTACTCGGCGGGGACCGAGTAATCTCGCGATACTCGTGCTGTACTCGTGGTCTTCATCCCTGCATGTTGGCGCTCTTTTGAGAGCCAGCCCTCATGCAGGGATTGGCTGGCAGACCACTGCAATGCCACAGCCCTGTTAGTTGTGGAATTGCAGTGATTGGCCGGCCTGCACAGTGTGACCGAGCCTTTATACCGGCGGGCGCGCTGTGCTCTGCTCACAGCTATCCAGACAGTCAGTGCAGGGAGAGGGTCGCTGCTTCAGGGAAAGGTTTGCGGCCCTTTATAGCTATTTCCGTAGCAGGGCTGCAAACAGTGTGACCAAAAGTCCTTCTCAGGACTATTCTAGTTGTATACAGGCAGGCAGGGTATAGCCAGGTCGGAGTACAGTAGCAGAGTCCTTCTCAGGACTATTGTTGCTGTATACAGGCAGGGTATAGCCAGGTTGGAATACAGGCTAGTGACCAAAAGAGTCCTTGTCAGGACTATTGTAGCAGTATACAGGCAGGCAGGCAGGCAGGCAGGGTATATAGCCATTCCTAGTGGTGACCGTATACCAGCCTTCATCATATCTGGGGCTGGTGTACACAGTCTAAAACAGTCCTGATAGTGTCAGACTTCTCAGCAATTGTCGCTCCTAAAAACCTGTTAGGTTCTTAGTGCGTCCGTGCTTGCATTTAAAAACCGCACGTGTGTGCCTGTCGGTGGCAGCGTACAGGTGCACTTGTGTGCGTTTTTACCAAACTATTATATAACGCACAAGTGTAGTGTATAATACACGTCAGTCAGCAGTGGCTGATAGTGTCAGAGTTCTCGTCATTAATTTTTTCTCCTAAAACCTGTGTTAGGTTCTTAGTGCGTCCGTGCTTGCATTTAAAAACCGCACGTGTGTGCCTGTCGGTGGCAGCGTACAGGTGCACTTGTGTGCGTTTCTCCCAAACTATTATATAACGCACAAGTGTAGTGTATAATACACGTCAGTCAGCAGTGGCTGATAGTGTCAGAGTTCTCGTCATTAATTTTTTCTCCTAAAACCTGTGTTAGGTTCTTAGTGCGTCCGTGCTTGCATTTAAAAACCGCACGTGTGTGCCTGTCGGTGGCAGCGTACAGGTGCACTTGTGTGCGTTTTTACCAAACTATTATATAACGCACAAGTGTAGTGTATAATACACGTCAGTCAGCAGTGGCTGATAGTGTCAGAGTTCTCGTCATTAATTTTTTCTCCTAAAACCTGTGTTAGGTTCTTAGTGCGTCCGTGATTGCATTTAAAAACCGCACGTGTGTGCCTGTCGGTGGCAGCGTACAGGTGCACGATTTTCACAAACTTTGATATAACGCCCAAGTCTAGTGAATACACGTCAGCACAGCATTGCAAAATGCGCAAGGGCGTTGGCAAGGAACAAGGAAGTGGACGTGATGGTGGTGCAGGCAGAGGCCGAGGTCGTGGGCAAGCTCTAATTTTGCCACAACAAAGGGCCACATCTAGTCGCTCGCACGTCCTGTCCCAAATTCTTGGGGACCGCAGCAGTACACCACTCTTGAACCAAGACCAGTGTCAACAGGTTGTTAGTTGGATAGCGGATAATGCTTCCAGTCAGATTGGCACCACCACAAACACCCTGTCTTCCACACGGTCAAGTGTCAGTAGCCGTGATACTGCACCGCACATTTCAGAACCTGATCCTCCTTCCTACCACAAGGCTGAGTACACGTCCTCGGACATTAATGATCCCACACTTGGACACTCGGAAGAGCTGTTCACGTTTCCATTCGCACATTCTGGCCTCTCGCCAGCTCATGTTGAAGTGGGTCATGAGGAGATCGTATGTACAGATGGCCAAATATTTGAGCAGCCACGTTCTCACGAAGTTGGCAACGTGTCTCAACAAGGGGTGGACGATGATGAGACACAATTGTCAGGAAGTCAGGAGGAGGAGCAGGGTGCGGAAGAGGAAGACGACGTGGTGGATGATCCAGTAACTGACCCAACCTGGCAGGAGGATATGCAGAGCGAGGACAGCAGTGCACAGGGGGAGGGAGGTGTAGCATCCCAACAGGCAGTAAGAAGCAGGGTGGTGGCTCCAGGCAGAAGTCAGGCAACCGTTCCCCGGAACAACAACACGACACAAGGTGCCTGTACAAATGTTAGGTCTTCCCGAGTCTGGCAGTTTTTTAAGTTGGATCCAGATGATTCTAAAAAGGCCATTTGTAACACCTGCCGTGCCAGCATCAGCAGGGGTACCAAAACTAGCAGCGTGACCACCACCAGCATGATCAGGCACATGTCAGCCAAGCACCCGACTTTGTGGGAAGTACAACAGAGTCGAGGAGCAGTGCTTGCTAATGTCACTGCTACGTCTTCGCTGGTTGTGCATGCGAGCCAATCCCCTGTCCATGCTGCCTGCGAACAAGCCTCCTCCGGTCCTGCACCTGCAGTTGCCTACGCAGAAATAACACCATCATCAAGCACGTCCTTGTCCCAGCGCAGCGTTCAGTTATCCATTCAGCAAACCTTTGAACGCAGGCGCAAATACACTGCCCACACCCCACATGCCACAGTTCTAAATGCTAACATTTCGCGACTGCTTGCGCTGGAAATGTTGCCTTTTAGGCTGGTGGAGACAGAAGCATTCCGCGACCTGATGGCGGCAGCTGTCCCACGTTACTCGGTCCCCAGCCGCCACTATTTCTCCCGGTGTGCCGTCCCCGCGTTGCATAACCACGTGTCACAAAACATCACACGTGCCCTGAACAACGCTGTTTCACCCAAAGTCCACCTAACCACAGACACGTAGACAAGTGCTTGTGGGCAAGGCCGCTACATCTCGTTGACAGCACACTGGGTTAATATTGTGGAAGCTGGGACCCAGTCTGAGCGAGGGACGGAACACGTCCTTCCCACACCAAGGTTTGCAGGCCCTACCTCAGTCAGTGTTTCACCCACACTCTAAAGCTCCGGAATGTCATGCTCTTCAGCCTCCTCCTCCTCCTGCGCATCCTCATCCACTGTACCCTCCACACCAGTCCCAAGCTGGAAGCACTGCAGCACTGCCTCGGCGAAGCGGCAACAGGCTGTGCTGAAGCTAATCTGCATAGGTGACAAACCCCACAATGCAGAAGAGCTGTGGACAGCTCTGAAACAGCAGGCAGATCACTGGCTCACACCTCTGAACCTAAAGCCAGGAAAGGTCGTGTGTGACAATGGCCGGAACCCGGTGGTGGCTTTGAGGCGAGGCCAGCTGACACATGTTCCATGCGTGGCCCATGTGCTCAACCTCGTGGTTCAGCGGTTTCTAAAGTCATACCCAGAGCTGTCTGATCTGCTGGTAAAAGTTCGCCGCCTGTCTGCACATTTTCGAAAGTCACCTACTGCTTCAGCCGGCCTTGCCGGCTTTCAGCGCAGTTTGCATCTTCCGGCTCACAGACTGGTGTGTGATGTCCCCACGCGTTGGAATTCAACTCTGCACATGTTGGTCAGGATATGTGAGCAGAAGAGGGCAGTTGTTGAGTACCTGCATCACCTAAACCGTCGGGAAATGGGTCAAACTCCACACATAACACCTGAGGAGTGGAGATGGATGTCCGACCTATGTACCATCCTCCAAAACTTTGAGGACTCCACCAAGATGGTGAGTGGTGATGACGCCATTATTAGCGTCACCATACCGCTACTCTGCCTTCTAAAACGGTCTCTGCTCAAAACCAAACATGATGCATTGCAGGCGGAGCGCGATGAGTTGCAGCAAGAAACAGTAGTGGGTGTGGGTGATAACACACAGCCCAGCCTCGTCTCATCACAACGTGCAGTGGAGGACTATGACGAGGAGGAGGATGAAGACATGGAGCAAATCTCCGGCCAAATTGAGGATATCACATGCACACCAGTCATATCCTCGGTTCAGCGTGGCTGGCCAGAGGACAGGGTAGATGAGGAGGAGGAGGAGGAGGAGGAGGAGGACAGCATGTTCAGTCAACGTGTTGGTCAGGCTACTGAAGTCCTGGCTGTTAAGAGTCTGGCGCACATGGCTGACTTTATGGTAAGCTGCCTGTCTCGTGACCCTCGCGTTAAGAACATCTTGGCCGACAATCATTACTGGTTGGTAACACTGTTAGACCCACGCTACAAGGAGAACTTTATGTCTCTTATTCCCGAGGCGGAGAGGTCAACCAAAATGCAGCAGTTCCGGAAGGCCATAGTCACGGAAGTAGGCAAAGCATTCCCCTCACAAAACGCTAGCGGCATAGGTCAGGAATCAGTGGACAACCAAGGCGTACAGCCGAGAGAGGCACAAGTCCAATCCGCCAGAGGTAGGGGAACAGTCTTTAAGATGTGGGACAGTTTTCTCAGCCCCTCACGTACCACAGCCCCTGAGGTGCGGGGTAGTGCCACAAGAAATCCTAAGTTTGCCCAGATGCTCAAGGAGTACCTTGCAGATCGAACAACTGTACTCCGACATTCCTCTGTGCCTTACAATTATTGGGTATCCAAGGTGGACACGTGGCATGAATTGGCTCTCTACGCCTTGGAAGTCCTGGCCTGCCCTGCCGCTAGCGTTTTGTCAGAGCGTGTTTTTAGTGCCGCAGGTGGAATCATTACAGATAAACGCACCCGCCTGTCAACTGAAAATGCTGACAGGCTGACTCTGATCAAGATGAACAAGGGTTGGATTGGGCCAGACTTCACCACACCACCAGCAAATGAGAGCGGAATTTAAAGTTTGTAACGGGAATTTGCCATGTACCTCCAGTCACCCATGGGTACACACTTCTGGACTTTGGATAATCGCTGGACTGCTCCTCCTTCTCCTCATGCGCCACCATGATGACCGTTACAAGAGTTAGGCCTTTGTTTCAGGTATACCCCCAGTGGTAAATTGTTTCGCCCATTCTTTGCAGAATGGACATTACAACGACAGGAGACCCGCTCCTTTGCAATGGGAACAATGTTTTGAGGCCCTCATGCACGTCTCTATCCAGGGACAACGTGGAGCCTCCCAATTTTTGGCTGCCCTGCCAAAGGGCTATACTACAAAAGACCCACTTCCTTCCAATGGGCACTTCAGGTTTACAGGCCCTCATGCACGTCTCTATCCAGGGACAACGTGGAGCCTCCCAATTTTTGGCTGCCCTGCCTAAGGGCTATACTACAATAGACCCACTTCCTTCCAATGGGCACTTCAGGTTTACAGGCCCTCATGCACGTCTCTATCCAGGGACAACGTGGAGCCTCCCAATTTTTGGCTGCCCTGCCTAAGGGCTATACTACAATAGACCCACTTCCTTCCAATGGGCACTTCAGGTTTACAGGCCCTCATGCACGTCTCTATCCAGGGACAACGTGGAGCCTCCCAATTTTTGGCTGCCCTGCCTAAGGGCTATACTACAATAGACCCACTTCCTTCCAATGGGCACTTCAGGTTTACAGGCCCTCATGCACGTCTCTATCCAGGGACAACGTGGAGCCTCCCAATTTTTGGCTGCCCTGCCTAAGGGCTATACTACAATAGACCCACTTCCTTCCAATGGGCACTTCAGGTTTACAGGCCCTCATGCACGTCTCTATCCAGGGACAACGTGGAGCCTCCCAATTTTTGGCTGCCCTGCCTAAGGGCTATACTACAATAGACCCACTTCCTTACAATGGGCACTTCAGGTTTACAGGCCCTCATGCACGTCTCTATCCAGGGACAACGTGGAGCCTCCCAATTTTTGGCTGCCCTGCCTAAGGGCTATACTACAATAGACCCACTTCCTTACAATGGGCACTTCAGGTTTACAGGCCATCATGCACGTCTGTATGCAGGGGCATTGGTGAACCTCACAATTTTGGACTGCCCTGGCAAAGGAAAATACTACAAAGACTCAGTTCCTCTAAATGGGCACATTAGACTCAGAGGCCTTTATGTACGTCTCTTCTCAGGGACATCGGAGTGCCACACAATGTTTTACGTAAAATCTTTCATGTATTGATCTCAAAAAGTAACATACATTAGCTCTATCTCACTATTGGGTATGTGCCCTTAACATTTCCGCCATGAAAATTCATTTTGGTGTCATTTTGGAAGGTTTTCTGGTGAGTCCGTAAAAATGGCGTAAAACGCGGACAAAATTGTTCACAGCTTTGACTTTTGAGTGATAAATGCTTCAAGGGGTCTTCCCCATGCTGTTGCCATGTCATTTGAGCACTCTTCTGAGACTTTTGTGCCATTTTTAGGGTTTCTACATGCTGCCGGTGGTCATTTCACAAAAATACTCGGGTCTCCCATAGGATAACATTGGGCTCGTTGCTCGGGCCGAGTACACGAGTATCTTGGGAGGCTCGGCCCGAGCTTCGAGCACCCGAGCTTTTTAGTACTCGCTCATCACTAGTAAAAAGATCTTTGAAGTACACAACAGTAAGGTGGGAACCCATGTCATTTGAGTGGACAGTCATTAAGTTTGGGCTTAGGTCCTGCTTGGGGAGCCAGTCATTTCAGGCCCTTATCTATAAAGGGAACCTGTCACCAGATTTGGCGACTATAAGCTGCGGCCACCACCAGTGGGCTCTTATATACATCATTCTAACATGCTGTATATAAGAGACCAGGCCGCTGTGTAGAACGTAAAAATGACATTATAATACGCACCTAAACGGTCGGTGCGGTGCAGACTGGTCGGATGGGTGTCTCCGTTCTCCAGTACCTGCACCTCCTCTGTCAGCCATCTTCGTCCTCCTTCTTCTGAAGCTAGTGTGGATGACGCGTCCTACGTCATCCATACTCGCTAGCATTGAGGTCCTGCGCATGCGCACTTTGATCTGCCATGAGCATGGCAGATCAAAGTATTGCAGTGTGCATGAGAATTAGACATGGAAATATACCATGCAAAAATAAGGGTAAGGCACTATTAATAAAATTGTTCCTCCGTGTACCACTAGAACGTCACTAAAGGCTTTATATAAACAGGTAAGGACAACTATCTCACTAGTGTAACCCAGGCAAATAGACTAGTGTCAAATTGAAAATCCCTCCCTTATTATAGCCTGATCAGAATGTTAAAGTGACTTTGCCAGCACAGAATGACTGTGTACACCAAATACACGCCTTTGGTCATTCATGGCACCTTCCCACGTACTTATTTTCCCTCCATCTCTGCCCTTCTGTTACGCCACAACCAAAGTCCGCTCCATCGACTTCTGCTCCGATCGCCAGGTGATGCCGTGTTCCTGCCGTGGATGGTGCTGGTGATGGGAGAGGAGTCGGTGCCAGCGGCGCTGGTGGGCGCAGGCTCCATTCATCCACTGGTCTGGGTTTCCTGGGGATCTGCAGTGCCACTGGCTGACTGTAGGTGGCGGATGTCTCCCAGCTGAGGTACCATCATTCAGCTACAGCCTATGGGAAGACACCACACCCTTTTTAATTCCCCTCCTGTCTGCTGACCTCTGCCAGAGATAGTTCTGAGAATTCTGGCTCCTGTTTCGTCCTGTGATTTTGTGTGCTGATTACCGCTTCTTTCCTGACTACCCTTCTGCCTGCTGTTTTTGTACCTCGCTGCCCGATCCGGTTTTGACCTCTGCTTGTTTCTGATTACGTCTTTGCCTGACGATTCTGTCCCTGTTCCGCAATTCCTGGTTTGACCCTGCCTGACGACTAGTCTCTCAGACTGCAGCCTTCCACAGGTAGTGATCTCCAGGGCCCTGTGTAATTCCAAATCCCTGTATAGGGGTTAAAGGGTTTCAGGGTTCTGGGGGTCCTGCTTGGCAAGTGGCTTCCCTCTAGCCTGTCCATTACTGCCCATCTGAGTCTGTGGATCCAGGCATGCGTTACACCTTCTCAGGCTCTATGAAGCCAGAGCTGTTAATCAAAGAAAAGGAGGCAGGGTTAAGGTAGATGGATAGCAAGCAGGTGGAAAATTTTTCTTAAATATTTGGCCCTGCCATAGTGCTTCAAGTGGCTGTACTTGGTTTGAGAAAAGACTGTTGGCACATCCTACCTTTCTAATGTGAACAGGTGCAAATGACGCGCCACAGGGGTCTGGAGTTACCTGTTACTGGGCCGCAGTTCTGCTTCTGGGATGCCGCCAACGCATAGTCTCTGTTTGTTCAGTTTGTTAAGGCGCACAGTACCAGTTGTAGCGGGCATGAAATCCTGTTCGTGACGCCAAGTTGATGCGCTCATGGATTCTGGGGTTACCCGTTACTGGGCAGTGGTTCTGCTTCTGGGATGCCGCGGTGGCCAGGCCCGGTTCCGTGACCTTGTCGGTGTCAATAACATGGGGATGGGGATGATGGGAGTAGTTATTCATAATGCCACCTGTGGTGTGCGGCCAGTATTAGCCGCCACTGCGAGAGGGCTTCTCTTGGGTGGATGATAACGCAGCACAGATGGTACAGCTCTCCACAGGCACAGCTCAGGCCCCAGGGAGGATGTTGGGAGTAGCAGTCGCCTATGGCGCAAAGGCGCGATGATGGGAGCACCAGCAATAATGGGACGACACAGAACAGTGCAGTTCAACTTCTTTACTCACTGAAGTAATTCTGCCCTTGGAGTGCTGTTGTGGCGCCCTGGCCTAGCCAAGTCGTCACAGATAACACACAAACACCCCACCCCACTAAACAGGGACACCAGCCAAACACAAAACCCTTGTTGCCTCCCTCCAGTGACTGATGTCCATACCAGGTGGGGCGGAGCTAAGCGGTTGGCTCCACCCACCGAGGAGTTCACAGGCCTGGAGGCGGGAAAAGTGTCAGTTGAGAAGTAGGAGTGGAGTGTTGAGCAGTGAAGTGAGAGGAGTAAACACTTGGGTGTCTGGGTTTGTGGCCCAGGCACTGACAGCAAGGTTGGCAGATGGTGGTGGCCGTCTGCAGGAGTGGTGAAGCAACGCGGAACTGTAGGACCGGGGTCGGGCGACGGCCCGCTGGTACCGACCGGGGAGCGAAATGAAGCCAGCACACACAGGCAGGGCCATCGGACCCCGACCAGGCTTGGAGCCGCCGACAATAGTCAGATCTGAATGTGACTGGAACCCCAGGGGTTTCATAACAGCAAAAGTCCCGATTGAAGGCAATCGCCCACACCATGAGGGTATACAGCTACCGCCTAAGGCTAGAGACCCAAGGGCCAGCGCCTGCGGGCAAACGGGCTCCTCCGGTACCCATACACCGGGGAGCGGACTACCGTTGGGGATCCATAGTAGTCATAAGGAGAACATCAAGGTGCAGGGAAAGACAGCCGCCAGCACCTGTCTGGGGAGAGACACTGCAGCCGGTTGCGGGAACCATCCATCCAGCTGTTTGGTTTACCGAGGACTTTGTACCTTTCTTGCTGAGTGAGTACACCCGTGCCATCCGGCACCGCGCCGCGCTGTCCCTGCAACCCTGCACCTCATCAACCCTGCCTCCCTGTCACATCATCGGGCCCCGGGACCACCGACCCCTACCCACGGAGGGGGAAAATAACATCCCAGCTGCTCCCTACCATCGCTCCCGGGATCCCCGTCACCAGCAGCGGTGGTGCCTATCTTCACCACGACCCGTGGGTGGCGTCACGGACTAAATCCCCCAAACCAACCACTCCTTTCACTCACGGGCGAGAAGCGCCGCTCGAGTCCCCGGATCCGGCCCACTGCTCGAGTCACCGAGCAGCAGTCGCAGCAGCACCGGACCCGAGCGTTAGCGAGAGCGCAGCAGCGGAAGCGTCCTCCCCGCCCGCGACACTGTGTCCTGCTGTGATGGGCCTCAGCCGATCCCGGATAATTTGGAGGTCAAGGCCGATGTTTTCTTCTTTGTGTACGCTCCAGTGGTCTTCCCTCCACCCCAGCTCCTGGGCCATGGAACGGGTCGCGAGTGCCTGCTGCACTCCCTGTGAACCCTGGGATCCCACTTCTACCTAAGAACCTGGGTCGAACCTCCAGCTCCAGACCACGGGCACCTTTCTGTCCTTGTTACTTCTGACAGACGTCTGTTCCTGAGTACGCACCTTGATCTAACTGAGTTAGCTCCTAACTTCCCCTGCAGGTTCCCCGCCTCCCGGGTTGCTGAACTAGTGGGCAAGAGGTCCCATACCTCATGATGGCCACCCCGGCACCTACCCTAGCCCAGTCCCAGTGACAGAGCTCCCATGTTATGTGTTGGATGTGTTTGGTTGTTTACCTGCAATGACCTCCTCCGTATCCGAGATGAATACTGCACCTCGCGTGGGGTGCAGTACCCTGTGGTGCCTGGAGCCACAGGGGCGCCACACAAACTGAACATGAAACATAGTAAAAAAAGGAGACAGCTCTGTTGTGCTAAGATATGTGGAACAATGAGTATGGGAATATAGACTTGTAATACTGCTTTGAAAACCATGTAAAAATTGAAATCCTTATCACACAAAAATGGCCAGTTTTATGTGAGCCCAACAGTCAATGACAAGGCAACCTCTTTTTTCTTAGATTAAAGGGTTATGCCTTCTGATTGAGCACTCCTGCACTTCAGCCTTAGGCAATTTAATTCTTCATTTGCAGGTTCCTGTCCAACCATGAATTGGAAACGTTTTTAACCCAAAGAGAGGCATTAGAGTAGGCAGGGACTCAACAAAAAGAGGTCACCTTGCCGCTGGCTGTTGGGCTCACATAAAACTGGCCATTTTTGTGTGCTAAGTATCTCAATTGTTACATGTTTTTCATAGCAGTAATACATGTCTATATTCCCTTATTCATTGTTATACATATCTTAGCACAACTGTCTCCTTTTTATGTACTTGGTGTCAGGTTTCCAGGTTTTCCAGTTCTCTTTTGATTGCCCTTGCCCTCGGTTAACATGGAGGTTACCGTTCTGTTGCCCTACTTCCTGTCCAGCTACTTAAAAGGCCGCCTCTAAGTCCAGTCCAGTGCCTGAGTATACTGCCTGCTGTGTGCTCCTGCTGTGTTGCTGCTTATTCCTGATCGCCTCTGGATTCCCCTAAAAGACTACCTACCGATTGACTCTGGACTGTACCCGGCTCTTCAAGGCTGTGCCCGGATTCCGTTTACCATCTTCGGTCAGCACTCCGCCTGGTTCTCTTTTGGTTCGTAATCATTCTGGACAAACATTTCCCGTACGGACACTCATTGACTTTACCGCTTGCTCCTTATCCCGGCTGCTGCGCATTTAGGCCTTCCGGGGTAGATTGCCGGACAGTCCCTGTATAGGGGTTCGCTCTGGTGGTCTCCCTGGGGGAGTCCGGTGCGTGGCCCCGGGAATTCCCTCCGCGTCGATTCCGGAAAGTATTGCATGTGTTATTGTGTTGCTGTGTTGTTCTGTATCTACCGTGGTTACATATCATAAACATCTTGTACCACAGACTCGTCTCTGGCTGTCATTGCCCTACGCTATCGAAATCCTCAGAACATAGAATAAGTATTACATTATACTCAGGCCATTAGAGGATTTCGCTGGGGCAATGACTGAGACACGAGTAGATCAGCTGTTCTCCATGATTAACTCCCTGCAGCAGGAGATGGAGGTGGTGCAGACTAAGCTTAGAGATGTGGAGGCGCAGCTGGGCCATGATCACCAGGTACTGGGTCCGGCTATACAGGATTTGCGAGTCAGAGTGGAGGCTCAGGAAGCCGTCCCCACTACGTCCGTATCAGCTGCCGGTATGCCTAGGTTACCCCCATTCCGTTTCAATGGTGATCGTAGTCAGTTCCGTGGATTTGTGAACCAATGTATACTGTTTTTCGATGTACATGCTGATTATTACCGTTCTGACCGGTCAAAGGTGTTATGTATCATCATGTTATTAACCTCACGAGCACTGGCTTGGGCTAATCCTATGATAGAGAACCGGGACATCCGTTTAAATCACCTAGATGACTTTCTGAACGCAATGGCACAAATGTTTGATGATCCGAATCGCCGTGCTACCGCTGAATCGGCTCTCCTTTCCTTACGTCAGGGAAAGCGTTCTGTCGTTGAATACGCCACTGAGTTCCAGAGGTTAGTGGTAGACACCGACTGGGGAAACAATGCATTATTGTCCGTTTTCAGAAAAGGTTTGTCCGGTACCATCAAGGACGAGTTAGCCCGTTCCGAATCCCCAGGGGATTTTGACCTGTTTCTCCAGCACTGTGTGCGCATAGATACCCGTTTGACGGAACGTAGACAGGAAAAATGGGCAGCTATAAACCGTGTAAATAATAATACGTTTCCTTCCAGAGAACCCGCTCTCAGGACGCCACGGGAGGCCGAGGACGTTCCTATGCAAGTGGACTCTCTGCAAAGACGAGAGACCAACGAACGTCGTGAACACCGGCTCCGTGAGCGTTTGTGTTTCTACTGCGGTCAATCGGACCATTTCTTAATCGACTGCCCGAAACGTCCGAATCGCCCAAATAAGGTATTGGCAGCCATGGCAGAGTGTGACAACACGGACGCAGAGTCTGATATCTCTGAGGCAAGTGGACACTTGGATGCGGTATTTCCCTTGACTGTAATGTCTACCTCACCGAAGGACTCAGAAGGGAAATATACCCATTCTTCACTCCCCATTCAGATCCGGTGGGAGGGACAGCTAATTCCTACCTCTGCAATGATAGACTCTGGGGCAGGGGGAAATTTCATGGACTTTTCTTTTGCCAGAAAACACGGTATCCGAACTCAGCAAAGATCCTCACCGGTTACCATGGAGACGGTAGACGGATCTCCGTTAACCTCTGGACCAGTGGATCGGGAAACAGTACCGCTAGAATGCGTGATGAAACCAGGTCAGCAGGAGACCCTTATTTTCATGATGATCTCTTCTCCACATTTTCCGATTATTTTAGGTATTCCGTGGCTACGGTCTACAAATCCGGTCATCGATTGGGAAACTAAGGAAATATCCTTTCCACCGCAGAGTGGTTCGGCCATTTGTCCAACTGTTCCGGTTCCGGTAACACCACATGCAGAAGGCACGGTACAGGTATCTGTTTTACCCCCGGTTTATCGTGACTTCGCTGACATATGCGACAAAAGAAAGGCCGATCGGCTTCCTCCGCATAGACCGTATGATTGCCCCATAGACTTACTCCCAGGGGCAGAGATCCCGTTTGGTCATGTTTACCCGTTGGCGGCACCTGAGCTAGAAGCCCTAAAGGAGTATATTGATGAAAGCCTGGCCAAGGGATTTATTCGCCCGTCTACCTCACCCGCAGGGGCACCCATCTTTTTCGTGAAAAAGAAAGAGGGGACTCTGAGACCCTGTATTGACTACCGGGAACTGAATAAAATAACCATCCGGAACCGGTATCCGTTACCGTTGATTCCGGAGCTATTGGAGAGGGTCCAACAGGCAAAAATATTCACCAAATTGGACCTCCGTGGGGCATATAATCTGCTTCGTATACGTCCCGGAGACGAGTGGAAGACCGCGTTCCGATGTCGGTACGGACATTTTGAGTATTTAGTGATGCCTTTTGGACTTTGTAACGCTCCTGCGGCATTTCAACATCTAGTTAATGATATTTTTAGGGATATCATGGACCAATTCATGGTGATCTATCTGGATGATATTCTAATCTTTTCTGATTCTCTCCAGGAACACCAGGAGCACGTCAAGACCGTACTTACCCGGCTGAGGGAAAACCACCTGTACATTAAACTGGAGAAATGCGAGTTCCACTGCTCACAAATACAATTCTTAGGTTATGTCATCTCTCCTCAGGGGCTGAACATGGAGTCTAGCAAGATACAAGCAATTCTAGACTGGCCGGAACCGGGAAACATCAAAGAGGTACAACGCTTTGTCGGTTTTGCCAACTTTTACCGACGCTTTATCCGTAACTTTTCAGAGATTGTTCGTCCCATCACTCTGTTGACTAAGAAAGGACAGAAGTTTGTATGGTCCGCCCAGGCCCAGGAAGCGTTCCATCGTCTCAAGGGATGTTTTACCTCAGCACCCATACTAGTACATCCGAATCCCGCACTTCCCTTCATCGTGGAGGTCGACGCTTCTGACTACGCATTAGGGGCCATTCTTTCTCAAAGGACCGGGGACAAGAGTCTCCTGCATCCGTGTGCCTTCTTTTCCCGCCGGTTGTCCCCTGCAGAAAGGAACTACGACATTGCGGATAAGGAATTATTGGCGATTATTTCCGCTTTCAAGGAATGGAGACACCACTTACAGGGAGCCGCGCAGCAAGTGATAGTACTCACAGATCATCGTAATTTGGAATTTCTTAAGTCTGCCAGGTGCCTGTCTCCACGGCAAGCCCGTTGGAGCCTATTTCTTAACCAATTCAATTTTGTCGTTACATACCGTCCAGGTTCACGTAATGGGAAAGCCGATGCCTTGTCCCGAATCCATGCCGTGGACTCCGTGCCTGGAACCCCGTCTCAGACCGTGTTATCGGATGCCAATTTCGTTGGAGTGATCCAGGATCAAGACTTATGGAAGGACATCAAGCTGGCCTATGATGGTGATGTATTTCTTGCTGCCCCCCCGAATGATGTAACTCTTGTTCTTCGGAATGGTGTGTGGTTGAGAGGACGACGCATTTATGTCCCGGAGGCCGTAAGACTTCGGGTTCTCAAGTTGGTTCATGACTCCGTGTTGGCTGGTCATAGGGGGGTACAGAAGACGCAGGAATTTCTAAGCCGTTTTTTCTGGTGGCCTACCTGTTTGAAGGATGTGAAGGACTATGTCCACTCCTGCGTGGTTTGTGCCCGGTGCAAGGTCCCTCGTGTGGCTCCTACGGGACTCCTCCAACCGTTACCCGTGCCATCTCGCCCTTGGGGGTCTATCTCCATGGATTTTATTGTAGAGTTGCCAGTCTCTGGCGGGCACATTACCATCTTAGTGGTGGTAGATCGATTAACTAAAGCTGCTCACTTCATTCCGTGTACCGGTCTTCCCTCAGCCGCAGAGACAGTGGATTTAGTGATCCAGAATGTATTCCGTTTGCATGGGGTACCAGATGAGATCATCTCTGACCGGGGCGTGCAGTTTACGTCTAGGTTCTGGAAAGGCTTTTGTACGGCACTCCAGATTGATGTCTGTTTGTCTTCTGCATACCATCCTCAGACTAATGGGCAAACCGAACGGACGAATCAAACCCTGGAACAATACCTTCGATGTTACGTCAGCCATCTCCAAGACGATTGGTTGAAGATGCTTCCGTTGGCGGAGTTCTCCTATAACAACACTCAGAGCAGCTCCACTAAGGTAACTCCCTTTTTTGCCAACTTGGGTTACCCTCCGAATGTGTTGCCTAGGTCCCCGGTTGCGGTTTCAGTACCGGCGGTGGAGGACAGAGTTTCAGAGCTTCGACAAAATCTGGAGGTTCTGAAGGACACGGTGGCTACGGCCCAGGAGCGTTACAAGAGGTCAGCGGACGCTCACCGGAAACCGGCACCCATGTATAAGGTTGGGGACTCTGTATGGTTATCCACCAAAAACCTTAGATTGGGTGTTCCTTCGCAGAAGCTGGGACAGAAATTCATCGGTCCATTTAAGATCACCGGGATCGTGAGCCCTGTGGCCTGTCGGCTACGGTTACCGCACCATCTAAAGGTACACCCGGTTTTTCATGTGTCTCTCCTCAAACCCGTTTCCCCTAATATGTTTCATGGTCGTGTCGTGCCTCCTCCTCCGCCTGTGATGGTCGACGGCGAGGAGCAGTTCGTCGTCGAGGACATTATTGACTCCCGGATCCATCGTCGTCGGCTTCAGTATCTGGTACGTTGGCAGGGGTACGCCCCCGAGGACGATTCCTGGGAACCGGTGGGTAACATTCGGGCACCCCGGAAGATCGCTCAGTTCCATCGACGGTACCCGGACAAACCTGGCCCTGATCCGTCCTGAGGCCGTGTCTGGGGGGGGAGTAATGTCAGGTTTCCAGGTTTTCCAGTTCTCTTTTGATTGCCCTTGCCCTCGGTTAACATGGAGGTTACCGTTCTGTTGCCCTACTTCCTGTCCAGCTACTTAAAAGGCCGCCTCTAAGTCCAGTCCAGTGCCTGAGTATACTGCCTGCTGTGTGCTCCTGCTGTGTTGCTGCTTATTCCTGATCGCCTCTGGATTCCCCTAAAAGACTACCTACCGATTGACTCTGGACTGTACCCGGCTCTTCAAGGCTGTGCCCGGATTCCGTTTACCATCTTCGGTCAGCACTCCGCCTGGTTCTCTTTTGGTTCGTAATCATTCTGGACAAACATTTCCCGTACGGACACTCATTGACTTTACCGCTTGCTCCTTATCCCGGCTGCTGCGCATTTAGGCCTTCCGGGGTAGATTGCCGGACAGTCCCTGTATAGGGGTTCGCTCTGGTGGTCTCCCTGGGGGAGTCCGGTGCGTGGCCCCGGGAATTCCCTCCGCGTCGATTCCGGAAAGTATTGCATGTGTTATTGTGTTGCTGTGTTGTTCTGTATCTACCGTGGTTACATATCATAAACATCTTGTACCACAGACTCGTCTCTGGCTGTCATTGCCCTACGCTATCGAAATCCTCAGAACATAGAATAAGTATTACACTTGGTTTGAGTAATTCTGTGCTGACTGAGTCCCGCTAAACCAAGAACTTCATATTCAGCTTGGTAAATTTTTGCTTAACTGCAATAGATCAATGCATACATTTTGGATGTGCAGTACATGTTTTTTGTACAACTTTGGTAAATCGCAGTTACTTGTTTTTACACTTTTACCCATTTACGAACATGAGGCAATCACCTTTAAGTAAATGATATACAGAGGAGGAATGGTATTTTGCTAAATTGCAGTTATGGACCATAAAGTGCGTAGGAAAAAAATAGCTCAAGAACGCGTGGCATTTACAAACTTTTTAGAACCTGTAAAATAGTGTCCAAAGGTGTCTATTGATAAGCTTATTGGCTACGGGCCGAGCATCAATCTATTCATATAATTTCTGCATTCCGTTCATATTTTGAACTGCGATGACTCAAGGGGGTTTCTTACTGTCGTCATACACCCAAACAATGCCAAATAGATTTCTCCTTGAAAGAAAGAAAGAAAGTAGAGATCAGAATAAATGTAAATAAAGAGATAATAAACTATTAAATTAGTGATAATTTTACAATTTAATAAATTGTACAGTATCTGGGATATCATAGAACATGACATAAAAATTTGATAGAATAAGTAAATTAAGGACCTCCATTTTTTAGGCTAATGCAGCGATATTTGGGATGAAGGTTAAAAACTAATGATTGTGTTTTCAACAAATTTCCATTTAAAGAAGTTGTCCACTACTTTAACATTAATGGCCTATCTTTAGTATTGGTCATCAATGTCTGATCAGCCGGGAACCCACATCCCGCACCCCCGCCAATCAGCTGTTATCAGTGCCAAAAAGTGGCCGGAAATGCCCAATTCCAGAGATGCTCCATCCATCTTTTCGGGTACTGCACACCCACCTCACATTCAAATCAATAGGAGGTGGATGTGCAGTACCCGGCCACAGCCACTATCAGAAGACAGAGCAGCTCAAGAACTGGGCATTTCCGGCCACTTGCTGCCGCCACCGACACTGAGAACAGGACCTGGGTATGGGAAAGGGGCAGCCACCGGGGGGAGTTAAGAGCCACACACGCACAGTTTATAAAGACATAAGGAGTTCTCCAGCAGAAGGAACAGTGAGCAGACATCTTTCCCGGTAGCTGCTTGGGACATTGGACTTTAACGTGTCAGTTTTCTCGGGACCAGCGCTGTTCAGGGTGGAGCAACCTGGAGTGGTGTAATTCCATATTGCATCACCAGATTCTGCTGGACGGAGAAGTTCCACGCTTCTTTGACCACCCAAGTTTCCAAAGCCAGGTGGCATATAGGACTCCCGGGGCCTAGATCATCGTCAGACTCAAGGGGATCCCCGCTACTGGCATAGGAAACAGTACTCTACCTAGTACAGAAGAGACTCTAAGTGCTTCAAGCCACAGGGACCCGCACTAAAAAGCGCAGTGAGGAAGGGCCCACAGACTACCGGACCGGTTCTGACCTCTTGCGGATCCGGGATCCACCTGAGCCCATCACGGCAATAACCAGTATATCCGGGCTGGCAGCTGAAGTTGTGAGTAAACTACACCCTGAACCCGCAGAGACTGTGTTGGCTCGTCCTTACCGATACCGCCACCCAGCGCTTAGGCGCCACAAGCCATTACCACCCTCATCATCCACCCGGGGCCCGCTCCGCCTGTGGGGAGCAGCACCATCCCGGTTGCCATAACACCTGCCCCGGAGAGGAATTCTGCAGCGGCCGCTATTCCCTGGCCGCATACCACAGGTGGCGTCACGACAAACTTTCCCTAAATACCCCGCTTCCCCATCATTTACTGTACGTCTCGAGGCAACAGAGTCGGGGGCAAGGCCACCCCGTGACAATGCCTGACGCGACCCAAAACGACCCGAGTAGGTTAACCACCTGCCCCGTGGGGCGCTATATAAATGAAGTGTAAATGTACCTTTGTTATGTGGGTAATAGGGGACTCCCCCTGTGGTATGAAAGGGGAATAACAATAAGTTCCTATAACAGTTTCTATAGAAATTATGTCTATACCATATGTATGTTCTTGGAAATTAAGTCTTGCAAAAGGCAAATTTTGCCCTGTACCATTTCCTCTTCCCATGTCACTTAGATACCATAGCAGAAATGTTGACACAGTCTATGTCAAGACTGTTTCAGAGAAAAGAAAGTCAAACCACTTACCTGGCTGGGTTGTGTGACCCACAACCTGTATAAATCGCATGTATAGCTGCTGCAGGGACCACGTGCCACAAGGACTAAGGGGTACTTTGCACACAGAGATAAATCTTTGGCAGATCTGTGGTTGCAGTGAAATCATGGACATATTGTTCCATTTGTACACAGCCACAAACCTGGCACTGATTGTCCACAATTTCACTGCAACCACAGATCTGCCGCAGATTTATCTCTGTGTGCAAAGTACCCCTAAGATGCAAAATCCAGGGGAAATGGGAGGAAAATTGTGGTTAATCCTGGGCTGCTGTCGGTGAATGAGACCAATATAAAAGCAAGTTAAAAATAAAAGATGGTTTATTCAATACATTTCGAAGTAAACTTCACTTCTTCAGGAAAGGTCACCAAAATGCCAATTTTGGTGGCATTTCCTGAAAAAGAAGTGAGGTGGGTCTTCAGGTTCTTTTTGAAGCTTGTCAAGGTTGGCGAGAGTCTGATATGTTGTGGCAGAGCATTCCAGAGTAAGGGGGACGCACGGGAGAAAACGTGGACATGGTGGTGGGAAGAATAGATGAGAGGGGAGTAGAGAAGGAGATCTTGAGAGGATCAAAGGTTACGTGCAGGTAAGTACTGGGAAACTAGGTCACAGATGTAAGGAGGAGAAGAGTGTGGATGGCTATGTATGTCGTGCTTAGGGTTTTGAACTGGAGTCGTTGGGCGATGGGAAGCCAGTGAAGGGATTAGCAGAGAGGAGAGGTCGGGAGTAGCGGGGGGGGGGGGGAGAGAGGTGGATTAGCCGGGCAGCATAGTTTAGAATACATTGTAGGTGCATGGGACTGTTAGAAGGGAGGCCAGAGAGCAGGAGGTTGCAATAATCCAGGTGGGAGATAATAAGGGCATGCACTAGGGCGGGCAGCATAGTGTAGAATAGATTGTGGGGGCGCAAAACTGTTAGAAGGGAGGCCACAGAGCAGGAGGTTGCCATAGTCCAGGCGGGAGATAATAAGGGCATGCACTAGGGCGGGCAGCATAGTGTAGAATAGATTGTGGGGGCTCGAGACTGTTAGAAGGGAGGCCACAGAGCAGGAGGTTGCAATCGTCCAGGTGGGAGATAATAAGGACATGCACTAGGGCGGGCAGCATAGTGTAGAATAGATTGTAGGGGCGCGAGACTGTTAGAAGGGAGGCCACAGAGAAGGAGGTTGCAATAGTCCAGGTGGGAGATAATAAGGGCATGCACTAGGGCGGGCAGCATAGTGTAGAATAGATTGTAGGGGCGCGAGACTGTTAGAAGGGA
Source organism: Anomaloglossus baeobatrachus (assembly GCF_048569485.1). Taxonomy (NCBI): domain Eukaryota; kingdom Metazoa; phylum Chordata; class Amphibia; order Anura; family Aromobatidae; genus Anomaloglossus; species Anomaloglossus baeobatrachus. The sequence continues at coordinate 182,919,948 of NC_134361.1, forward strand.
GGCTACAGAGAAGGAGGTTGCAATAGTCCAGGTGGGAGATAATAAGGGCATGCACTAGGGCGGGCAGCATAGTGTAGAATAGATTGTAGGGGCGTGAGACTGTTACAAGGGAGGCCACAGAGCAGCAGGTTGAAATAGTCCAAGTGGGAGATGATAAGGGCATACACTAGGGCTTTTGCAGCTTCTTGGGAAAGGAATGTACGAATCTGAGAAATATTTTTGAGTATTATGAAAAACTGTATTTTATTCTTTGTATTGGTCACTTTTACAAGAAAAAAAAAATGCATTTAAGGAAATGTTACATGTAACTAAGCCTTTAATGTGACAACATTTAAGCTGTCTAAATAATTGGCACCAGGTCACAGTCTACGGACGAGAATAAAGGTCCCGCTATTTCCATAAGGGTGACCTATAATGACCAGATTATTAAGAGCCAATATGTAATTGGATGATACCTCTAATAAGCACACTTGTACTTTACAAAAGGTTATTAAAAATGTGCAAACATTTACAATCAAATCCAAAGCACGGAGCGTCTAAAACGACGCGACTTGTTAGTTGATTTATTTAAAACAGACGCCGCGGTCTTTTCAAGGCGTCCTCTTGAAATTTTGAAGGTCAAATACACCGACGCAAAAGACTGTCATTTATTTTAAAAGGCAGGGGGAAAAAAAGGATGCAGTCGGGTGTTTGTTCTCTTGCATCTTAAAAAAAAAATAAAAAATAAAAAGCAGTCTATTAAAGATGTGAAGCCTAGGATTAGAGATGCGGAAACCGGAATGGCTCTGCTGAAACAACCGGCGGTCTCTTTATCTTCCTGATCATCAGTGTCACTATCCGTCTCGAGAAGCACACACACATACATCCTTCTCTAAATAGTCATTTGGGTGTTAATATCAAACTATTCGGAGCTATCTCTGGTATCAGCCTGCAGAAATGCTCTGCCATCAGGATTATCACCTCCACCGCGTATGCGCCAGACGGTGGAGGCATTTTTAATATTACAGATTGTAAGCCCGAGATTAAATAATTAGATTTCCAGCACTGGAAGAATCCTCCAGGAGGCTCGCTGACATATCACTTCCCGTGTATTTCATATGCCAGACACGGCTTAATCCAGTGTAATGCATGGAGAGAGAGCTGTGCCAAGCTATTTTATATGTCATTTGCCAAAGGCAAGAAATACCTATTGTGCTTGTTCAGTCTTTCTAGCTATCCATATGGATATACATAACAAACCTCATCGGCTTGCTAAGCTTTCGCTCTGAAAATATGCTCCGTAAGGAAATCAATAGCACACGGCAAAATACAAAGAAGTCAATAATTCCATCCGGTGGCTTCCAAATGCCCGTCATTCGAGAGCTGAGGTCATTTACTATTCAACTAATGGAAAGAAGTGGGATCTAGGAAAGTTGGTCATCGCATGAACAGAAAACCTTTAACATTTTTAAAACGTGTGCTTTGCACTTAGATTATTATCCAGTTTTCTTGTAATACGTGTATTTTTTCCATGTATTACAATTAGAGATGTTCGGTGTTCAGTGTCCATTCTATTTTCTTATCTTCTGGATTTGGACCCTTCCGGTGCACCCCGACTCATACCAGGAGTGCCACAACATTTAATTTCTGAACACAGACTTTTCACCAAAAAAAAAGAGTTTGAATGCTTTAAGTATGCAAACCTCTCATGCGATGTCATGGGTGTGTCACGGGTGACAGACAGTCATGTGGTTTCTGGCCATAGAAGGTCACAGCGTCCGGCTACACAATGACTTTCCATTGATCCTTCTGTCAGTATTCATTGGCATAGGTACCTTTCCTGCTGGACCCAGCAGGAGCTCGCCTTCCACCCAGCTGTTGATAATCAGTATTCCCTTGGTGTTTAAATACCCCTTCCTTCTTTGGACTGGTGCTGGTGATATTTTCAGTTTATTCAAGCTGAGGTAGCAAGCAGGTGGCTTGTACTCCTCTTTGGTATTGTTGCTGAAATTCTGCTGAACGTCTACCTGAGTCATCTAATGATAGGTAGTTCATGCTTTTCCCGATGTGTGTCTCCCTTGTGTCTTCTATAGTTATTTAGAGGGGTTGACGAAAAGCTCATCCCATCCGTTCTCTATTTAGGGTCCAGCACTAAGGATACCTAGGGTCACGTATCCGGCTCGGCACATAGATGCGGAACCTATCAAGGGTGGTGAGGGACCCCAGGGACCAGCAGTAAGTTTGGTCAGGAGTCACCATCTTCCCTTTCCCTAGACACAGTGTTTCCTTTCCCTTCACTTTCGCTGTCCGCTCGCTACTTCCCCATACCTAGAGTAACACATGAGCATAGCTGTGCTCAGGAACGCTTGGTGCTCAGCCCAGTGTGAGTTGCTTGCAGTGTTTGAATGGCTCACACTGGGGGTACAACAACATGATCGGTTGTAGTATACACTATAAAAACAAAAAATGGGAAAACCCCTTTCACCCTCCCCTGGAAGTGTTTTGTTTATGGCAGGCTGCATGTGGGCAGAGACCAGAACTGCCAATCAGTGACTTCAAATAAAGTTCAGGTCAAGTCCAGGTACCAAACCGAAGTTTATCAAACCTCCGGCTGAACCCGCCAAACCGAACTTCCATGGGTTTGCTCATCTCTAATTACAATTAAAGGGGACTTTTCACTGGATCTTTTCATTTAAACTGAGTACATCCTCCAATTGCTGCCATTGTGCTGATTCTGGAACAGTTTTTCTTTTTCTTCAGTGTCCTTCCATTCAAAAGTTATACCCCCAGGAAATATAGATGAAAATTTGCCTTTAACAAACTGGGCGTGTACCACAAAAGTTCTATATGGGAGGTTCCTTTTTATCCTCTGATGCTGGCCAATTAAAAGATGGCCACACCCACAGATAGGTTCTTAGGTATACGCCCACAGAAATAAGTTGGTTGAAGGGATTATTTTCACCATGATTTCTTGGGGGCATAATTATGCAATGGAAGGGCACAGAAGAAAAAGAAAAACTGTTTCAGAATCGGTGAAACAAGGACAGTTGGAGGAGGCTCTCAGCTTAAGTCCTGTGAAAAGTCCCTTTAAGTGTAATACAAGGAACATAATATACATATTACAAGAAAACTTCATGACAATCTAAATGCAAAGCACAAGTTTGTGTCCACAGAAAAACACATTTACAACCGGAGACATGGTTTTCCAGAACAGCTACAGAATGGCAATCGTTACTCCTGAAGTGGAGTAGTGAGTAACCGAGGATAAGGACTCGTTAGATTAAAAGACAAGGACTTAAATGAAGAAAGATTCAGTGTCAAGGTGAAGCAGACAGCCCAGCAATTGCCGCTTTTTATTACGGGGATGCTCATAGTGTTGCCATTGCTGTAGCATTTCTTGTATTTACTTAATGCAAGTGCAAAGTTCACGGCAGGTAGAGTCGGAGCGATTGATGAAGGAAGAGCAAAGAATGGCTGACCCATGACGCAATCGCCAACCTCTCTCCGGCACAATTACGGCTGCAAATATAGGATAGATAGAAAGAAAACATAATATGAAATTACTTCATAAATGTCCATACAGTTGTCATGGAAACATTGACATAGTCATAGAAATCTCCACAACCTGCACACATTACAAGCACAAAACTTCACAAGGTGGGGGAAATGAAAGGATATAAAGCTTGACTGACAAGGAGAGATTTGGCCAGTAGAAAGTGGTTCATATGGCATATTGGAAACCAAAATAGGTGGAAAAGGGCTGTCTGGCGTCTAATACTGAGTACCCCTTTAAAAATAAAGAACAGATATATATATATATATACATATACATATATATATATATATATATATATATATATATATATTATATATATATATATATATATATATATATATATATATATATATATATATTATATTTATATTTATATAATATATATATATATATATATATATATATATATGTATACACAGTGTATATATATACACAGTATATATCTATACATATATATCTATACATATATATATATATATATATATATATATATATATATATATATATACATATATCCATGCTTCAGGGCCAATTTGGATCACAGATAAGCCTAATGACGGAGCATGATAGCACCACACATAAAAAACCTGCGTGGGGCCCATTTGGGGCACATATAAGCCTAATGACGGCGCATGACAGCACCACACATAAAAAACCTGCATGTGCCAAAAAGATTTGCCAACAATTTTCAAACATTTTGGGAGGCTTAGTAAGTAGCTCGATAGATAAATAGATAGATAGATAGATAGATAGATAGATGTCTTCTCATGTCACAGGTGTTCCAAGATTTGGCTGAGGGTTCTACCTCTGCACCCCATATTGCATTACTGTACTTGCCGAACTTTTGGTGATGCTTGTATAAGATCCTTTCAACTGCAGCATCGTGTCCCTTCTCAGACCATACCACACTCCATTCTCTATGTCCCATTTGAACCCAAGAGATTGGGTTCACCCAATAGTGTGAATAGGAGCGTATCTGATCATGATATATTGACAGAAAAGAAAAGAACAGCCGCAAACTGAAATGCCAAAACTTTAAACTACTGAAAAAGATCTAAAAAAATGTCTTGAGGTGTTTTGCATAGAATCATGGCCATTTCCATACCTGCCCAGTAGCCACGTCATGTAGTTAATACGGAGTGACTGGCTGTGCACCCAAACCCCCACCTCCCCTATAGCCACAGGTGTTTTTATCTTCTAATATTAGGTCACTCTTCACCCATACATGTAGCTTTTTTAAAACCCAGACAGAGGCAGTAGGATAGAGTAGGACCCAATATAATGAGGTTTGCCATGTAGTCGCTACTGGGCAGGTACGGAAATGGCCATTTTTGTATGCAAAACACCTAAAGAAAATGTTTAGATCTTTTTCAGTAGTTTAACGTTTTGGCATTTCAGTGTGTGGTAGATAGATAGATAGATAGATAGATAGATAGATAGAGGGATAGATAGATAGAACCACTGGAGTACTGTAAATATCAAATAAAAATGCCAACACTTCCATTTCAAAAAGGTGAAAATGTGTATTTTTTCCAAGACATTGTACACATTGTTTTAGCTCTTCAATGCCCGACCAGCATATTTTGCAGCTGTCAAACAGCCAATCAACATGCGGGGATTGCCTACTATACACGGTACCAACATGCTGTGATTGGCCGGCTGCATTGTGTCATTGGGTCTATAAGAGACCTGGGGTTGCGATACTCGGCACACTGTTCTCTGGAAGTGTGGCGCCCTGGACAAGCCAGGGGCCACAGATAACAACACACACACACCCCCAACCCCAGCAGTTCACAGCAGACATCCCCAAAGTGACCTGCTTTCTTCCACGGGCTCAGACAGACACACCAGGTGGGTGGAGTCAGGAGATGGAGACGCCCACCCAGGAGTTTGGCTGGCCTGAGGCAGGAAACAAGCCCAGTCAAGTTCAGGCAGAGGAAGAGAGAGGAGGTCTGCAGAGAGGCAGACATAGCCAGGGGCCTAGGTTGGAGCCTAAGGCCCCTGTGTAGAGAGTGAGGCAGACGGTAGTGGCTGTCTGCGAGAGCCGGGAAGACAGTTGGTGGAACCGTAGGTAGCCGGGGCTGGGCGGTGGACCACCGGTATTGAACCGGGGAGCCAGCTGGAAACCGGAACGCAGGAGGAGTGTGCACGGAGGTGAAAGAAAGGACTTACACCACCAAACTGGGTCAGGGGAGAAACAACAACCGCAGCCGTCTGTGGGACCCATCCATCCAGCCATGTGTTTTACTGAGAACTGTGTCATCATCATTACCGGCTGAGTGAGTACCACCGTGCCGTGCGGCACCACGCTGCCCCCGCGACCCTGCACCTCACCAGGCCCCATAACCCGCCTGCTACCCATCCACCTACCTCACCGGGCCCCGGGACAACCAACCCCCTACCCACGGAGGGGAGAACTAACATCTAGCTGCTCCATACCATCGCTCCCGGGATCCCCGTCCAGAGCAGCGGTGGTGTTCCAATCTCACCACAACCGTGGGTGGCATCACGGACAATCTCCCTTACCAAATCCCCTTTTACTGTGGAGCCTGGGATCACAGACCGGGTCACGCCACCGTGATACCCACAGAAGTGACCCCGTGGCCCGGATCTGAGTACCCCTGGTCCCCGGGCGACACAGAAGCATTTTTCTGTATTCAGTGTAAGGATAGCTGCTGGAGGAGGGATAGTAAATAATAAATAAATAAATAAAATGGTGTGGAGCGCCCTATTTTTCATAACCAGCAAAGATAAAGCAGGAAACATGGTGAAGACCCTTATATGCATCTCTGACTTCCAGGTCGCTGCTGGGAACTCAATAAATAAATGTAAAAAATGTTTTGGGGTCCCCCTCATTTTTGATAACCAGAAAGGTAAAGCAGACAGCTGTGGGCTGATGTGATCAGGCTGGAAAGTCCATGGTTATCGGGCCCTTCCAAGCCTAAAAATACCAGTCCACAGCCACCCCAGAAGTGATCCATCTATTAGATGCTTCAATTCTGGCACACTGCCTTGGCTCTCCCAGATGTAACACTACTGGTCTTGAGACATTCCGCGTCTCTCGCTGCCCTTTGTGTGATAACTGACGTCATCACCGCTTGTCACAGAATCGTTGGAAGTCGTGGGAATGCCACGGAATACATCGAAGCTGCAGGGAATATTTTTATTATAATAAATTGGTGAACGAAAGGCAGAATCTTGTCTTTCTTTCTCTCTTTTTATGTCTTTCAGGTTTCCATTTGTGAACTAAGGCTGCTTTCACACTACGTTTTTTAACATGCGTCATGAACGTTTTTTTAACGCAAAAACGGATCCAGTGCAAATGCGTTTTCATTTCAATGCATTTGCAATGGACTCGCGTCAACATGCGTTCACCTGCGTTTGCGTGTGTTATAGTGAGGATCCAGTGACTTGCAGTTTTTTAACTTTTTTCAAAAACGCTACTTGTAGCGTTTTTGAGCTGCATCGAAATACTGCAGATTGCTGGATCCTGACTATACTGCATGCAAACGCATGTGAACGCTGGCATGCTGATAGACAAGATCCTGCTTGCTCTACTGAGCATGCCCAGAAACCAGCCTCAGGTGATCAGTCCCTCTCTCCACCTCCCTCCCTCCCTCTCTCGCCCTCTCTCCCCCTCTCTCCACCTCCCTCCCCCTCTCCCCCTCTCTCTCCACCTCCTTCCCTCCCCCTCTCTCCCTCTCAATCCACCTCCCCCCTCTCCCTCCCTCTCTCTCCACCCCTCTCTCTCCACCTCCCTCCTTCCCCCTCCCTCTCTCTCCACTCTCCCCCTCCCTCTCTCTCCCTATCTCTCCACCTCCCTCCTTCCCCCTACCTCTCTCTCCACTCTCCCCCTCCCTCTCTCTCCACCTCCCTCCCCCCCCTCCCTCTCTCTCCACTCTCCCCCGCCTGAGAGCGGAGAGCGCTCGTAACCAAGGTAAACATCGGGTAGCTGCGGTCTTAGTTACCCGATGTTTATCTTGGTTACGTGTGCAGGGAGAAGGCAGCTAGCAGCTGCAGACGCTCGTAACCAATGTAAATATCGGGTATCCAAGCAAGTTACCCGATGTTTACCTTGGTTACAAGCCTCGACAGCTGTTAGATGTCGTCTCCCAGTCTTTCACGTTCAGCTCCCCTCACTCCCGATCACATGACTCCAATGCCTGCCCATAAACTAAAAGTGACAGGATCCTGCAAAATAACACATGCGTTTGCAGGATCCGCTTTTGCAGCAAAAAAACGTTCATGACGCATGCTAAAAAAACGTAGTGTGAAAGCAGCCTAAGTCAGATTCAGTGGACTACTTCAAATTTGCATGGCTTATTTATTTTTTTTTTTTTTTTTAATAAATTGGTGAACCTGGGCTAGGGGTGTTTTGTTTTTTTTTTTGTTTTTTTTAAATAAAGTATTTGTGTGTTTTTTTTATTTTAACTTACTGGGTTAGTAATGGGGGTGTCTGAGAGATGCCTCTCCATTACTAACACCAGGGCTTGATGCCAGCTGACATTACACAGCTGACATCAACCCCATAAACCATTACCCGATTGCCCAACATACCAGGGCATGGAGAAAGAGCTGACAGGAAGAGCTAGAATTGGCGGATCTATTGTGATGAGCTAATTCTGGGGCAGCTGAGGATTGCTATTTTTAGGCTGGGAAGGGCCAAATAACCATGGACCTGCCCAGCCTAATAATACCAGCCCCAGCTGTCTGCTGTACCTTGGCTGGTTATCAGAAATAGAAGGGACTTCACATTAGATTTTTTTCATTTATACATTTATTTAATCAAAAGCTGTCCAACAAGTGCCACAGAGTGCAATTTTATTATGTGTCAAAGGATTGTGCAATTATATGTCTCTATGTCTATATATCTGTCTCTATCTATTTATCTATCTATATCTAATATCTATCTGTCTATTAATTGGTGTCCAAAGATGCTAAAAAAAAAGTAGGTGAAAAACATATGCAAAAATGCATCAAAAATGTTGCAAAATAGGCATTTTTTTCTGCTGCGTTTTTTCTGCCAAGCGATGCAGAAAGTTCCCAGACCTCCTGTTCAATTATACTTGAGTCCCGCCCATTCAAGCATCTGACCTGCTCAATTTGAGTACCAAGCACTTGAGCATTTTGGTGCTCACCTATCTTGGAAAAATATACAATTTTTCACATTTTTGAAGTGGGAGTACTGCCATTTTTCATTAGTAGATAGATATAAAGATAGATATATAGATAGATAGATAGACAGACAGACAGACAGACAGACAGACAGATAGATAGATAGATAGATACAGTGGGGATAATCAGTATTTGATACACTGCCAATTTTGCAAGTTTTCCCATCATCAAAAAATGGAGAGGTATGCAATTTTTATCATTAGGTACAATTTAACTGTGACAGACAGAATAAAAAAAATCCAGAAAAGTTCATTGTATGATTTCTAAATAATTAATTTGCATTTTATTGCACAAAATAAGTATCATATATATCAACTAATCACACGCCAATCTCTCCGCCATGGGCAAGACTAATGAGCTGTCTAAGGACAACAGGGAAAAAATTGTAGACCTGTTCAAGGCTGGGATGAGCTACAGGACAATAGGCAAGAAGCTTGGTGAGAAGGAACAACTGATGGCACAATTATGAGAAAATAGAAGAAACATAAGATGACTGACAGTCTTACTAGTCTGGTGCTCCATGCAAGATCTTGTCTCAAGGGGTAAGAATGGTTCGGCGAAATGTCAGGAATCAGCCCAGAACTACATGGGGGGACCTGGTCAATGACTTGAAGAGATCTGGGACCACAGTTTCAAAGAGTATAGCTAGTAACACGCTACGCCGTCATGGATTAAAATCACACAAAGTCCCTCTATTCACGCCAGCACATGTCCAGGCCTTGTCGCCTTACGTCGCCGGGCAGGTAAGTAGTGTTACGGGTCTGGGCGATGTTGTGTGGCACGGGCAGCGATTTGCTGTGTCGCACAACAGATGAGGGCGGGTACCCACACTAGCGATATCGGTACCGTGTTATGCGGCCTTAAGAGCATTAAAGATGGGTTGTGGATGGGTCTTCCAGCATGATAATGACCTGAAACACACAGCCAGGGCAACTAAGGGGCTGCGCCATAAGAAGCATATTAAGGTCCTGGAGTGGCCTAGCCAGTCTCCAGACCTGAACCCAATAAAAAATCTTTGTAGGGAGTTGAAACTCAATGTTGGCAGCCCCGAAACCTGAAAAATCTGGAGAAGATCTATATGGAGGAGTCGCCAAAATCCATACTGCAGTGTGTGCAAACCTGGTCAAGAATTACAGAAAAACATCTGACGTCTGTAACTGCACACAAAGGTTTCTACCAAAGTACAGTATTAAGTTCTATTTTTCTATTGTAACAAATACTTATTTCATGCAATAAAATGCAAATTAACTATTTAAAAATCATACAATCTGAATTTCTGCATTTTGTTTTTATTTTGTCTGCCACTATTGAAGTGTACCTACGATAAAAAATTACACACCTCCCAATGCTTTATAGGTGGGAAAACTCGCAAAATCAGTAGCATATCAACTACTTATTTTACCCAATGTAGATAGATGATAACCAGATAGATAGATACAAGAGGAGTGGTGAGGAGTCTTATAGCTGCAATGCTCCTCTGGGATGTAAGACTCCTCACCACTGACAGCCAGATTGGTTTGTCAGCTTCCACAAGGAGAAAAGTTCTCCCCTTAGACCCCACTTTAGCGTCTCATAAGCCAGATCAGACCTCACACTTTGCACTGACAAGGGACAATCATCCCGAAACACCATGTCTGCAAACTGAGGTTCTGATCTGGCATAAATCCTAGGTCATATGAAAAGGCTTGTTAAAGAGCCACTTTTGACTTTTAGGATTGCTACTTCCAATAGGTGGCGCTAGAGTTCGTCTCCTTCTTCCCTGAAGAGACAATTTGAATATATCCCAGAGGAGCATTGCAGCTATAAGACTCCTCACCACTGACAGCCAGATTGGTATGTCAGTCTCCGCAAGGAGAAAAGTTCTCCCCTTAGACCCGTCTTTATATACAAATTGTCTCTCCAGGGAGGAAGGAGACGAACTCTAGCGCCACCTACTGTAAGTTGTACTTGTAAGTACTGTAAGTTGCACTGTAAGTACACCTCTATAAGTTGAATATCGTCTAAACCAAGACACCTCTTATTCAATTGTTTTTAGCACTTTAAGGGGCACTTTGCACACTACGTCATCGCAGGTGCGATGTCGGTGGAGTCAAATTGAAAGTGACGCACATCCGGCGTTGCAGGCGATATCGTAGTGTGCAAAGCATTTTTGATATGATTAACGAGCGCAAAAGCGCCGTAATCGTATCATCGATGTAGCCTCGGTCATTTCCATGAATTGGGAATGACCGATGTTACGATGTTGTTCCTCGTTCCTGCGGCAGCACACATCGCTGTGTGTGAAGCCGCAGGAGCGAGGAACATCTCCTACCTGTGTCCCGGCTGCAATGCGAAGGAAGAAGGTGGGCGGGATGTTTACGTCCCACTCATCTCCGCCCCTCCGCTTCTATTGGCCGCCTGCTGTGTGACGTCGCTATGACGCCGCACGACCCGCCCCCTTAATAAGGAGGCGGGTCGCCGGCCAGAGCGACGTCGCAGGGCAGGTGAGTGCATGTGAAGCTGGCGTAGCGATAATGTTCGCTACGCCAGCTATCACCATGATATCGCAGCTGCGACGGGGGCGGGGACTATCGCACTCGGCATCGCAGCATCGGCTTGCGATGTCGTAGTGTGCAAAGTGCCCCTAAAGGTCGCACTTTGATGCAAACATTACCATCTTCATATACAAATTGTCTCTACAGGGAGGAAGGAGACAAACTGTAGTGCCACCTACTGGAAGTAGCAATCCTAAAAGTCAAAAGTAGCCCTTTAACAAGCCTTTTCATGTGACTTAGGATTTATGCCAGATCAGAACCCCAATTTGCAGACACAGTGTTTCGGGGTAATTGCCCCTCGTCAGTGCAAAGTATGAGATCTGATCTGGCTGTATGAGAAGCTATAGTGGGGTCTAAGGGGAAAACTTTTCTCAGGTCTCCGCAAGGAGAAAGGTGTGGGGTTTTTGTTTTTGTTTTTTTTTATTCAAAATGTCAAATATATTGTTTCTGCAGGCTTTAGCGAAAAGTATGCCAGACACACATGTAAACACCCGGTACGAAATACACCCCGCTCAGATCATCCTAATAAGGAATTCATGCCAAATTAATGTCTACCTCTTTAGCTCAGAGGTCCCAGTCAACATTACTGATTGTATTCCCCAGTATACGTTTGCATCTTGACATGTACCCAATGTTCCTTTTAAATCTTTGTTTTTAAGGCAATTTAGCTATTTAGCTGTATTTTGTAGTATTAATATATCATCAGCGCAGGGCGAATATTCGTATGGGACAACACTGCCATCTAGTGGCGATTTCCACCATCTTTGAAGCAATCTGGGACATGGCTCTTTCTTCTTCTTACTTCAATAGCACGCCTAACCCTCTTGAAGGTCAAGTGAAGGACATTTCGCAATGTAAATTAATTTATTGACCCGCGGTAATGATTGAAGAGACATGCATTTGCTCTTTAATCTAACAATGAATATTCTCAATCCTGGTACTTTTTCATTTGCCTTTATGAACGCAAGAACAATTGAGGAAAAAGCCTTGATCAAGTTTCACATAAGACAAAAAAAAACAATAATCCAAACAATTTCCTAATTCTATTGTTCGTTTTTTTCTTTACACTAATGTGTTAGGTTTGTAAGTGAAACTGGGGGTTTAATTACTATTTTTCTTTATTTTAATTTTTTTTTTCATGATTTCTGAGTATTAGGTCATTGTCATTGCTGGATTCTATGCACAGTACAACACTGCCCCCTAATGGTCATCTTATAACTTTTTGTTTGAGTATTTGCAGTCATCGTCTGCCGCAATATATCACTACAGATGTTAGAAACCTTTTATATTTTCACATTAACACCAGGGAAGACCTGTTTTTTTAAAGGTTTTTACTATTTTCCAATTTTTTTCATTTTTGGCCAGATCCCCTATCAACTATATAGGGAATATATAACAAAAACATAGAAACAATGCAGCATATGACACTATGACATGGCTTATGTTAACCATTTCAGCGGTTTTATTCCTTTGCCAAAGGTTTCAGTATTTTACTCATTGAAATTGCTGGTGTTTTTATGCAGATAAGTCCAGTGGGCGGTCCTGTGCACACAGAGACCTATCAATCAATAGTAGGACCACCCACTGGACTCATAGGCAAGGAAACACCAAGGATTTCATGAATAAAGTACTTATATTGAATCTTCTTCAACAAACATATATGATTCTGCTCAGCTTCTTTATATCAAAATCCATATACAACATATACTCCATGTCATGATCCAGGACCGGTATTCCGCACTCCAGAGTTTCCTAGACCCAGCCTGGTCATGTCAGGGGTTAACTCCCATTAGCCTCGTTCCAGTTTCAGGAGACACTATATCTGGGCGCTGCACCTGCATTCCTGTGCTGGTTATAGTTTTGCTCTGCAGCCTGTGACTGGCTCTGGTGAAATTTCCTGTTTGCTCTGACTCCTTGTTACCGTGCCCTGACCTGTACCCTCCCCCGTTCATCCGTCTGTCCCAGTCCCTGACTTTCCGCTCCTGTCATTTGTTTACCCATCCTGGTTCATCCTCATTCCCATGTTGGTGTCTCCTCACCCTCCGGTCTTGTCTTCTGTTCCCTGTGCCCGTTGTGTTTCTCTCTGCATACTTGATCTCCCGGCATCCGACCTCAGTTCTGTTTTCTGACCTGATCTTGATCCTCTCTCTGCAGTGACTTGACTTTCCTGGCTAGAACCTGACTGCTTGTGTCGCGGGCGGAGGAGGGGACACTGTGCTCACCCACTGCTCGGGTCCAGCTGCTGCTGCTCTGTGGTGGCTCGAGCGGTGGGCCGGATCCCGGGGACTCGAGCGGCGTTCCTCGCCCGTGAGTGAAAGGGGGTGGTTTGGTTTAGGGATATTGTCCGTGACGCCACCCACGGTTATGGTGAGGTTGTGACACCACCGCTGCTCTGAACGGGGATCCCAGGAGCGATGACAGGCAGCAGCTTGGATGTTGGTTCTCCCTTCCGTGGGTAGGGGGGTTGGTTGTCCCGGGGCCCGGTGAGGGGTAGGGATGGCAGGCGGGTTACGGGGCCTGGTGAGGTGCAGGGTCGCGGGGGCAGCGCTGTGCCGCACGGCACGGTGGTACTCACTCAGCCAGTAATTTACACGGAGTCTCTGGTCAAACAAACGGCTGGATGGACGGGTCCCACAGACGGCTGCGGTTGTTCTCCTCCCGGTAGGTTGATGGTGACTGCCTTTCCCTGCACCTGTGTTGTGTGTACGGTTCCAATGGCTTCCCACCGGTAACCTGCTCCCCAGCTTGGATGGGTGCTGAAGGAGCCCCTTTTGCCCGCAGGCTCTGGCCCTGGGAACTGTAGCCTTGGCGGTGACTGTGTTTCCCTCTACGGTGTGAGCTGTTGCCTTCAATCGGGTCTTGACTGCTGGGAAACCCCGGAGGTTCCCTTCGCTAACGGATTTGACCGGTTTTACGGCGACTCCTAGCCTGGTCGGGGTCCGTAAGCCCTGCCGGATGGTGCTGGCTTCTCTTTGCTCACCGGTCCGGTACCGCCGGGCCATGCCCGTCCACGGTCCTTATAGTTCACTCCAATCGGCCTCTCCTGCAGACGGTCACCACCGTCTGCCACCCCCGGACGCGGTCAGTCTCCTCTACTCCTTCACTTCACTCCTCCTCAACTCCTCTCCAAAACTAAACTAAACTAAACTAAAACTGCTTTTCCCGCCTCCCGGACTGTGAACTCCTCGGTGGGTGGGACCAACCGCCTGGCCCACCCCCTGGTGTGTACATCAGCCCCTGGAGGAAGGCAACAAGGATTTTGTGTTTGACTTCGGTGTGCCTAACCGGGGTGTGGGGTGTGTTGGTGTAGTTCTGTGATGACCTGGCTTGTCCAGGGCGCCACACTTGACAACTCTATTGCCCCCTGGTGGTTCACCTGTGAACTACCTGCTGAAGTTACTCTGCTGTACTTCATTCTCCTTCCTGTTACAGTGTTACTTTGACTCTCCTTCACTACTCTTCTGCCACCTAGTGGGGAATATGCTGTACTACGTCTTACCAGCCCTTTGTACAGTGTGACAATCCATATATACAACATAACTGATTCTCTTTAAGGCTAAATTTACTTCTCCAGCAGAAATACATTGGCAAAAAAAGTACCTTTTTTTTTCCATTTTTAAATTATTTATTTTAGGTGGATCTAGTTTATTAACCTCTTCACAACCTATGATGTACTGGTAGATCATAGGTTGTGTTCCTCCCTTTCCCTTCTCATGTCGGCTGATCTGATCAGCTGTCATCTGCCTCTAATAGATCAGAGATCCGCTCACTCCTGTTAACTAGTTAAATCCCGCTGTCAATCTCTAATTTCACTCTCCTATCGGCGACCCTGTGCCGTGATCATGAGGCGCCGATGGGTTGTCATGATAGCTGGGGGGTCAGCTGATGACCCCTGTATCTGTCATGACGTAGTTTCTATGAACGCTGGCTGACCACCGGCATTCACAGGTGATGGAGATTTCTGCTGATCAGAGCGGTGCTGACACTGATACTAATGCGCTGTACAGCAGAAGTGATCAGACAATCGCTGTTCCAAGTCCACTAACTGGACTAGTAAAAACAATAAAAAGTGAGAAAAAAAAGTTTTAAAGTTATGAAAAAAATAAAAAAAACACAAAAGTTCAAATTCCCCAACATTTTGCCCAATTGAAAAAAAAACAAAAAAAAAAAACCCAAACACATATTTGGTATCACTGCATTCAGAAATGCCCAATCTATCAGAATCTAAAATCAATTAATCTGATTGGTACAACAAAAAAAAATCACGGAATTATCTAACATTACAATAAAATGCAATAAGAGGCGATCAAAATATCACATCTACCTAAAAATGGTGTTTATAAAAACATGAGCTCAGGACGCAAAAAATAAGCCACACACACCTCCAGATCCCGAAAAATTAAAATGTTAGGGGTCTCCAAAAATGGTGACAAAAGGGACATTTTTTTTTACAAATTTCTGATTTTTTTTTAAAAAAAATATGCATGTTTGGAATCTACGGACTCGTACTGACCTGGGGAATCATACTGCCAGGTCAGTTTTACCATATTTTGACATGGTACATAAAAAATACATTGTGGAGTTGCAGTTTTTTTGCAATTTCCCCTAACTTGTAACTGTTTTTCCGTTTTGCAGTATATATATATATATCTAATATGTAAAGCTGAGTGTATGTATGTATGTATGTATATCCACTAAAGGAATCCGCACCATTGCATTTACAATCATAAAATTTTGCACAGGCACTTCATGTGACCCAGGGATCGTCGTAGACTATGTGTTGGCAGGAAAATGTAATCCCGCCCTTTACAGTTACTCTCCAAAAAACATGCCTCCATTAAAGTAAATGGAGCCTGGAACTACTGGTTTTAATAGCAGCTGTGATTGGTTGATTTAGGAACAAAAGACATTGTTAGTATAAGCAGCTTATGTGTGAGGTAATATGATGTCGGTGGGGAGACAGAGAGAGAGAGAGAGAAAGAGACAGACAGACATAGACACAGACAGAGTAAGAGGCAGACAAGGAAAGGAACAGACAGAGACAGACAGGGAAAGAGACGGAGAGATAGAGACAGAGACAGACATTGAAACAGAAAGACAGAGACAGACAGAGATAGACAGGGAAAGAGACAGATGGTGAATGACCTACACAGGGAAAGAGACAGACCTGGAAAGAGACAGACCTGGAAAGGGACAGACCTGGAAAGGGACAGACAGAGAGACAAAGACAAACGGGAAAAGAGACAGATGGGGAAAGAGACAGACCTGGAAAGAGACAGACGGGGAAAGAGACAGACCTGGAAAGAGACAGACCTGGAAAGAGACAGACCTGGAAAGAGACAGACCTGGAAAGAGACAGACCTGGCAAGAGACAGACGGGGAAAGAGACAGACGGGGCAAGAGAGACACAGACATAGAGATAGATACAAAGATAGAGAGACAGACAGACACAGA
Organism: Anomaloglossus baeobatrachus; assembly: GCF_048569485.1. Lineage (NCBI taxonomy): Eukaryota > Metazoa > Chordata > Amphibia > Anura > Aromobatidae > Anomaloglossus > Anomaloglossus baeobatrachus. The sequence goes on from NC_134361.1 coordinate 182,936,646, forward strand.
GACACAGAGATAGAGACAGGCTGATACAAAGACAGACAGAGATAGAAATATACAGACAGAGACATAGACACAGACAGACAATGACAGAGACAGACAGACAGCGACAAACAGAGACTGGGAGAGAGACAGAGAGACAGTTACTATATATATATAATATATAAAGCTCAGTGTATGTTTGTATGTATGTATGTATGTATGTATGTGTGTATGTATGTATGTATGTCCGCTAAAGGAATTTGGACCGTTGCATTTACAATCACGAAATTTTGCACAGACACTCCATGTGACCCAGGGAAGGTCGTAGACTATGTTTGGGCCGGAAAATTTAACCTCGTGGTTCCCAGTTACTCTACAAAATTCCTGCAGCCAATAAACTGAATGGAGCTGGGAGCTGCAGGCTATAAATAGCAACTATCAGTGGTTGCTATAGGAACAAAATAAACTGTTAGTATAACAAGCTTATGTGTGAGGTAAAAAGATGTCAGTGGGGAGATGGATAAAGAGAGACAAAGACACAGACAGAGACAGACGGGGAAAGAGACAGCCGGGCAAAGAGACAGACCGGGAAAGAGACAGCCCTGGAAAGAGACAGACTGGCAAAGAGACAGACCTGGAAAGAGACAGACCTGGAAAGAGACAGATGGGCAAAGAGACAGACCTGGAAAGAGACAGACCGGGAAAGAGACAGATGGGCAAAGAGACAGACCGGGCAAAGAAACAGACAGGGCAAAGAGACAGACCGGGCAAAGAGACAGACCGGGCAAAGAGACAGACCGGGCAAAGAGACAGACCGGGCAAAGAGACAGCCGGGCAAAAAGACAGAGAGAGAGAGACAGACATATACAGAAATTGAGACAGATAGACTGATGGAAATACAGACAGAGAGATAGAAACAGACAGACAAGGAAAGAGACCGACAGCGAGAAAGACAGACAGCGACACACAGACAGAGACTGGGAGAGAGACAGAGAGACAGTTACTATCCCGGGTACTACAACGCCCGGGTACTACAGCTAGTATATATATATATATATATATATATATATAGTAAAATGTATGGTTTCTTTCAAAAGTGCAACTCATTCTGCAAAACAACAAGCCTTCATACTTATATTGACGGAAAAATAAAAAAGTTATGGCTCTTCGGAGGAGCACTGGGGTCCTTAGAACTCGTAAGGAGCAGTTTCTGCTTGGATGGGCGCAACTCAAGTACCTAGTATAATGGAAATCAATAGGGAATTCGAGCATTTTTCGGGAAAAATGCTGGGGTTTCCCATGGACTTCTATTATACTCGGTACTTGAGTTGCGCCCATCCGAGCACAAACTGCTCCTTACAAGTAGCGAGCACCCAAACATGGTAGTGCCCACTCATCACTATTTATTACCCAGTGATCATTGACGTCACTGCAAGTCCCTTTAATACATGAGATTATATAGTCAAGAGCAAGCAGAGGTATCGGTAGCAAACATACCAACTCACCCAGTTAGGGTACGGTTCCACTTGCGTTTGGCACGGACGAGAGCAATCATCAGATTGTTCTCACTCTAGTGCTAAACTATGAGGCAGTGTCCATCTGCGATTGATTTCTCATGCCATAGTGGCATGCGGAATGAATCACAGCATGTTGCGTTTGGCATACAGTCTCAACTACCGCACCCCGATACCAGTCTATGGGAGCGTGTGAAACATCGCTCTGCACTCACATGTCATCCGACTGCAGTGCGATGTACGCAGATACAGGCAGCGGAGGAGATGGGGAGAAAGTGCTCCCTCCCTCTTCTCCGCAGCTGTGATCCAATCGTAAGTTCGGATCACAGTTGCATGACCCTAGACTGATGCTTGCAGCAGAAGGTCACTTTATAAGTGGAACCGTACCCTTATCCTGAGAGTACCCCTGTTGTCAGCCATCCTCATCAGGTCCTGTAAGGGGGATTCTTTCTGCTGCCAGATCTTGTTTGCCGATCACTGGGCAGGACAACACCACAGACATGCAAGGCATTTGTGTTGTTTGTATTCTTTTCTTGTAAGAGCCTATGGGACGTTGAGTACTGATAAAGTATATAGTCGAAATGTTGTAGACACTGTGCGCAGAGGAGAAAGAGTGCAGGGTGATGGCTCCAACTTTTCCTTATACATTGCTGAGGGGTGCTATACTAGTAATAGTCTTCCATGCTTCATAATCTAATATATAAAGCTCAGTGTATGTATGTATGTGTGTGTGTGTGTGTGTGTGTGTGTGTGTGTGTGTATCCACTAAAGGAATACGCACCATCGCATTTACAATCACAAAATTTTGCACAGACGCCCCATGTGACCCAGAGAACATCATAGACTATGTTTTAATGGGAAAATTTAACCCCGCGCTTTACAGTTACTTTCCAAAATCCTGCCTTCGTTAAACTGAATGGAGGTGGGAGCTACAGGCTATTAATAGCAACTGTCAGTGGTTACTATAAGAACAAAATAAACTGTTAGTATAAGAAGCTTATGTGTGAGGTAATATGATGTCGGTGATGAGACGGATAGAGAGACACAGAGACAGAAAAAGACAGGCAGAGACAGACGTGGAAAGAGACAGACAGAGACAGACGGGCAAAGAGACAGACGGGCAAAGAGACAGACCTGGAAAGAGACAGCCGGGCAAATAGACAGCCAGGCAAATAGACAGCCAGGCAAATAGACAGACGGGCAAAGAGACAGACGGGCAAAGAGACAGACGGGCGAAGAGACAGATGGGAAAAGAGACAGACCTAGAAAGAGACAGACCTGGAAAGAGACAACCCTGGAAAGAGACAGATGGCCAAAGAGACAGACGGGCAAAGAGACAGATGGGCAAAGAGACAGACGGGCAAAGAACCAGCCCTGGAAAGTGACAGATGGGCAAAGAGATAGACGGGCAAAGAGACAGACCTGGAAAAAGACAGACCTGGAAAGAGACAGATGGGGAAGAGACAGACGGGGAAAGAGACAGACAGGGAAAGAGACAGATGGGGAAAGAGGCAGATGGGGAAAGAGACAGACAAAGACAGACAGGGAAAGAGAGAGACAGACAGACAGACACACACACACATAGAGACAGACACTGAGAGAGAGACAGACAGATACAGAGATGGAGACACAGACAGACAAAGAAAGACACAGACAGCTAGTCTTGTAGACTGTGAACCCTCGCGGGCAGGGACCTCTCTCCTCCTGTACCTATCTGTGTCTTGTACTGTTTATGATTATTGTACTTGTCCCTATTATGTATACCCCTTTCACATGTAAAGCGCCATGGAATTGATGGCGCTATAATAATAAATAATAATAATAAGTATTGTATATAATTACAACTATTTCTAGCAAATCAGGTTTGCCTTTAGTTGTAGAATTACCCCAATGCTGAGCCTTAAAGGCATTGTCTCATTACTATGTCATTGCTGTATATAGCACAAGTGATCAGATGATGGCAAGTTATAGTCCCCTAAGTGAACTATTAAAAACAGTGAAAAGTAAAAAAAAGTTTTAAAAAATATGAAAATAATTAAACAAACATAAAAGTTCAAATCATGCCCCCCCCCTCCCGTGCCCCATTAACAAAGAAAAATATAAAAATAATTAATCCGACACTGTAAACAAAAAAAAAATTCCAGTGCGCCAAAATTACGTTTTTTGGTCTTCGCAATAGCACAATTTTTTTCCCATTTTACAGGACGCTATGTGGTAAAATGAATGGCGTCATTCAAAAGTACAACTTGTCTGGCAAAGCAAAAAGCCTCACGTCTATGTGGATAGAGAAGTAAAAAAGTAATGCCTCTGGGCGAAAATGCAAAAACTGAAATTGACCGCATCATGAAGGGGTTAAAGTTATACTCCCTCATTCTTGGCCATTGAACTTCCACAATTCTATCCAAATGTCTCCTGCAACGATTAGAGGGCATGGCTTAGCTGCAAACTTGTGGACCCCAATACAAAAGCTCCGACAGGGCCCCCCAACATTCATAAGTCTGTGATACTATTGGTTTTCTTATATGAGCCAAAGCTAAAGGGATGTTTTGAGTGCCCATGTGCCACCCAGGGCTATGGGGTACTTGGTCCTGGGCAGTGTACTACTGGGATGTGTCACTGGGTGGCCGTTGCCCCGGTTCCGTGACTCTGGGGTTTCCCTTTAAAAGGGGTTTATATACAAGGGAATGTTCAATAAAGTTTGTCATGACGCCACTTGCGGATTGCGGTTATAGTGATTGAACCGCTGCTGTACAATCTCTCCACTGGGGTTGGCGTTAACGGCAGCCTGGATGTTGGGCCCTACGCAAGTAGGGCTGGGGCCCCAGGGGGTAGGTGATGCAGTTAGGCACGGAAAGAAAGGGAGGCCACACCAAGGGATGCTGTGGAACTGGTTCTCTTTACTCACAGTAGATGGTAACTGGTACCCGGAGGAAGGCCCAGTGCCGGGTTGATGACCTGGTGTCTTCTTTCCCCTGCACCTTTCTCAAGTTGGTGGCTCCCCGTGGCTTGTAGTGTCCCTGTTTGTCTCTCAGTCTCTGGTCCGTACGGTGTCAGTATGAACCCTGTAGGGTCGGTATTCTGATCCGGTTCCTGGTTCTCCCGTTACTGCTGTTGCCCCTGCATTTCTAGGGTCAGTGAGGTCCTGGATGGTTCCCTCACTGTGCAGATGTTTATCAGGTCTACTTGGAGCGTTTGCTTGACCTAGGGCTCTGTGCCCCGTCGGTGCTATGGTTCCGGGAGTACTTCACCGTACTCCACCGGCAACCACACGCCTGGGCCCTCAGGTTACCGTTACACTCCGTGTCAGAGCAGTCGCATCCCTCTACTCTCTCCTACCCTCCTTGCTCACTATCTGTTTGTCCCCTCCCACCTGGTGATTGGCTAGCGGACTGGATCGGCTCCACCTCTAGGTGGCCATCCCTTGGGTCCAATTCTAGTCTGTCACCAATCTGTGGGGGTGAGGGAAAATAGGGATTTTAATGTGTTTTGCTGTTATCGGCACTGGTCTTCCAAGTCCCTGAGGGTAGGCCCTGCATCTTTGGAGGGATGCAGTACTTTATAGTGCCCTGAGGGGTTCAGGGGTGCTGTACCCACCCTAGGCTCCGTCCCTGCACTTCTGTATATTTACACCCCTGATTACAGGGATTCGCCAGGAGCCAATAAAGATGGCTGAAATGACTGAGCACCAGACCTTTTCTTATTTCCAAACACTGGGCCTGATTTCTTAATATTGCCTATAGAAAACTGACCTGATTTCCCATAGCAACCAATCAAAATTCAGCTTTTAAGTCTTTTACTGGTTTAAAACAATAGAAGCTGTGTTGTGATTGGTTGCTAATGGCAACCACTCTAGATTTGCTAAATTAGGACTAAAATAACATTAAATTGCAAGTTGCAAAATGCAATGTTGGGGCAAAATGTTACTATACTAAATCAATGCCCTGTGCCTTTTTTTACTTACATCACAGATGTCAAACTTTAGCCCATGGCCCAAATCTGACCCACAGGCCGAATTTACTTGGCCTGTGATGCTATTCTGTATGGAGGACTATAAGATACCCATTAATCTGTATGGAGGCCTATGTGGGGCACATTATTCTGTATGGAGGACTATGTGGGGCACATTATTCTGTATGGAGGGCTATGTGGGGCACATTATTCTGTATGGAGGGCTATGTGGGGCACATTATTCTGTATGGAGGACTATGTGGGGCGCATTATTCTGTATGGAGGACTATGTGGGGCGCATTATTCTGTATGGAGGGCTATATGGGGCACATTATTCTGTATGGAGGACTATGTGGGGCGCATTATTCTGTATGGAGGGCTATGTGGGGCACATTATTCTGTATGGAGGACTATGTGGGGCGCATTATTCTGTATGGAGGGCTATATGGGGCCCATTATTCTGTATGGAGGGCTATGTGGGGCACATTATTCTGTATGGAGGACTATGTGGGCTCATTATTCTGTATGTAGGCCTATGTGGGGCGCATTATTCTGTATGGAGGGCTATGTGGGGTCCATAATTCTGTATGGAGAACTACAGTATGTGGGGCCTATTATTCTGTATGGAAGATTATGTGGGGCCCATTAATCTGTATGGAGAACTACAGTATGTGGGGCCTATTATTCTGTATGGAAGATTATGTGGGGCCCATTAATCTGTATGGAGGACTATGTGGGACCTATTATTCTGTATGGAGGGTTATGTGGGACCCATTATTCTGTATGGAGGACTACGTTTGGCCCATTATTCTGCAAGGAGGGCTATGTGGGGCCCATTAATTTCTATGGAGGACTATATGAAGCCCATTATTCTGAATGGAGGGCTATGTGGGGCCCTTTATTCTGTATAGAAGGTATAGAAGGCCCATTGTTCTGTATGGAAGACTATGTGGAGGCCATTATTCTGTATTGTGGGCTATATGGGGCCCATTATTCTATATGGAGGGCTATGTGGAACCCATTATTCTGTATGGAAGGTTATGTTGGGCCCATTGTTCTGTATGGAAGACTATGTGGAGTCCATTTTTCTGTATAGAGGGCTATTTGGGGCCCATTATTCTGTATGGAGGGCTATGTGGGGTCCATTTTCTGCATGGAGGACTTATGGAATACTATGTAGGGCCCATTATTCTGTATAGAGGGCTATGTGGGGCCCATTATTCTGCATGGAGGATTTATGGAAGACTATGTGGGGCCCATTATTCTGTATGTAGGACTATGTGGGGCACATTATTCTGTATGGAGGGCTTTTTGGGCCCATTATTCTATATGTATGAAGGGTTATGTGGGGTCCATTATTCTGTATGGAGGGTTATGAGGGGCACGTTATTGTGTATGGAGGACTACATGGGGCCCATTATTCTGTATGGAGGGCTACGTGAGGCCCATTATTCTGCATGGAGGGCTACGTGAGGCCCATGACTAGATTGGCTCATGATTTTGTCCAAGTTTTTAACTTTGGCCCTATGTGTATTTGAGTTTGACATCCCTCACTTACATGGATCAAGTGGCAGACAATATCCGGCCTTGTGTAGCTATAAACCAAGGCCAGATATATTAATAGGATTTCACCCAAATGCTAATTATGCTGCTCCCTGCACTTTCTGCGCACCGTCCCTATCTTGAGCCTATATTAATACGTTTTCTCCATTGTGTTTAATAAAATTTGGTCCCTCAGCGCCGATTTTCAGGGGCAAAAGACAGCTGAGGAATATTTACTCATATACCCTTACATAGATGAAGGATAAATTAATGTCTGAACATCATGTCCATTGCCGCAGACCTAGATATCAGGAAATTAGAGCAAGACTTGTGATTACTTATTTCAGCTCTAAACTCCCAGGGAAGCACTTTAATTAATTCAACCGCCTAGTTGTCATATCGTATTCCTGCCACGAAAACAATGTCATCATTCTTACCTGGGAACAGATATATTCATCAGGAACAGAGCAAATCAGCGATAAAACAGGCACACCAGCAACCATTAACCCCCTAGTATGATATGGCCGGGAAAAATGCATAACACGATCCTACCACCGATACTACAATGCAAATTTCTACGGGGATAATAGTTTTTACTTTTCACGCTTTAAATCTGCAATAACACGAGCTGAATTACTTTAATTGATTAAAAATTGCCTTTATCTCCAGTTAATCAGTTTAGACCAGAAAATTGCAATTGCCAAGTAAATGGGAGAAGGCGAGATGTAATAGTATCCCACTATGAATAGGAGGAAGGTTAATAGTCAGGCAATTACAGGGCCCCATTACGCAATTAAAGAAACAGCCATGGTCCAGAAATTGCAAAATTTTTCAAAAATTGGTTTAAAGTGTTGCAACACATTTGTGCTATCATTTTTTTTTGGGGGGGAGGGGAAGTTGTAAGTTGTAAATTGGTTTGTAAGCGGTAAGAAGGCAAAGAGTCCAAATGGGTCATTTGCCATGTTATAAAAAATTATTATTGCCCCAGATGCTGATTCTGGTGGACTGTATGTATAGCAAGGTATTTTTTTTGATACATATCATTCAGAGGCTTCATAGTAAAACCAAAGGTATATAGGCCCCTGTAACAGCGTGTCCCTCCCCCGCCTGTGCTCATGGTGTAATAGTCTGTCCCTCCTTTGTACTGCTTCTGGTGGGAGATTGTTTGTTCTTCTCAGAATGGGACTCCTCCAATCCACAACATCTAGAGTCCTTTCATGTATCAAATGTCCAGGGGGAGGTGGGCCCTTCTACCCACCTAAGGGGCTGATCCCAGGAGAGGAGAACAATGAGACCCATGTTAGTTAATTAGTTGGATCTCGGCTGGAGAAGCATTAGGATTTATAGCTGAGGCTAGATCCTAGTGCCTGTGTATGGACTGTTACAGATTGGAGATCAGTGGCCACGTGGGATTGTGTTTTGCTGTTCACTCATAAGGACCATTGCCATATTTTCCTTGGCGTTGGAATACCGAGAGGCACCCCCGGATCTGTTATTTTGTTTTGGACTCCTTGCAGACTTTAAGGATTTATATTTATGTTTGGTGCTTTATCTTGTGGTTCCAATAAATCCCTTTGGATTGTTCCTTGGCCTGGTGTCCCTTACTGCTCTGTCGCATACCCCATCACCGCCCCAATTCATTAAGGCTGGCATTTCATACACAAGTCTTAATGAGGGGCATGCAGGAATAAGATGTGGCAAATTCAATAAGAGGTGCATGCAACTTAACAAACTCAACGCGTCTTATTCCTCAACGCATCTCTTCGTTAGATAAAGCATCTGGCGAAACGCGCGTTGGGCCGTGTAGTCATGCACTATATGGTCGCATTAGGCTATGACTATATGGATTTCTTGTGTCTGATATAATATATTGAATATTTGATTTGGAACATTGTTCAGTCACTTAAATTTATTTGATCTGCATTATATGTCCTTTGATTCATCATTTCCATTTGGCTGTTCCCCCACCAGGGGCGTACTTATATATTAACTCCTTATGTCCTCTACTCTATTATTTGTTTGTCATATGTGTTTTTAATATGCCCTAATAAAAATGTTGATATATTTTATTCAATGTGGGTGATTTGATCTGGTTGTTTTTTTGTTTGGCATCTTATCAGTGGCGTGTTCCTTGACAGAAATGTTACTCTGGTTGAGGACTGGAGAATCATTTTTGCGTAAGAAACGCCACCACTATTTTATGAATATGCCCAATTTGGCGGAGCTACTTGAAATACTAAGCGTTTCAAGATTTTGCCACTAATCAAAGTGCTTTATGGCAGTTTTCTAGGATAAACTCTTTGGCACAGAGTTACATCCAGGCGCAAACTATTATAGATGTAGAGGTTGCATTATCTCACGGGCCTTTGAACATTGGGGAGCTCAAAAGAGCCCTTTGGCTGATGAGAATACCAATAATATTATAATAATTAATAATAATTTTATTCATTTATATAGCGCTATTAATTCCACAGCGCTTTACATACATTGGCAACACTGTCCCCATTGGGGCTCACAATCTAAAGTCTCTATCTGTATGTCTTTGGAGTGTGGGAGGAAACCGGAGTACCCAGAGGAAACCCACGCAAGCATGGGGAGAACATACAAACTCCTTGCAGATGGTGTCCTTGGTGGGATTTGAACCCAGGACCCCAGTGCTGCAAGACTACAGTGCTAACCACTGAGCCACTGAGCCACCCAATATTAAAGACCAATCCACCAGAAAAACAGGAGCTGAAAAGACAAAAAGGCGCAAACCTGGTGTCTTATCTTGGTGTAACCAGTGAGAGCCACAGAATTCTCTTAATGGCTCTCACTGAGAGAAAAATTTGTTTTGTTTTTTTTATAGGTAAAACCCCGCCTACCTGAACAAAACCCCACCCACTCAGCATTTTAATTGGCCCTTTGCAAGTGGGAGGGGTTTGTAAATGCATGGACGGGGTTTCGAGTGCATTGAAAAAACTTAAATATGTATTCACCTGGAGTGAAAACATAATTAGTAGGGGTCCATTTAGAATCCAAAACGCGGGGTTTGCCAGCTGTGACGCTGCGACTGTGATGCTGAGTGGAGGTGACAGGAAGCATAATGCAGCACGGAGGCGGGGACTTCTTACAGGCAAGCAACCGCTCAGTAGCTGAAGCACACCGCCCAGTAGCCTGATGGGCTAATTTGCATATAGTGATCTAAAGTAATGTTTGTGGAAAAAGGCATCTACTATGAGGCATAAAGGTAAAACTACTTTCACCATCATATTACCTGAATGCCCATAGTAATAGCTTAAAATGGTCAAAGGGGGTGACAGGTTCCCTTTAAAGGGAACCTGTCACCAGATTAGGCGATTATAAGCTGCAGCCACCACCAGTGGGCTCTTATATACAGCATTCTAGAATACTGTATATAAGAGCCCAGGCCGCTGTGTAGAATGTAAAAATCACTTTATAAAGCTATGTGCCCACCCACGGCACTACATACCCGTGGATATATCCGCAGGTCCGACCGCAGGTTTCTCGCAGCTGATCCCCGGAATCCGCAGCTGATCCCCATAGCTGTGGGATTCCAGCAAAATAGCTGCGGAAAAAACCTGTGGACATTCGTGCGACTTACCTGCGGACGTCCCGGCCTCTATCTCCATAGTGGAGGGCCGGGATTTCCTCAAGTATTTCCACAGGAATAATTGACATGCAGTTACGTGGGGCTGCGGGACATCCGCAGCATATTCCGCAGTCGCACATACCGCAGCATGGACACAGACACTCCCCTTGTCCCATAGGATATCTAGAAAATCCAGATAAATCTGCAGGTTTTCCGCGGCAAATTCCGCAGTTACAGAGTCCCGTGGGCACATAGCCTAATACTCACCTAATGGGCGGTGCGGTGCAGACTGGTCGGATGGGTGTCTCCGTTCTCTGGTACCGGCACCTCTTCTCTCAGCCATCTTTGTACTCCTTCTTCTGAAGCATGACGTGTCCTACGTCATCCACACTAGCCGGCATTGAGGTCCTGCGAAGGCGCACTTTGATCTGCCCTGAGCAGGATGGATCAAAGTATTGTAGTGCGCCTGTGCAGGACCTCTATGGCGGCTAGTGTGGATGACGTAGGACACGTCATGCACCCAGGCTTCAGAAGAAGGAGGATAAAGATGGCCGAAAGAGAACGGAGACACCCATCCGACTAGTCTGCACTGCCCCACCCCTTAGGTGAGTATTATAAAGTGATTTTTACGTTCTACCCAGCGGCCTGGGCTCTTATTTACAGCATGCTAGAATCCTGTATATAAGAGCTCACTGGTGGTGAGTATTATAAAGTGTTTTTTTATGTTATACCCCCGGCCTGGGCTTTTATATACAGCATGTTAGAATCCTGTACATAAGAGCTTACTGGTGGTGAGTATTCTAGAATCATTTTTATTTTCTACACAGTGGCCTGGGCTCTTATATAAAGTATTCTGGAATGCTGTATATAAGAGCCCACTGGTGGAGGCTGCAGCTTCTAGTCACCAAATCTAGTGACAGGTTTCCTTTAAAGGGAATCTATATCTATATACAGCATTCTGGAATGCTGTATATAAGAGTTCACTGGTGGTGGCCAAATCTGGTGACAGATTCCCATTAAGTAAGTATAGAAGACTTAGTACAGAATTCCGGGGGCTCTAAACTTGGAATATTCACTGCCCAGGTATTTTTAATGACCAATTTATTATATTTTTGTTGCCCTTGTAATTCATAGTGAAAGATTCCTTTAAAAGTCCAACAATTTTTGAAACAAAGTCCATTATAAAAGAACACGATCCATAATTATATGTTAATTATAATCTGACATTTTAATGCTCTTTAAGAATAATTGGTTGCTGCGGATTACACAACCTCCGCGCTCACCGGCACCTTCCGAAAGGTCCCCTTAATTTCCATATTAATACAATATAATCTGACCCCACAGGTGAAGATTATGAAAAGCTCTCAAATGATTTCATCTTATTTTTTTTGCTTATATAGATATATAACGCATTATAATGCATGCACCGTGCGTCTCCCGGACTGACAGATCCGCCACGTAATTGCCTGAACAGTTCTCCCTACCTTGCTATATACACATCTTATTGCGGCCTCCCCAGCTGTTAACCTTGTGTAACAATTATCATCGCTCTCTCCTCTCTCTGTAATTAATTATTCAATGTACCTGGTTCACTGCTCTGAATTATTACAGCATGCTCATTAGGAATGAAAGGTTGCTTTCTATATAAACCAACAGCTGTTAACGGTTAGGTTGACGTATAAAAATTAAGCGGTGCTTGATAGTAGCTATTACGTATGAGTAAAGGTTAACATCATGGACTGACTGGTGACAGCTTCGTTTTTGTTGATCGGCTCCCGGCTGCTTCCGAATGGCAATAAAACAATACGATTAGTTTTCCTATTATCCTCTTAGGTGTTGCCTAAATACAAACCAGTTTATATTTGTGTAAATTACAGGCTACTGTCTTTACATGAACTTATGTTCCCTCTTTTGCCCTTGTTCTCAGCAGCACAAGGCTAAACGGTAAGTTGTACCCTCTAGAGACACGCCCAACCGGGCCGTGGGACACTCGTTACCGGGCTGGTCATTTGTCTTGGGTGGGATGTCGCGGTGACAAGGCCCAGTTCCGTGACCACGGCGGTGTTGTTATAAAAAGGGGGGTAATTTACAAGGGAAGATGACAGTTATTGGTTACGTCACCTGTGGTACTCGGCCAGAGATTGCCGACGCTGCGGGATGGGACTTCTGGGAGAGATGGTGATATATATATATATATATATATATATATATTAGTTGTAGTTGCCCGGGATAGAAACTGTCTCTCTGTCTCTCTCCCAGTCTCTGTCTGTCTGTCTGTGTCTTTCTGTCTGTCTGTCTTTTTCCCCATCTGTCTCTTTCCCCGACTGTCTCTTTCCCCGTCTGTCTCTTTCCCTGTTTTTGTCTCTTTCCCTGTCTGTCTCTTTCCCTGTCTGCCTGTCTCTTTCCCTGTCTGTCTATGTCTGTCTCTCTCTCTCTTTCCTTCTCTCTTTCCCTGTCTGTCTGTCTCTTTCCTTGTCTTTCTCTCTATCCGTCTCCCCATCGACATCTTATTACCTTACACATAAGCTTCTTATAGTATGAATGTCCTTTGTTCCTGTAGCAACCAATCACAGCTCCTATTAATAACCTACAGCTCGCAAGTCCATTGACTTTAATGGAGGCAGGTTTTTTGAAGAGTAACTGTAAAGCGTGGGGTTAAATTTTCCCGCCAAAACAGTCTATGACGTTCCCTGAGTCACATGAGGTGTCTGTGCGAAATTCCGTGATTGTAAATGTGACATACAAACATATTCTCAGCTTTATATATTAGATATATATATATATATATATATATATATATATATATATATATATATATATATATATATATATATATATATATATATATATATATATATATATATATATATATTATTGTACAGACTAAAAGTTTGGACACACATTCTCATCTCTAGAACACCTGTTAAGAGGAGACTTTGTGCAGTAGGCCTTCATGGTAAAATAGCTGCTAGGAAACCACTGCTAATGACAGGCAACAAGCAGAAGAGACTTGTTTGGGCTAAAGAACACAAGGAATGGACATTAGACCAGTGGAAATCTGTGCTTTGGTCTAATGAGTCCAAATTTGAGATCTTTGGATCCAACCACCGTGTCTTTGTACGATGCAGAAAAGGTGAACGGATGGACTCTACATGCCTGATTCCCACCGTGAAGCATGGAGGAGGAGGTGTGATGGTGTGGGGGTGCTTTGCTGGTGACACTGTTGGGGATTTATTCAAAATTGACGGCATACTGAACCAGCATGGCTACCACAGCATCTTGCAGCAGCATGCTATTCCATCCGGTTTGCATTTAGTTGGACCATCATTTATTTTTCAACAGGACAATGACCCCAAACACACCTCCAGGCTGTGTAAGGGCTATTTGACTAAGAAGGAGAGTGATGGGGTGCTACGCCAGATGACCTGGCCTCCAGTCACCAGACCTGAACCCAATCGAGATGGTTGGGGGTGATCTGGACCACAGAGTGAAGGCAAAAGGGCCAACAAGTGCTAAGCATCTCTGGGAACTCCTTCAAGACTGTTGGAAAACCATTTCCGGTGACTACCTCTTGAAGCTCATCAAGAGAATGCCAAGAGTGTGCAAAGCAGTGATCAACGCAAAAGGTGGCTACTTTGAAGAACCTAGAATATAAGACATATTTTCAGTTGTTTCACACTTTTTTAAGTATTTCATTCCACATGTTTTAATTCATAGTTTTGATGCCTTCAATGTGAATCTACAATTTTCAGAGTCCTGAAAGTAAAAACTTGTGTAAGAATCCAACTCACCCACGTCTGACCTCACCGTGCCTCAGACTCGGATCCGGCCCTGCCCTGGCCGCACAGCAACGATAAATGAAGAAGGTGATCCAGCTGATCACTGATCAGCTGGATCACCTTCTTCATTTATCGTTCCTGAAAGTAAAGAAAACTCTTTGACTGAGGTGTGTCCAAACTTTTGGTTTGCACTGCGTGTATATATATATATATATATATATATATATAAAAAAGAGATCAACTTGTCACTGGTTATTGGGCTCACATGCATTGGCTAATACATAAGCTAAGTATCTCTCATTTTACAAATAATCCTATATCAGTAATGCAATACCAGAGTTCCCTTATTCATTGTTAGCATTCTAGAGTGCAGCTGTATATGTTTTGTAGTTACATGTAATATGTTTTCAGCTGGCACCTGTTCACACCTGTTAGTCTTTTTGGCACAAAAATACATGGATATGTGAACAGCCCCATAGACTGTAATAGGTACGAAATAAATCTGTGAAAAACGCAGATAGAACTCGTACGAGAAAAATGATATAAACTATAAAGTGCACTATGAACAGATCATTTCTCATTTTTTTTTCTTGTTACTTTTTTCAGCATCCTACCATTGCCTTTTTTATGTTATTTTTACGCCCTAAAAGATCATAAAAAGCTAATAAAAACATCACAAAATATGTGTGTAAAAGAAGTCTGGTATAAAGCATATTGTGTGACTGTTACAGATTTTGCCCATGAGTTTTAGGATATGTTGCGATGCCTGGAAGGGTTAAACCCGCTCATTAAAAATCCATACCGCAGTGCTGCATTTGTAACGGCGCGGATCGATACTGTGCGCAGAATTCATTGTTCGCCAAGGCTCCTGTATTAACCGTGTGCTCTCCAGAGCCAAGACGCGAAATACCACCTGAACATTTCCCAGTTTGGACAAAGATCTTTATAGTTTCTTCCTTTAATTATTTATAGGGCAGGGAAAGGAAACTGAATATCACTCGGTGTCAATCCTTTTATTTTCAATCAATGAAATTAGACTTGTATGAGCCGAAAAAACAAGGATCAGCAATATTTGTCTGGAGACACAGGGGTCTGCCAGGGGGAAGTGGTGCCGTCTGAGGAGCAGCTCCCTGGTTAAGGTGCCAGGTTTTGTGACAAACTCCTTAAGTGGCAGCTAAGGATATACAGCGGCTACCTAATCTCCTATTTGTAGCGTGACCTAGTTTTTCACAGAATAGGGACTCGCTCAGACACGTGCGCTGTCCTTTTTGAAAAGGACAATTCTAGAAAAAAAAAATGGAGAAATATGCTCAGGGTTGGAAGTGATTTCAGCTTAAAGGGAAAGTTTGCCTTCATTAAAAATCTACTTGTACTCTATTATTGTGTTGGCCATTATGGCAGCGACATGGTCTGGTTTTACCATTCCGCATTGAGGAGGTAAAATCTACACTCCTGCGGATCCGATAAACTAAATTTAGAATATAATTTAAAAAAAAAAGTTTATATAATATATATATATATATATATATATATATATATATATATATATACATATATACACATATACATATATACTAGCTGTACTAACCAGCTTCACCCGGGTTAATAACTGCTGTTAATAAAATGGAATGTATTAACAAAAATGTATTCTGCACACGAAAACCACAAAACAAATAGATAGAAATGTAATTATTAAAAGGCAGAAACTAAGCTAATAGAAGCATTTCACAACATATATTTCAACACCACAGATATTCCACACAGATTTAACTAAATTGGCCAAGTAATGTGCTCCGTCTGTCTCTTTCCTTGTCTGTCTCTTTCCCCGGTCTGCCTCTTTCCCAGGTCTGTCTCTTTCCCCGTCTATCTTTGTCTGTCTCTCTGGCTGTCTCCTCCTTCCCTGTCTCAGACATGCAGACAGGGACAGTCTGTCTCTTTCCAGGTCTGTCTCTTTCCAGGTCTTTCTCTGTCTGTCTCTTTCCCCGTCTGTCTCTGTCTGTCTCTTTCCAGGTCTGTCTCTGTCTGTCTCTTTCCAGGTCTGTCTCTGTCTGTCTGTCTCTCTGTCTGTCTCTGTCTGTCTGTCTCTCTGTCTGTCTCTCTGTCTGTCTCTCTATCCGTCTCCCCACCGACATCTTATTACCTCACATATAAGCTTCTTATACTATGAATGTCTTTTGTTTCTATAGCAACCACTCACAGCTCCTACTAATAACCTGTAGTTCCAGGCTCCATTTACTTTAATGAAGGCATGTTTTTTGGAGAGTAACTGTAAAGCACGGGGTTAAATTTTCCTGACAAAACATAGTCTACAACGTTTCCTGGGTCACATGAGGTGTCTGTGCAAAATTTCGTGATTGTAAATGCGACGGTGCGGATACACTTTTCGTTTCACTTATTCCCCATTATGTAGATAGGGGCAAAATTGATTGGTAAATTGGAACGCGCGGGGTTAAAATTTTGCCTCACAACATAGCCTATGATGCCCTCGGGGTCCAGACGTGTGAGTGTGCAAAATTTTGTGGCTGTAGCTGCGACGGTGCAGATGCCAATCCCGGACACACACACATACATACATACATACATACATACATTCAGCTTTATATATATATTTGAATATAATGTTAAAGGGAATTTGTCAGCAGGTTTTTGCCACTTAACCTGAGATAGAGACACTGATTGCACCGATGTGTCACTTACTGGGCTAATCATAGTTTTATCAGCAGGAGATAAGTACTAGAGGACTAGTAAACCAGTGGTGTGG
This sequence comes from Anomaloglossus baeobatrachus, assembly GCF_048569485.1. Taxonomy (NCBI): domain Eukaryota; kingdom Metazoa; phylum Chordata; class Amphibia; order Anura; family Aromobatidae; genus Anomaloglossus; species Anomaloglossus baeobatrachus. The sequence continues at coordinate 182,953,758 of NC_134361.1, forward strand.
GTGGGGTTATACACAGAAAGCTGCCAATCAGTGGTATAGGTGGGGTTTTACACGGACATCTCATCTACTGATCAGTAGTGTGGGTGGAGTTATACCGAAAAAGCTGCCAATTAGTGGTATGGGTGGGGTTATACACAGAAAGCTGCCAATCAGTGGTTGGGTGGGGTTATACACAGAAAGCTGCCAATCAGTGGTGTGGATTGGGTCATACACAGAAAGCTGCCAATCAGTGCTGTGGGTGGGATTATACACAGAAAGCTGCCAATCAGTGGTGTGAATGGGGTTATACACAGAAAACTGACAATCAGTGGTGTGGATTGGGTTATACACAGAAAGCTGACAATCAGTGGTATAGGTGGGGTTATACACAGACAGCTACTGTTCAGTAGTGTGGGTGGGGTTATACACATAAAGCTGCCAATCAGTGGTTGGGTGGGGTTATACACAGAAAGCTGCCAATCAATGCTGTGGGTGGGATTATACACAGAAAGCTGCCAATCAGTGGTGTGGATTGGTTTATACACAGAAAGCTGCCAATCAGTGATGTGGGCGGGATTATACACAGAAAGCTGCCAATCAGTGGTATGGGTGAGGGTTATACATAGAAAGCTGCCAATCAGTGATGTGGGCGGGATTATACACAGAAAGCTGCCAATCAGTGGTGTGGGTGAGGGTTATACATAGAAAGCTGCCAATCAGTGCGGTAGGAGCGATTTTACAGAGCTCAGCATTCAAAGAACTGGTAGATATGTTGCAAATAAAACAATGACTTTAGCAAAACTACATCAAGCAATGATACATTGCTGGAATCAGAGTCTCAGCCCCTACATCATGCATCTCACGTGGGATAGCAAAAAGCCTGATGATATATTCCTTTTAAGAGTTTAAACATACACCAAGAGGGAGCACAGTATTATTTTTTATTTTGTGCCTAGCTTTGGAGATGTCCCCTTTTAATAGGATAGGGGATATCTTTCCAACTTGGGGGATCTGATCACAAGGACCCCCACTGATTCTAAGGGGCACTTCTATGGGCCGCCTGCCGTGTGACGTCGCTATGATGCCGCACGACCCGCCCCCTTAATAAGGAGGCGGGTCGCCGGCCAGATCGACGTCGCAAGGCAGGTGAGTCCATGTGAAGCTGCCGTAGCGATAATGTTCGCTACGGCTGCTATCACAAGATATCACTGCTGCGACGGGGGCGGGGACAATCGTGCTCGGCATCGCAAGCATCGGCTTGCGATGTCGTTGTGTGCAAAGTGCCCCTTAGAATGGAGAGAAGGTCACGCATACATACTTCCATTCCATTCATTCTCTATTGAACTGACGAAAAAATACAAGTACAGCTATACCCGGCAGTCCTATAGACAATGAATGGAACATAGGTGCACATACTCAGCCTCTGTCGAGACAGGGCATTACGGCAGTCCCATAGAAAATGAATGGAGAAGAGGTGCACATACTCAAATTGTGTCCAGGGAGGGCTTTACTGCAGTGCCATAGACAATGAATGCAGCAGAGGTGCATATACTCAGCCTTTGTCCAGGCAGGGCATTACAACAGTACCATAGACAATGAATGGAGCAGAGGTGCACATACTCAAATTGTGTCCAGGGAGGGCTTTATTGCAGTACCATAGAAAATGAATTGTGCAGAGGTGCACATTCTCAACCTCTGTCCAGGTAGGATTTTATCGCAGTCCTATAGACAATAAATGCACCAGAGGTGCACATACTCAACCTCTGTCCAGGTAGGGCTTTACGGCAGTCCAATAGACTATGAATGGAGCAGAGGTGCACATACTTAACCTCTGTCCAGGCAGGGCTTTATGGCAGTCCTATAGACAATGAATGGAGCAGAGGTGCACATACTCAACCTCTGTCCAGGTAGGACTTTATCGCAGTCCTATAGACAATGAATGGAGCAGAGGTGAACATACTCAACCTCTGTCCATGCAGAGCTTTACGGCAGTCTAATAGACAATGAATGCAGCAGAGGTGCACATACTCAACCTCTGTCCATGCAGAGCTTTACAGCAGTCTAATAGACAATGAATGGAGCAGAGGTGCACATACTCAACCTCTGTCCATGCAGGGCTTTACGGCAGTCTAATAGACAATGAATGGAGCAGAGGTGCACATATGCAATCTCTGTCTAGGCAGGGCTTTACAAATCTGCAGATTCCTGTTCTTGGAATCAGTGGGGGGGTCCTAGCTGTTGGACCCCAATGATCAGAGGGGTGGGGGGGGTGTCTTAGCTGTCCTGTCCCTTATGTTGCATAAAACGTGGTACCAAGCTTGCAAACTAACCTTGTCCTCCTTTACATCCTGCCTGCCATGCAGAATACCTTGCCTATTTATAGTACATGTTTCCGGATGCCGGCGTCTCAGCCTGACAATGCCTTGCAGCAGTGCGTCTCGCCACTTTGCTCCTAACCCTGACATCTGGGCTCCTTTCCCCCCGTGCGTCTGCCGTACTGCAGTCAGAACCCGTTTACACCAATGGGAGACGTCTGTATAAAATAGGGCACTATTGTGCACACGGCCGCCCCACTGGAACTGAATACAAATGCGTCTGCCGTACACTTGATCAATATAGAGGAGATTTAACAAAGGTTGAACTTGATGGATTTGTGTCCTTTTCCGAGCTGCGGCTTCACTTCATAGACCCGACAACCAGAGACAAGCTTCAATAGATATGACGGAATAAGTGTAAGAAAAATATTGGAGACTGAACGCAACGTGCATTAATTTTGTTTGGGGCGATCTATCTCCTCCGAGTATAATCTGACACCTTCGCTTTCATACATTCGCTCTAGCTTAAACCTGTTGTTTCTTCAAGTATATTATCGCTAAAATCTTTTGCTGTGACAAGCCACCGTAAGAACATTATTTTATGCCCTCATGCGGATTACTGCAATATTTCGCCATCTGGCATTTACGCCTCCCATCTCTCACTCCTACAATCTGTTTTCAAATCTCTGCTTAGACTTTCCCTCTCCCCTGGAACACGTAGTACAAACAGCGCTTCAGCATCTCAATAGGTTATTACAAACCTGCAGGACGCACGGGTTAAAACAGCCATATTGGCACGTTCGCGGCTGTTTTTTGCTAACGGGGTTGCGGAACCCCCCGTTGCGCAGTCAGGACGACTCCGCACGATATAAGCAAAGTCAGCTATCACATGTTAGTTGACAATCATAAATTTCATTTAACATCCCAATATGTAGTAGGTGTAATAATAATAAAAATATTAGCAAATACCTGCAATTAGAAATGTAGTATAGTTCTCCTGATTAGTTATGTCACTTACCTCATGTGCAGGGCATTGCAGCGTAAAGGATATTCCCATCTCCAAGAACCTGTCCCAATATGCAGTAGGTGTAATAAGAATAATTAGAAATGTAGTATAGTTCTTCTGGTTAGCTATGCCACTTAACTCATGTGCAGGGCATTGCAGCCTAAAGGAATATTCCCATCTCCAAGATCCTATCCCAATATGTAGTAGGTATAATAATAATTAGAAATGTAGTATAGTTCTTCTGGTTAGCTATGCCACTTAACTCATGTGCAGGGCATTGCAGCCTAAAGGAATATTCCCATCTCCAAGATCCTATCCCAATATGTAGTAGGTATAATAATAATTAGAAATGTAGTATAGTTCTCCTGGTTAGCTATGTCACTTACCTCATGTGCAGGGTATTGCAACCTAAAGGGGTATTCCCATCTCCAAGATACTATCCCAATATGTAGTACGCGTAGTAATAATAATAATATTAGCAAATACCTCCAATTAGAAATGTAGTATAGTTTTCCTGAACAGCTATATCACTTACCTCATGTGCAGGGCATTGAAACCTAAAGGGATATTCCTATTTCCAAGATCCTATCCAAAGATGTAGTAAATGTAATAATAATATTAGCAAATACCTCCAATTAGAAATGTAGTATACAGTTAGGTCCAGAAATATTTGGACAGTGACACAATTTTCGCGAGTTGGGCTCTGCATGCCACCACATTGGATTTGAAATGAAACCTCTACAACAGAATTCAAGTGCAGATTGTAACGTTTAATTTGAAGATTTGAACAAAAATATCTGATAGAAATTGTAGGAATTGTACACATTTCTTTACAAACACTCCACATTTTAGGAGGTCAAAAGTAATTGGACAAATAAACCAAACCCAAACAAAATATTTTTATTTTCAATATTTTGTTGCGAATCCTTTGGAGGCAATCACTGCCTTAAGTCTGGAATCCATGGACATCACCAAACGCTGGGTTTCCTCCTTCTTAATGCTTTGCCACGCCTTTACAGCCGCAGCCTTCAGGTCTTGCTTGTTTGTGGGTCTTTCCGTCTTAAGTCTGGATTTGAGCAAGTGAAATGCATGCTCAATTGGGTTAAGATCTGGTGATTGACTTGGCCATTGCAGAATGTTCCACTTTTTTGCACTCATCAACTCCTGGGTAGCTTTGGCTGTATGCTTGGGGTCATTGTCCATCTGTACTATGAAGCGCCGTCCGATCAACTTTGCGGCATTTGGCTGAATCTGGGCTGAAAGTATATCCCGGTACACTTCAGAATTCATCCGGCTACTCTTGTCTGCTGTTATGTCATCAATAAACACAAGTGACCCAGTGCCATTGAAAGCCATGCATGCCCATGCCATCACGTTGCCTCCACCATGTTTTACAGAGGATGTGGTGTGCCTTGGATTATGTGCCGTTCCCTTTCTTCTCCAAACTTTTTTCTTCCCATCATTCTGGTACAGGTTGATCTTTGTCTCATCTGTCCATAGAATACTTTTCCAGAACTGAGCTGGCTTCATGAGGTGTTTTTCAGAAAATGTAACTCTGGCCTGTCTATTTTTGGAATTGATGAATGGTTTGCATCTAGATGTGAACCCTTTGTATTTACTTTCATGGAGTCTTCTCTTTACTGTTGACTTAGAGACAGATACACCTACTTCACTGAGAGTGTTCTGGACTTCAGTTGATGTTGTGAACGGGTTCTTCTGTCGCGGGCGGGGAGGAGGGTGTCAGCACACCGCGCTCACCCCTTCTGCTCGGGTCCGGCAGTTGCTCCTGGTGGCTCGAGCTGCGGGCCGGATCCCGGGGTGTCTCGAGCGACACTCCTCGCCCGTGAGTGAAAGGGGGGGTGTTTGTTGGGATTATAGTTCGTGACGCCACCCACGGTTGTGGTGATGGCACCACCGCTGCTCAGTGTGGGGGTCCCGGGGATGGTGATGGGAGCAGCCAGGTGTTGTGTTGCCCCTCCGTGGGTAGGGGTTGGTGATCCCGGGGCCCGGTGAAGAGATGTGAAGTGTAGGGCCTGGAGGGCGCAGGGACGCGGGGGCAGCGCTGTGCCTTGCGGCACTGTGGTACTCACTCAGCCTGAGACACGGACACAGTTTGTACGGTAAACCAACGGCTGGTAGGACGGTCCCACAGACGGTTGCACCTGCACTCCCGGTAGGTGACGGTGACGTCTCTCTTCCTTGCACCTGTTTGACTGATGGTAGCGGTGGATTCCCTCCGGTTACCCGCTCCCCTGACTGCAATCTGGGCCGGAGGAGCTCTACACTTTGCCCGCAGGCGCTGGCCCTGGGGAAACTGGTGCCTTGGCGGTGGCGGTGTCTCCCCGGTAATGGTCGGGCTGTTGCCGTCAATCGGGACTTTGTTGCTGGGGGATCTGCGTCCCCTTCACTGACGGATTCGGCAAATTGGGCGACTCCTAGCCTTGCCGGGGTCCGAGAGGCCCCTGCCCTGGTGCTGACTGTCCTTCGGAACACTGCTCCAGACCACCGGGCACACAGCCAACGGGGTCCTTCCAGGAACTTCCAAACGGTCCCCCTCCGGACAGTCACCGCCGTCGCTGACCTTGCTGTTCTAGCCCTACACACAGCTGGGCTCCCAGGCTCTGCGCACTCTCTGCGCTGTCTCCACTTCTTGCTTTCCTCCTTTTCCACTTTCCTTTCCTTCACTTTCACTTCTTGTTGTTTACTCTAGCCCCTGCCTGGGCTAATCTGCTGTTCACTCGTTCATGTCCCTGACTGGACTCCTGCTCCTCCCTGAGCTTTCTGCCTGGTCACTTCCTACCTCCAGAGTTGTGAGCTCCTTGGTGGGCGGAGCCAACCGCCTGGCCCACCCCCTGGTGTGCATCACAGACTCTTGGAGGAAGGCAACAAGGATTTCTGGTTAGCAGGTGTGCCTACCTGGAGTGTGGGGTGTGGTGGTGTTGTTATCTGTGTCCCCTGGCTTGCCCAGGGCGACACATTCCCCCTTAGCAAAATGCAGACCGTCCGCGGGCTGCCGTCCTACACCGGTTTTATTTTTCTGTAAAAAGGGGATAACAGGGTTAAACATATCATAAGCATTTTCAATCAACTCTTCCCAAGACGGGAGGCACATTTTACTTTTAACGTTTCAACGGTGTACGGTCACGGTTTCCGCTCTCTCCCACCCAAGCAACCTGGCCCTGATGCTGCCCCTAAAACCCAGGCAGCACCCCTTGACCCACAGTCCAGCACAAGTCACCCGAGCGGGATCTGTCCTTCCCTCCAGAGGGTAGCCACCGGTCCCTTTGGTGGCTGGGCCCTGGCCTGCTCTGCTCAGGGCCCTCCCTCCAACCTGCCTCTCCGGAGGCGGCATTGCGGAAAACGGTAACGGTACCCAACATATTTACAAGCCACTAACGTTTGTGGTTGCCCTGCAGAGTTCACGGGCTTGTCCATGGCTAGTTCCCATGCAATTTTAAACTTTAAACGGTCCCCACGGGGACAACGGTGCCGGCTCCTGCCGGTTGCAAATCAACAAAATAAATCAGGTGACTTCTCGGGTAATCATTTTCATCATCTTTGGCAAAACTTTTCAACTTTTAAACAAACAAAGCGCTGGTCCCTACGGGGACGGTGCTGCGGGCCTCCATTGCCCTACTCCGGTCCTGCTGCTGCTTCATCCGAGGGAGGGGGTGCAGAGCTCATCTTGCCCTCCGGGCTGCCCCTCAGCTTTACATCCAGGGCAAACCACCCCCTCTCTCCGCAGTGCCGAGTGTACCGCACCATGTCTCCCGGGATAAGATTGCGGCCAGGATGCTCTTCGGGCAGGTGAGCATGCACATCCCGCCGGGCTACAAATACCTCGGCCTCCAGGCCCGGTTCGTATATGAACCCGTAGCCCCGGCGGATATCGAATCGCCTCACCTGCCCCTCGTAGAACGGGCCCCGGACACGGAAGGTCGCTTGCCGCAGGTTCTCCTTTTCCCGTATGACTCGGGCCACCAGCTCGGCTTTCCTACGCGCCCTCTCCGCGATCTCCAGGCCCAGCTTGGTCGGCTCCCTGTCCCAGTATGGCTCCGGCGCACGGGTTGAGCCCCGCGGGACATTCAGCACGTTACCCACTGTCAGGAAGGTGGGTGGCGTATCCCGCGGTGTCATGGCCTTGGGCGCTGCCTTGCAGCAACAACCCGGCGCCACCTCAGCCGAGGTGTGGGGGATGGGCACAGGGGCTTTCCGCAGTTGGGCCTTCGGCTCGGAGCGGGTCATCGGCTCCGGCTCGGGGAACTGCTCGGGGACTGTCTCTGGCGCAATCTTCGGGGCCTTCCATGGCAATGCCTCCGGTTTGCTTCGGGCTCCGGCTACAGGTCGGTCCGCTGGGGCGGACGGGCTGGGTATCGCTACCGGTTGCGGTGGCAGCGGGCCTAGTGGCGGGGTCACGGCCTCCGAGACGGGTGGCGAAGGAGGCAACGGGGGGAGAGGGCTTGGACCGGGTCCCTCAGCCGCAGCGACCGGTCCCTCCGGGACATAGGGGCGTGGGTCACTCACCCTCCCTTCCTCCGCTTCCTCCTCGCGTCTCCGCACGGCTGCCAAAACGTCCGCCATGTCGGTCTCCCACTCCTCCAGGAGGAGCTGCATTTTGACCTGCAGCCTTAGATGGAGCTGCGCGGTCCGGATCTCCACCCATGCTGCGGTTCCCGGTGCGGGGGCCACGGTGTTTCGGGACGGCATCCACATGGTGTCTTTGCTGTTTGCTTCCAGGAACGGGATGTTTGCAGAGTCCTGGCGTCCCTGCTTTTATAGCGGCGACTACATGCCGCCAGCCGCCATCGCGTCCCCCTTAGCTCTTTCCGGCCCCTCCTCTCTCGGGGCGGGGTTTTGGCCTTCGCGCCTCTACTGCTCGAGAAGACGCTCGAGCGGGAACTTTTCGCGCCAAAGATGGCGGCTTCTGAAATTTTTCTGCCGGATGCCTCCGGCGGTAACAAGGCGCACCTCTACCTGACGGCAGAGCGGTAAGATCCTGTTCGTGACGCCAAGTTGTCGCGGGCGGGGAGGAGGGTGTCAGCACACCGCGCTCACCCCTTCTGCTCGGGTCCGGCAGTTGCTCCTGGTGGCTCGAGCTGCGGGCCGGATCCCGGGGTGTCTCGAGCGACACTCCTCGCCCGTGAGTGAAAGGGGGGGTGTTTGTTGGGATTATAGTTCGTGACGCCACCCACGGTTGTGGTGATGGCACCACCGCTGCTCAGTGTGGGGGTCCCGGGGATGGTGATGGGAGCAGCCAGGTGTTGTGTTGCCCCTCCGTGGGTAGGGGTTGGTGATCCCGGGGCCCGGTGAAGAGATGTGAAGTGTAGGGCCTGGAGGGCGCAGGGACGCGGGGGCAGCGCTGTGCCTTGCGGCACTGTGGTACTCACTCAGCCTGAGACACGGACACAGTTTGTACGGTAAACCAACGGCTGGTAGGACGGTCCCACAGACGGTTGCACCTGCACTCCCGGTAGGTGACGGTGACGTCTCTCTTCCTTGCACCTGTTTGACTGATGGTAGCGGTGGATTCCCTCCGGTTACCCGCTCCCCGACTGCAATCTGGGCCGGAGGAGCTCTACACTTTGCCCGCAGGCGCTGGCCCTGGGGAAACTGGTGCCTTGGCGGTGGCGGTGTCTCCCCGGTAATGGTAGGGCTGTTGCCGTCAATCGGGACTTTGTTGCTGGGGGATCTGCGTCCCCTTCACTGACGGATTCGGCAAATTGGGCGACTCCTAGCCTTGCCGGGGTCCGAGAGGCCCCTGCCCTGGTGCTGACTGTCCTTCGGAACACTGCTCCAGACCACCGGGCACACAGCCAACGGGGTCCTTCCAGGAACTTCCAAACGGTCCCCCTCCGGACAGTCACCGCCGTCGCTGACCTTGCTGTTCTAGCCCTACACACAGCTGGGCTCCCAGGCTCTGCGCACTCTCTGCGCTGTCTCCACTTCTTGCTTTCCTCCTTTTCCACTTTCCTTTCCTTCACTTTCACTTCTTGTTGTTTACTCTAGCCCCTGCCTGGGCTAATCTGCTGTTCACTCGTTCATGTCCCTGACTGGACTCCTGCTCCTCCCTGAGCTTTCTGCCTGGTCACTTCCTGCCTCCAGAGTTGTGAGCTCCTTGGTGGGCGGAGCCAACCGCCTGGCCCACCCCCTGGTGTGCATCACAGACTCTTGGAGGAAGGCAACAAGGATTTCTGGTTAGCAGGTGTGCCTACCTGGAGTGTGGGGTGTGGTGGTGTTGTTATCTGTGTCCCCTGGCTTGCCCAGGGCGACACACTTCTTCACCAAAGAAAGTATGCGGCGATCATCCACCACTGTTGTCATCTGTGGACGCCCAGGCCTTTTTGAGTTCCCAAGCTCACCAGTCAATTCCTTTTTTCTCAGAATGTACCCGACTGTTGATTTTGCTACTCCAAGCATGTCTGCTATCTCTCTGATGGATTTTTTCTTTTTTTTCAGCCTCAGGATGTTCTGCTTCACCTCAATTGAGAGTTCCTTAGACCGCATGTTGTCTGGTCACAGCAACAGCTTCCAAATGCAAAACCACACACCTGTAATCAACCCCAGACCTTTTAACTACTTCATTGATTACAGGTTAATGAGGGAGATGTCTTCAGAGTTAATTGCAGCCCTTAGAGTCCCTTGTCCAATTACTTTTGGTCCCTTGAAAAAGAGGAGGCTATGCATTACAGAGCTATGATTCCTAAACCCTTTCTCCGATTTGGATGTGAAAACTCTCATATTGCAGCTGGGAGTGTGCACTTTCAGCCCATATTATATATATATAATTGTATTTCTGAACATGTTTTTGTAAACAGCTAAAATAACAAAACTTGTGTCACTGTCCAAATATTTCTGGACCTAACTGTAGTTCTCCTGATTAGCTATATCACTTACCTCATGTGCAAGGCACTGCAACCTAAAGGGGTATTCCCATCTCCAAGATCCTATCCCAACATGTAGTACGTATAATAATAATAATATTAGCAAATACTGACGATTAGAAATGTAGTATAGTTCTCCTGGTTATCTATGTCACTTACCTCATGTGCAGGGCATTGCAGCCTAAAGGGGTATTCTCATCTCCAAGATCCTATTCCAATATGTAGTACGTGTAATAATAATTTATTAATAATACTAATAATAATAATATCAGCAAATTTGTCGAATTAGAAATGTAGTATGGTTCTCCTGATTAGCTATGTCACTTACCTCATGTACAGAGCATTGCAGCTTAGGTATCCAGGGTTACATCCACTCATATAGTGACAGCTAGTTAGTTGCTTGTGGGCATAACCATAGATACTACATTTCTCATTGGAGGTTGTAATACTTGCGGCTGGTGTGGGGCAGTGAGCAGGAGTATTGGACCCACAGGGCCACAGGGGGGACCTGGGCTTACCCTTTTTTGGGAGAGGCTTAGCTAAGCACCTACCGTGAGGCGGACGCCAGGTACCACTCCCAGGGAAGTGACCGGGACTGACCAGCAGGACAGGAGAAAGACTCAGGTACGGACATAGGTGAAGGCATGTCCAGGTGGGATGACTGAGGCAGACAGACAGGCGGGTACAGACAGGTAAGGTGGGCACGGCAGGGACAAATAGGTATGGGAAGGCAGGTATAGGTGACGGACACAGGGATAACGGGACCTGACAACTAGCTAACAGACAGACAGACTAACTAACTAGAGACGTTGCGCCGGCACCTCCCCTAATGGGAGGGTGCCTTAAATACATAGTGCCTCGCAGCCATAGGCTGAGAGGCATTTCCGGGGAATGGTGCGCCAGCCCTTAAAAGGGGGGGGGGGGGTAATGTGCGCACGAGCCATAAGCACATTCCCAGAGATCCTGTGCAGTATGCATAGGCCCCAGGAGGCAAGGGATGCTGGTGCTACAGAGATATTTGCTATTATTATTATGCCTACTACATATTGGGATAGGATCTTTGAGGTGAGAAATACTTTTAATGTATATCATCGTAAACCTCAGCTTTGCAAAAAAAAGAATCCACTAAATATATATACATTAAAGACTTAAAAGGATCCTCAGAAAATGCGATTTACCTGGAGGTAAAAGGTTAATCTACAAGTGAAAAGCATTGCAATGCTGTCCAGCTGTCTTACTAAAAGTGCGGCTACAGAGAGAAAATTAACGTTTCTTCCCAGAAGCCACCGGCTTTCAGTCATTTCTGTTTGCATGTCTCGGCACTTTGGTTGACAGCTCGCTCTGCAGCACATCTGTACCAAAAAAAAAAATTCCTCTTGAAAAAGTCAATGCATGTGTTTGTGTATGCGCACATAGATGGTAACTGCATGAAAAACTCACAGCACATGAAAGCACATTGCAGATCCTGACACTCCACCCAATGGCTTCTCTGGTGTCTGTGTGCCACCCCCGTGGAAGCAGCCAAGCTGCTCGGATCCGGGTTCTCAGTGGCTCGAGGGTTTCCGGACCCGTGGGTCGTGCGGCCACTCAAATGATTGGGGTATTTACCAGGGGTAATAGAGTTCGTGACACCACCCGTGGTGTGCGGTAATTGGGAGTACCGCCACTGCTGTTGGGGAGTTCCCGGGGTGATGACGGGGCAGCCAGGTGTTGTGACCCTCCACAGGTAGGGGGTGCCCCGGGAATTCGGTGGGAGGATTAGGCCGTGGGATGCAGAGATCACTCTTGTGAGCCGCCCCCGTGCCAGCAGCCGGCGCTGCTCGGATCCGGGCCTACAGGGGTGGTGGCTCGAGGGTCTCCGGACCCGGGGGGTCTCACGGACACGCCGAATAAATGCGGGACATAGATGTACGGGCTAGGCCGTAGTAAGTTCGTGACGCCATACACGGTGTGTGGTGAGGTGGGACACCACCGCTGCTGTTATGGGGCACCCGGGGGAGATGTTGTGCAGCAAGTTGTTAAACCCTCCATGAGTAGGGATGGTGGCCCCGGGACCCGGTGGCTCGGTGCATGGGATGGCGACCGCAGGGGGGTGCTGGTGTACTCACTATTAGTAAAACACACAAGTCTCTGGTAAACCAAGGTGATATTGGCTGGTGCCGCGGCCGGTTGCGTTCAGGTCCCCGACCCGGCTGGTGGTCTCTATCCTTTTCCTGCACTGCTTTGTGTAAGGTGGACTTTCCTAGTGTGAAACTCAGGAGTCCGCTCCCAGCTGGATGTAGCCTAAGGAGCCGTGCCCGCAGACGCTGACCCGTGGGATCTATGGGCCCTGGCGGTGACTTCTTATCCCTAATCGGTGGGCTGTTGTCTTCTATGAGGGACTTTGGGTGGGACAGGACCTCTAGTCCTGGCCTCAATCGGTTAATTAACCAGTTCCACTTTGTTCTGGTCCTGGCTTCAGGGTCCGAGTATCCTCCTTTGTGCTTCGGTTTCCGGGTCGGTTCCCCGTGTCGGTACCGGCGGGCTACAACCCTGTCCCGGTCCACCTCGTTTCCACCGAGCCGTCTTCCCGTCTCCTGCTGATGGAGACCACCGTCTGCCTCCTAGCCAATGGCACCAGGGCTCCTACCCTGGTACTGCTCAACTTGACTTCACTGCTAGAGCTACACCTAGCTCCAGCCCACACTCCTCTCCAAACTGAACTTCAGACTCCTCTAAACTGATCTGCTGCTTTTCCCGCCCCGGGCTGTCTGGACCCCTGGGTGGGCGTGTCCCAACTGCCTGATCACGCCCACTGGTGTGTCTATCTTTCCCTAAGGGGGGGTGACTAGGGTTTCTGGTTGGCTTTGTGTTTCCTAGTGAGGGAACAGTGCAGTGCGGCGCCTAACTGTGACTACCTGGTTTTGCCAGTGCGTCACACTTGTACTCACTCAGTCCATGAATCAGACACCGACAACCGGGTAAACCAAGTCTCTGGACACCGCTGCTGCTGAGGGGAGCTTAGTTCGGGTCCCGTCACCAATGGTGCTGCCTGGTGATCCATGACCTGCCTCCTGGCACTAAGTTTACTTCTCCGGTGGTCCCGGTAGTGTGAAACTTGCCGGGTCCCGCTCCCCACTATGGTTAAGTGTGGAAGCTTGCTCTCAGGGTTCACGCTTGGGATTTTCTGGACCGTTTTGGGTGAAAAGTCCTATCCCCCTCGTAGCGCTAGTAAATCAATTTTGCAGCAGTTGGGAACGAATCTTGAAGGATCCGTTCTCCACGGGTAAATTATCGGCTTGCATGCAGCTATTCCCCGACCTAGGGTACACGTACCCCGTCGTGCCTCGGTCCCAGCCCGGTGATGGTGCAAGGCCGCCGACTGTCCTTTTCGACAGATCCGAACCCCTTGCCACGATCCCCTACGACCGGGGGTCCGACTCCTCTAGGTCCAGACCACCATCTGCAACCTAGACAGTTTCCTTATGGGAGGCGCCGCTCCCGACCTCCTCAGAACTCCTCACAGCTCGAGGGCTTCTCTCCCTTCCTCCTCTAACCGACTCACTGACTACACTCCTCACCTCCTCCCCCCAGACCCCCAGGTGGGCGACTCTATTCCACTCAAGCCGTCCACTGGTGTGTCTAGTGGGTGTGGTGCAGGGTGTATCTAGGATTTTGATTTGCTGATGTAGGCAACACCATTTGGTTAGGGACCCATAACCAAGAGGGAGGCGGATGCTGCACGGGAGGGTGCATATATATATAATGTTTATTTTTTTTGCACCTCTGTCCAAGTCGCCTTTTTTACCTTTCTACATTTTTGCCTCCTTTGATATCTTTATTATGTTTGTTGCATAACATTTTTTTTTATATTTTTTTTCAATTTTTAGGAGTTTGTTTTTGAATAGTTAATTTGCGGAATACTAAATTGCGCACAACAGGGGGTTAAATTAGGGGTTGTTTGCGAGCGGAGTGCATTTTGCTCATTCACACAAGTGCAGCTGTTCGCATGGCTTTCTAGTTTACATCTGTATTTCGAGCGCACAGCATGTTCTATGGTTTTTTCATATTGGTGCTGCATTTTTCCCCCTAGAGAAGTCAATGGAATCTGAAGATATAAATACTTATCCTCTTATTTTAATCCATACTTGAAGCCGCGCAATGGGAGGAAACACAACAGAAAAGAAAACACAAAGAATATTGACATAACAGGGGCTCTCAAAATGGATAAAATCCAGACATAAATAAGGAGGTAAATACAGACGAAGCAATCCATTCTCCATGACTGTATTGATCTCTAGATTTAACCATATTTCAGGCTTTTGCCAGTTACATTTTAAGCAGATACAATTAAAAAGTTGTTCAACTTTCTTTTTTGTTAGCTGTATATAGATAAACAACATATCTTCTCCTTTACAAACTTTCTAATGCACTTTATTCCGCATTTTAAAGGACCTCCGTACATAGAAACTTTTTGTATAAGCCATATTCAAAAGGCAAAAAACTTGAAAGAAAAAAGTAGCGCAAATGGGGTCTTATCTGAGGATAGTGGATAATGTGGAGAGACAAAAACAGGCTCACCTGGGGTACTTGTGAAAGTTACAACTATTGAGAAGGCAAAGACGGCCGCTGCAGCATCCCTAGGGGTGGTAATGTGGCACCCCTGAGTGTCAGGTGCCAGAGGGTATTGCATCTAACCCCGGATTCCTGGAAGACCAGTGACGGTAAATACCATTCAAACACACACATCCATGCCCTTTTTCCCCAGACTGGGTAACAGGCTAGAGACGGATCAGATGGATGGCCACCTATTGGTTGGGACTCATTTAATCCACTAGTCAGACACCTGGGAAGAGGAGGGGCTAGTCAGTGCAGTTGTTAGGAGACAGACATCTTCTCAGACAGTAAGTCGGAAGACGTTCAGTCAGTAAGACATCCGGTCAGTCAGAAGTCAATGCACAGATGGAGAGTGTAATGTTGTGCCACCCCCGTGCCAGCAGCCGGGGCTGCTCGGATCCGGATCTACGGTACGGCTTGAGGGGTTCTCCAGACCCGGGGGTCGCGCGGACACTCCGAATAAAAGGGGGACGTATTTATACGGGATTGGTTGTAAAATGTCTGTGACGCCACCCACGGTGTGTGGTGAGATGTAGCACCACCGCTGCCGTTGCGGGGCTCCCGGGGACGTTGGGCTGGCAGCTGGATGTTAACCCCTCCGTGGGTAGGGGTGGATGTCCCGGGGCCCAGTGTCTTTGTGCAGGGTATGGCGATGGCAGAGGCTTGCGCGCCTGGATGGACCAGGGGATGTTTGGTTACTCACACGTAAATGAATTACATGAGTCTTTTGGTAAACCAAGGTGCTGGTCGCCGGCCGCCGCGGCCGGTTGTACTCTGGTCCCCCACCCAGGCTTATAGTCGCCGTCTTCTCCTCTGCACTAGTTGTTGTTGTGTTTTTAGACTTCCCGGTATGGAACACGGGAGTCCGCTCCCGGCTTTCTGTGTGCCTGAGGAGCCGTGCCCGCTGACGCTGACCCGTGGGATCTATGGGCCCTGGCGGTGACCTCTTATCCCTAATTGGTGGGCTGTTGTCTTCTATGAGGAACTTTGGGTGGGACAGGACCTTTAGTCCTGGCCGCAATCGGTTAATTAACCAGTTCCACTTGGTTCTGGTCCTGGCTTCAGGGTCCGAGTACTCTCCTTTGTGCTCTGGTTTCCAGGTCGATTCCCCATTTCGGTACTGGCAGGCTACAACCCTGTCCCGATCCCTAGTTCAGTAAGACGTTTCAAGCTCACCTGATAAATCTTCCCGGTGAGGGAATCATCAGGGTTCCTCACCAACGTTAGTGTCCACGGCACAGCAGCAAAGAGCGAACTCGGGAACGGGGACAGAGGTCCGACCCATAAGAGGTTCAAGCTGCCTACCATATGGGCCAGGACTGTGACAACGGTAGGGAATCCCAGAATGCTTCAGGCCACGGGGTCCCACCAACTACAGACGGGTGCATGGAAGAAAAGCTCACCAGGTCACCACACCGGCACTGGGATCAAGAAAATACCGGATCACCTGAGGCCCAGATTGGTAGAAACCAGCACCAGCGGGTTGCAGCTACTCCGAACCAGTGAGTAAAACACAAGTTAAACCGCAGTCCCTGTGTTGTCTGAATTCTTCCTACACATCTGCATCACCAACCTTCACCATACTACAACCACCATCATTCTCCCCTGGGGCCTAGCTCTACTTGCAGAGAGCCATAACATCCAAGCTCCTTAATACCACCAGCCCCAGCGGTGAGAGACTTTGCAGCGGTGGCTTTCCCCACATAGCCGCATACCGCGAGTGGCATCACGAAAAACATTTTATTTTTATTTTTCCCTTTTATTTTTCCCCTTTTGTAAGCGACCCCCAGGGTCACGGAACCGAGCACTGCTCACCTGTGATATGTCCCTGTTACTCAAGGCCCGGGACCGAGTACCCCAAGGCCCTGGGGCGCGTCAGTAGTATTCCTTAAAGAAGCAAAGACGGGATATTTCCACGAGACCGTGGAAAAATCCAGATAAGATGGTGATTTTTATTTCCGACGTTTTTCTGAGAGCAATTTCTCCTTCTTCAGGACAAAATCACAATATTAAATACTCCTTTCTTCCCTGGACTGGTACTGGTGATATAATTCAGTTCATTCTAGCTCTGGTTGCAAGCAGTTGGCTTGTACTCATCTGTGGTATGGTTGCTGAAGCTTTGTTGAACTCCTGCCTGAGTCATCTGTGGATAAGTAGTTCACGTTTTTTCCTCCTTGTAACACTCATGCCGACGTCCTTGCATGCTTCTGCTCCCCTCCCCAAGCAAGGACATCAGTTCCCTCACCTGTCCAGGCGTCCTGCGGCAGTGGTCCCGACCCATGCTGCAGATTCACGGACATTCTGTACTCCTGACAGGCACCAGGCCTCTGCCCGTAGCGTGGGCCCATGGTCACGCCCTCTTTCTTAAAGGACCAGCGTCTGCCTAACCTGGAACTAACCTGGAAGTGCCTCTCAGTTCAGCTAGGAGTTTGCAGGTATTTAAGGCCCTATGAAAGTTGCCTGGCCAATCAGATAGAGTTCCCTGGGACTGGTCCCTAGACTAGAGGAGAAGAACCAACGTGTTCCGCTAGTAAAACCAGAGACTAAGGACACATCTACTACCAAAGCCAAACCCACACACGAATCCGCGGGAAGGTGACCACATACGACCAAGGGATTGAGCTTCATGCCACCTGTCAGGGTTCGCGAATGCCGGCTCAGGGCACTGTGTGCGTAGGCACAGGACAGGCGGGAGAGAAGTTTGCGCAGGAAGACAACCAGGGAAGGAACACTAAAAGGGTGCACCGGTCTTGACCTCCGAACTACCCGTGATCGACTGGAGCCCATCACAGTGGAACCCAGCACTCCAACGGCAGTCACTGAAATGTCATGTTACCTTGGAACCTGCTACAGTGAGTAAAAACCTTGAGACTGTATCCCTGTGTCGCTCCGTTATTCACCTGCGCCTCCGGCCTGCACCCCCGCCATCACCTACTACTACTCCCAACCGCCCTGGAGCCCAGCTCGACCTGTGGAGAGCTATACCAACCAAGCTACGTCACCATCTGCCCGAGAGGCCCTCTCCCGCAGCGGCGGCACCCATCTTGCCGCATACCACAGGTTGCGTCACGAACTGTCATTATAATCTCCTTCCTGACACCACCAGGGTCACGAAACTGGGCCTTGCCGCCACCGCAGTGTCCCAGAAGCAGACCGCGGCCCGGTAATGAGTGCCCCACGGCCCCGGTGCGGGTGTGTCACATCCACCCTTGACGGATTCCCTACACCTGCTGCTTCCACAACCGTTTGTGAGAGACTGTCGCTCCCGTACGCCTAGGACCAGCCAACGCAACACCAGTCATCCCGAGCAGCACCTGGACCAATACTTGCAACGTAACTCCTCCACCATCAGGGGCTCTGGAGAAGACCAGGCTCAGATCCGTAGTCAAGCCCCTCCAGGTTTTCTGTGTGTTGCGGCCCAGTGGGTTCACAAATATCCCTGCTTGCCTGGCCAGCATAACACTCCTACATGTTCAAAATCATGGAGACCTCTCTGGTATTGATAAAATCGGCAACGCAAGTCTATGGGTCAGTGAAAATATTGGACCTCATCTGTATTCTGTCTGTTTTTCAGCAAACTCTAATGAAACTTGGATCACAAAGAAAAGTATAAAACTTGCTCCGTATTTCTCATACGTGACAAAAATGAATGTGTGAATGAAGCCTTAGAGCGCAATTCACAGTGAACAGGATTTTTTTTTATCTCGTAAAATAAATTTGATTTCTATAATTTACGCACTGCTCAGATTAATAAGAATAGTGGAGAGGGGCATCAACCAGGAAAAAATATGTGCACGCGCCTGACTTCAATTAGCTAATTCACATTGGATTTACTACTGGAAGCAATCACTTGATAGAGTTTACCTAAATGAAATATGCAAACATTCGGAGATTCACTGCTCGGTTTATACCCGCTCCCCGGATCATAATTTTGTATTTTGGATGAATATTTCTCACTTAGAAATGATTTGTATTTGGAGTCACATAAGGTAAATATTTTGTGCATCACACACAAGTTTTATATGTTTTTTTCAGACAGGTTGTGTATTTTAATTCTGCAGTATTGTCTCAATGGCTGTGCAAAAATTAAAGGGTTGTCCCCTTTTGGGAAGGTTCCAAAAAAATAAATTGTTACTAAAGGGGGCTTACACGCAACGACATCGCTAACAAGATGTCGCTGAGGTCACGGAATTCGTGACGCACATCTGGCCTCGTTAGCGACGTCGTTGCATGTGAAATGCATGAACGACCGCTAACGATCAAAATTACTCATCTAATCGTTGATCGTTAACACGTCATTCTAATCCCAAATATCGTTGCAGGACGCAGGTTATTTGTCGTTCCTGCAGCAGCACACATCGCTATGTGTGACACCGCAGGAACAAGGAACAACATCGTACCTGCGGCCGCCGGCAATGAGGAAGGAAGGAGGTGGGCGGGATGTTATGGCCGCTCATCTCCGCCCCTCCACTTCTATTGGGCGGCCGCTTAGTGACGCCGCTGTGACGCCGCAGTGATGCCGCACGAACCGCCCCCTTAGAAAGGAGGCGGTTCGCTGGCCACAGCGACATCGCTAGGAAGGTAAGTATGTGTGACGGGTCCTAGCGATGTTGTGCGCGACGTGGGCGGGTGCTTTTACCAGCAACATCGCTAGCGATGTCGGTGCAAAGTGGCCTTTAAGGGGGTTTTACACGCAGAGACATCGCTAGCGATGTCGCTGGTGAAAGCACCCGCCCCCGTCGGTTGTGCGTCACGGGCAAATCGCTGCCCGTGACGAACAATGTCGCTGGGAGCCGTCACACGTACTTACCTTCCTAGCGACGTCGCTGTGACGCTGCACCAACCGCCCCCTTAGATATGAGGCTGTTCTCTGGCCGGCGAACAGCCTCTTTTTTAAGGGGGTGGTTCGTGCGGTGTCACAGCAACGTCACACGGCAGGCGTCCAATAGAAGCGGAGGAGCGGAGAGCAGCCGCAGAAAGTCACGACCATCTCGTTGCCGGCAGGACGCAGGTACGGTGTTGTTCGTCATTCCTGGGGTGTCACACGAAGCGATGTGTGCTGCCTCAGAAACGATAAACAACCTGCGTCCTGCACGAGCAACGACATTTGGGAAATAGACGATATGTCAACAATCAATGATTTGGTGAGTATTTTACATCGCTCGTACGTGTCACACGCAACAACGTCGCTAACAAGGCCGGATGTGCGTCACAAGTTCCGTGACCCCAACGACATATCGTCACTTCCCCTTGCTTCATTAAGTGTGTATGTCCATGTTATGCTCCCATTGGGGTGTGAGGCACTCATAATTACGTCCAGTGTTACCTCCATCTTGACTTGCTGGTTTCTCGTTGTAAACGGGGAGGGCGACACAAAGCACACACCAGGCTCTTGTAAATCAATCAGTAACCAGTTAATTGAAGGTCACCCCTTCTCTCTTACTTCAGACCCTCAGTGCCGCTTGTGCTTTTGCTGCTCTCCCAGGGTGGGGTTTCTATCTTGCTGGCATTCGTCCTGGGAACTATCCTCCAGCTGCTGAGTCCTATCTGTGCTACCTCTGTGGCGCCCCAGGACCTGGTCGCCACAACAGCATTGCCCTCCCAAAGGGTTAATGCTGAGCCTGGAGGTAATGGGGAGGTCCATTGGCCAGCAAGTTTAACACCCAACGCAGTTCTCCCTCCGGCCAGCAGGGGGAGCTCTGAACCTGGGATTCCAGGGAGCATCCCTTAAGTCTGATCTGAGGGAGGAAGTAGTGGTCAGTCTGTAGAGAGCAGTAGAAGTGAACAGACGCAGAGTGAGCTGTCCTGTGAATCTGGGGCCTAGAGCTAGAGTAGCTTGGCCCAGAGAAGCAGGAGTAGCTGAGAGGCAGCAGAGAGACTCGGACATCGGAGTCTGTGGCCACCAGGGCTTAAACATACTCCCTGGTAGCCGAATCCGAAGGGCAGGAGAGCTGCAAGCACCTGGCCCAAAAACATCCCAAAAGCACAGCTGCAGCATCAAGGCCCGGTGTGGACTCCAGCAGAGAAGCACCAGAGAGAGGGCCGGCGCAGCCTGTTACAGAGGGAAAGGGACGTACCATCAGTCCCAGCAGCAAGAGGGCCATTGCTGGATTCAGAGAAGCAGGGTCCTATCATAACAAAGAAAAGCACAGGAGTAGGCCTCATACTCAGCTGGCCAGAAAGATCACCCCAAGTACTTCCAGGCCGACCGGATCCCCATCACCACCTGTAACGGTCTCCCAGGACTGGACTGTTTCCAAAGTAAAGAGGAAAAGGTAAAGAGACTGTTGTTTGTGCCTGGTTCTTTCATTGCCTGTCGACCCTGCACCGTGTTAGCCACACAACCTCATAGACTTCCACGAGCACTAACAGTGTCCCCGGGGCTCCGCTCCACCTGTGGGGAGCAGTACCACCATTGCTGCTATAACATCACCCCGGAGGCCTCACACAGCAGCGGCGGCTTAATAGCCGCAGACCACAGGTGGCGTCACGAACACCAACTTTATTCACCAAGCCACATATTTTACTGACACCCACCAGGGCCACGGAGCCGGGCCCAGCCACCACTGACTACCACCGGACTAGTCCGGCCCGGCACCGGGTGTCCCATAGCCCTGGGGTGGGCGAGTCACCTCCACCTCTATCCTTTCTTTGTGGCTGCCATGTCTCAGCAGCTCCTGAGCAGTTCCGGATCCCGCCGGCGGTTTCTCTATAGCCTGACGTCCTACTGGTCTTATGACACTCTACAGCCATCTGCAGGGTGAAGTCTTGACACACAGAAGGATTCCTCCCTTCCTGGAAAGGCCCTAGCTCTTAGCCCTGTCCTCTCACTTGAAACTCTGCTGCTTAACTCACTCCTCACTTCCTTGTTTTTCTTATCCTACTCTGCTCACGCCTCCCTCCTTGTCTCCATCTCCCTGATAACCACTCGACTACTTGCCTCTGTTCCTGCTCAATCTAACAACCTAACTAGCTACCACTAACACCCCACTCCTGCACATTTAGTCCCTAGTTACACTATACTAAAACATCCTATCTTATTAATACTATATCTATCCTATCCTTAACTTTTATCTACAGTATTCCTGGCTCTGAAAACTATGTCTCACGCCTGACACGGCACGAGGGGCCACCATTTTACATTACACATTATTTACAGTACTCTAAGCATGCATATTATCAAATGCATTACTATAAAACATATGACACCTGCGGTTGCTAGAGGGCACTGAATGCTGAGCCCATCCAGCTCTGCTACATCCTACATTATATACAACACACTCTTATATACATTACATTTATAATACAATAGCACTTCTACGTAGGAGTGGACATAGTTCGCCACCTCCTAAAGATATCTCAATAAAGAACTTGCATCTACCATCTGCATCATCATCTGGTTATCTGCTCCAAATCAATCATATTTGGCTCACAGCTTATAGTGGCCAAATCTGGTGACAGGTTCTCTTTAAGCTACTACAGTGTTATAAAGTTGAGTTGAGTTTTCTTGTACAGTACAGACCAAAAGTTTGGACACATCTTCTCATTCAAAGAGTTGTCTTTATTTTCATGACTCTAAAAATTGTAGATTCACATTGAAGACATCAAAACTATGAATGAAAACTTGTGGAATGAAATACTTAAAAAAAGTGTGAAACAACTGAAAATATGTCTTATATTCTTGGTTCTTCAAAGTAGCCACCTTTTGCTTTGATTACTGCTTTGCACACTCTTGGCATTCTCTCGATGAGCTTCAAGAGGTAATCACCGGAAATGGTTTTCCAACAGTCTTGAAGGAGTTCCCCGAAATGCTTAGCACTTGTTGGCCCTTTTGCCTTCACTCTGCGGTCCAGCTCACCCCAAACCATCTCGATTGGGTTCAGGTCTGGTGACTGTGGAGGCCAGGTCATCTGGTGTAGCACCCCATCACTCTCCTTCTTAGTCAAATAGCCCTTACACAGCCTGGAGGTGTGTTTGGGGTCATTGTCCTGTTGAAAAATAAATGATGGTCCAACTAAACGCAAACTGGATGGAATAGCACGCCGCTGCAAGATGCTGTGGTAGCCATGCTGGTTCAGTATGCCTTCAATTTTGAATAAATCCCCAACAGTGTCACCAGCAAAGCACCCCCACACCGTCACACCTCCTCCTCCATGCTTCACGGTGGGAACCAGCCACGTAGAGTCCATCCGTTCACCTTTTCTACAAAGACACATTGGTTGGATCCAAAAATCTCTAATTTGGACTCATCAGTCCAAAGCACAGATTTCCACTGGTCTAATGTCCATTCCTTGTGTTCTTTAGCCCAAACAAGTCTCTTCTGCTTGGTGCCTGTCCTTAGCAGGGGTTTCCTAGCAGCTATTTTACCATGAAGGCCTGCTGCACAAAGTCTCCTCTTAATAGTTGTTCTAGAGATGAGAAGGTGTGTCCAAACTTTTGGTCTGTACTGTATGTAGAAGACCAGGAGCAACACAAACTTGGCTCATTTTCAAAGATCTGCAATTGATAAACCATTAGGTATTAGATCATTGTCCATATTTTTGGGTCGAGATCAACCCTACAGTAACAAACACTCCGAAAATCTTCGCTATAAAACAAACGACAGTTAGATTTTTTAGATTTCAGTCCTGCAATGATTTTTAGAAATATGTTGCTACTTGGATGCATTCAATATTTCTTCCAGCAATAAAAAGTGCATTAGCAAATATCTATAAATTCAAATAGACATTTTTTTCAAGAATAATGCTTTTTATCTGCACAGAAAAGAGAAAAAATATGCATTGGAAAATAAATTATTATAAAATACTTAATATTATGCTCGCGATTCTAATGCTGCTCCTGGTATATTTTCGGCAGGATAATACCGTTACATAATGGCAATGAGAATCATGGACCTGCCAGTAGAGCTCAGTCTATATTTATCAAGGAATGTTCAGTTCCTTATAAAGGCCATCATACACCTAAGACAATTGTTGACCGAAATAGATAATAGATAACTTTGGAGGGATTTGATGACCATTTCATTTGTTTTGGGGCCTCTCAACTCTCTCTCCAACTCTAAACTATCTCCTGACAGTTTTGTAATGCGGCCAGGGGCAGTAGACATGGACGAGGGCTTCACTCCTTTGCTTGCCCCAGCATGCTACAGACACAGGGGTTTGAGTGTGTGGAAGTTTTTCCTTGTCGGATCAGTACTTGTTGGCCACAAGCCAGCTTTTCCAGTTTGGGACCACTCCCAATTAGTGATGAGCGAGTACTAAAAAGCTCGGGTGCTCGAGGCTCGGGCCGAGCATCCCAAGATACTCGTGTACTCGGCCCGAGCACCGAGCCCAATGTTATCCTATGGGAGACCCGAGTATTTTTGTGAAATGACCACCGGCAGCATGGAGAAACCATAAAACTGTAAATTAAAAAAAAAAACGTGCGTGTGTGTGTAAGCGTGCATATATATATACACGCGGAGTGGAGTGCGGGAGGG
Source organism: Anomaloglossus baeobatrachus (assembly GCF_048569485.1). NCBI lineage: Eukaryota > Metazoa > Chordata > Amphibia > Anura > Aromobatidae > Anomaloglossus > Anomaloglossus baeobatrachus. Next base: position 182,978,013 of record NC_134361.1, read on the forward strand.
GCCGTAGCCGAGCGGGGAAGTGTCGGGCTAAAGGCACGGTCATTCTGTGAGGGCCGGCCAATCACTGCAATTCCACAAGTAACAGGGCTGTGGCATTGCGGTCTGCCAGCCAATCCCTGCATAAGGGCTGGCTCTAAAAAGAGCGCCAACATGAAGACCACGAGTACAGCACGAGTATCGTGAAATTACTCGGTCCCCGCCGAGTAGCCCGAGTACAGTGATACTCGTGCGAGTACCGAGTAGTGACAAGCATACTCGCTCAACACTACTCCCAATCCCTTTATATGCCCTCTGCTACCAGCAAAGGGTGCCTGTTATTCTCTTTGCCATTTGGATGCTGGGCCTGGAGGTGGAAGGAGCTGCTGAAACCTTCTCTTGGAGTTGCTGTGGTGGCTGCAGTCTTGGTTCTGACCGCAGCAGTCTGTTGTGAGTGTTTTCCCCTTGTCTGTCTTCCTTCCCTGCTGTGTTGTTTAAGTGCAGCGGTGGGACTAATGTCCCTCCTCACCTGCCCACTAAAAGCTACTTTAGTACCTGCGTCCCTGTAGAGACGCTGACTGACTCACTGCCCCGGCCAGGTCCCATGCTCCCCTACTGCCTCCTTCCCCTCCTGGGCCCTATACATGCTGTACAGAGTTTCCAGGAGTGCATCTAAGATGCACGTGTGCACACCAGCCCTCCTCTTAAAGGGCCGGCACGCAAATTCCCGGAAATGCCCCTCAGTCAATGAATGAGAGACATTGTGTATTTAAGGCACCTCCCATTAGGGAAGGTTCCTGTGATACACCTGCACCGGGGCCTGGGGTTACCCGTTACCGGGCCGGCTCTATTCTGGTTGGAGGATGACATGGTTTTGTGACCCCGGCGGTATCGGAAAATTAAAGATGATGGTGGGGATTATTTACATGGGATACGTCGTGACGCCACCTGTGGTATGTGGTGGCATATAGGTGCCGCCGCTGCTGTTCAGTTCCCCTGGGGTCAGTGGTGACACAGCAGAGTTGGAATAGCTCTCCACAGGTAGAACTGGGGCCGAGGGCTGTTGGGAGTAGCAGTCCTTACAAATGATGGCGATGTAAAGGCAGGGTGCAGGGCCGGAGGCGCAGGCAAAGAACTGGGCAACACAGAAATGCGGTCACAAGGTTTTTACTCACAGTTCAAGAGTTCCAGGTTAGCACATCTAGACAAATACTGCCCTTTGAGTGCTGAGTCCCGCTGTGATGGGCCCAAGCTGATCCCGGATAGTTCAGAGGCACAACCCGGTACACCCTTCTGTCTTCCTTTCCTGGTCATCTTCCTGCACTGACCTCTCCCGCCTGTCCCGCGCCTGTACACACAGAGCCCCGAGCCGGTGTCTGCGGACCCTGTCGGGTAGCTTGAAGCTCAATCCCTGGGCCCTATGTGGTCACCTTTTCACTGGATGTGTGTGGATGTGGCTTCGGCACTTGCAGTAACCTCAGCCTCCAGTTTGCTAGCTGAGCCTTAAAGTTCTCCACTAGTTGAGGAGCCGGTCCGCTTCTGCGGCCAAGTCCCTCCACTCCGGTAAGCTGTTTGTGGAACAAGTCCATGGGTGTATGTCGTGTGATGCCCCTGGACTACTCAGGTCGTCACAGGGTACTGCACGTCCTTTATCTCCAGTGCAGGACTCAACCCCCATGGTTCTGGGTCCTTATCTTGCAGTACTGCCTCCACCAGCATTCACAAATCCTAATGACACCTTGCACCACACCCTGTCAGGCATACCAGTGGGCTGCTAAGCTGGAATAGGGCCGCCCACCCAGGGGTCAGGCAGGGAGGTGGGAGGTGATAAGTCAGAACAGTGGTAGCCCTCGAGCTGTGAGGAGCTCGAGGAAGCTGGGAGTTGGAGCTCCCAGAGGAGAAGCAGCCTAGGTCACAGATGGTGGTCCTGGACCCGGAGGAGCTGGAGACCCGGTTGCGGGAGGTTGTGACAGGGTGCTGGGCTAATCTCGGAAGATAGCCAGCAGCCACAGTTCAACAGCCGGGCTGGGACAGAAGACACGTCGGGGTACACGGACCCTAGGTTGGGGAGAAGCTCCAAGCAACCCAGCAATTAACCTGCGAAGGACAAAGCCTATATGGACTGTTCCCACCAAGCTCAGAGATCGGGGGCACTAGAGCAACGAGGGGGATAGGGCTTTCCAAGCAAAGCAGCCCACTGAAATCCCAAGCGTGAGCTCCTGAGAGCAGGCTCCTTTTGCTAACCACAGCAGAGAGCAGGGCCCGGAAAGCTCCAGGCTGACGGGCCACAAAGGACAATATAAATTAAAGTGCCAGGAGTTAGGCCTCAGACCACCAGGCAGTGCTGCAGGGGACTAGACCCGGACGAGCTCCTCTCGGAAGACAGCGGCATTCAGAGACTTGGTTTACTACGTTGTCAGTGTCTGCGTTCTTCTGAGTGAGTACCTGATTAACCCCTGCAACCAGCAAGCCTGAGAGCCCCTGCATTCCCAAGGCACCATCCAGAGTCCTGGGGTCATTCCCTACCCATGGAGGGTCACGTCATCTAGCTGACCCACTCCATCGCCCCGGGTACTCCTAACAGCAGCGGCGGTACTCCCCATTATCGCACACTATGGGTGGCGTCACAAACTACCTAAATTGCCCTGTAAATAACCCCTCAGTTTGTACCGGCGCGACCCCGAGCCCCCGGGTCCGGAGGCCCACGAGCCACCCGAGCGGCGTCGTCCGGATTCGACGCGCCCGGGACAGTCGCACTTCTCGTGGGCTCTAGGAACCCTTCAATCGTGTGCCTGGGCTGAGCTGCTGCAGCTCCAGACCACAGGTCTTCACTCCTCCACTCCTTCCCGACTGACTAACATTCTACAGTGTGCTCCCACTAGCGACACCCCACCTCCCAGCTGGCCGCCATAACCCTGGTATGATGGAGTGTTGCTAAATGAGAGTGTGTCTGTGTATACTGGTTTGTGACCTCCTCCTTACCCAGGAATGAAATACCACACCTCTGGCTGAGGTGCAGTACCTCTGTGGCAACTGGATCCTCATGGGCACCACACCTGCGCAACACATTCAGTTAGTCACTACACCAGTCTTTCTAGCTAGTTGTCAGATCACATTACCCCTTTTTAAGTCACCTGTACCAGAGTCTGCCTTCCCATACTCATCTGTCCCTGTTGTACCCACCATATCTGTCCATATCTGACTTCCTGTCTGCCCTGGTCATCCCACTTGTACCTGCTTGCATCTGTGTCCATACTCAAGTCTGTCTCCTGTCCTGGGCAACAGCTGCCATAATCTCGGTCACTGCCCTGGTAGTGGTACCTGACGTCCGCCTCGTGATAGGTCGTAGATAAGACTCTCCCACTAAAGGGTAAGCCCAGGTGCCCCCTGTGGTCCAGTGGGTCCACTAATCCTGATCGCTGCACCTACACCTTCCGCGAGCGTTACAGTTACTTTATGTACCAAACCAAAATAATATTGCCTAGATGCCGAATGTCCAGCCATGTGCGGAAAGTCTGCTGGTTACATGTAGTGACTGGTGTGACGCCCTGGGCAAGCCAGGGGTCACAGGTCATCACACCACCACACCCTACATCCCAGTTAGGAACACCAAGGCTACTAAAATCCTTGTTGCCTTCCTCCAGGGGCTGATGTTCACACCAGGGGGTGGGCCAGGCGGTTGGCTCCGCCCACCGAGGAGTACACAGCCCTGGAGGCGGGAGGAACCAGGCAGTCAGTTTAGGGGAGTGAAGTAGAAGGAAGTAGTAGTGGAGCTAAAGAGAAAAGCTGAAGTAACAGAAAAGGAGTAAAAGTGAGAGTAGTAAAGCCTGAAGTTGGTCCGGCTGTGTGCCAGGACAGTGTCAGCAAGGTCAGCAGACGGCGGTGACAGTCCGCAGGGGTGACTGCTCGGAGGTTGCTGGAAGGACCGCGGACGGGTAGTGGCCCGGCGGTCTGGAGCAGTATACGAAGAACAGTCAGCACCAGGGCAAGGGCCTCTCGGACCCCGGCAAGGCTAGGAGTCGCCGTGAATTTGCCAAATCCGTCAGTGAAGGGGACGTCTGTCTCCAAACAACCAAGTCCCGATTGAAGGCAACAGTCCAACCATTGAGGAGAGACACCGCCACCGCCAGGGCACCAGTTTCTCAGGGCCAGCGCCTGCGGGCAAAGTAGGGCTCCTCCGGCCCATATCCAAGCCGGGGAGCGGGTTACCGGTGGGAACCCATCGCTACCAACACAGAAACATTAGGTGCAGGAAAAGGGACATCACCGTCACCTACTGGGGAAAGCAAGTGCAGCCGTCCGTGGGAACCGTCTTTCCAGCCGTGTGTTTTACCGAAAACTGTGTCAACGTCTCAGGCTGAGTGAGTACCACAGTGTCGCAAGGCACAGCGCTGCCCCCGCATCCCTGCACCCCACCAAGCCCTGCATCACCCACCTCATCACTGGGCCCCGGGATCACCAACCCCTACCCACGGAGGGGCAACACAACAACTGGCTGCTCCATACCATCCTTCCCGGGATCCCCATACAGAGCAGCGGTGGTGTCAACAAATCACCACAACCGTGGGTGGCGTCACGGACAATAAACAATCCCCACACCCAAAAACCCCCTTTCACTCATGGGCGAGGAGCGCCGCTAGAGTCCCCGGGATCCGGCCCATCGCTCGAGCCACCGAGCAGCGGCAGGCCGCAGCAGCCGCGGCAGCCGGACCCGAGCAGCAGTGGGAGAGCGCGGCGTCCCCTTCTCCGCCCGCGACAACTTGGCATCACGAACAGGATCTTACCGCTCTGCCGTTGGGTAGAGGTGCGCCTTGTAACCGCCGGAGGTGTCCGGCTGAAAAATTTCGGAAGTCGCCATCTTTGGCGCGAAAAGTTCCCGCTCGAGCGTCTTCTCGAGTAGCAGAGGCGCGAAGGCCAAAACTCCGCCCCAATAGAGGAGGGGCCGGAAAGAAGCTAAGGGGGACGCGATGGCGGCTGGACGCATGTGAGGTGGCTATAAAAGCAGGGACGCCAGGGCCCTGTGGCCATCTTGTTGCTAGTTCCTGGAAAGCACGACTGCCGAGATGTCCGCTCCAGCTAATAACAGCGAGACTCCCGCGCCCGGCACGGCGACGTGGTTGAGGGACCGGACCGTCCCGCTGAGTAATCGTCTGCAGGCCCATATGCAACTCCTCCTGGTGGAGTGGGAGACCGACATGGCGGATGTGGTGGCTGCTATGTGGAGACGCGAGGCAGAAGAGGATTTGGAAGAGCGGGTAAGCGACCCACGCCCCTGTATTCCTGAAGGATCGGCCATTGGAGCTGAGGGGCCCGGCCGGCTTCTGCTCACCCTGCCTCTCTCCCCGCTACCTGTGATAGCTGCTGCCGCTCCGCCATTAGGCCCGCTACTTGCCCAACCGGTAGCGATACCCTGCCCAGCCGCTCCGGCGGACCCGCCGGCTGCAGACGTCCAGGACGTCCCTGAAGTACACCAGGGGGAACCGCTAAAACCGCGGCCCCTTAACAGCATGGTGCCAGAAGTCCCGGCAGTGACTGCGCCAGACACTGAGCCTGGAACCGTGGCCTGGATGAAGGCCCGGGTGATGCAATTCCACCAGCGTCAGTGTGACGCCCTGGGCAAGCCAGGGGTCACAGGTCACATCACCACCACACCCCACACTCCAGGTAGGCACATCACAGCTAAACTACAAATCCTTGTTGCCTTCTTCCAGAGGCTGATGATTCACACCAGGGGGTGGGCCAGGCGGTTGGCTCCGCCCACCAAGGAGATCACAGCTCTGGAGGCAGGAAGTACCAGGCAGATAGCCCCGGGGAGGGCAAGAGTGAAGTCTAGCTGAGGGCTAGAAAAGAGTAAACAAGCAGTGAAAGTAGAAAAGTGGCAAAGGAGGAAAGCAAGTGAGGTGACAAGAAGGAAGGAAAGCCTGAAGGGTCCAGCTTTGTGTAGGGCCAGAACAGCAAGGTCAGCGACGGCGGTGACCGTCTGGAGTGGGACCGTTTGGAAGTTCCTGGAAGGACCCCGTTGGCTGTGTGCCCGGTGGTCTGGAGCAGTGTTCCGAAAGACAGTCAGCACCAGGGCAGGGGCCTCTCGGACCCCGGCAAGGCTAGGAGTCGCCAAATTTGCCGAATCCGTCAGTGAAGGGGACGTAGATCCCCCAGCAACCAAGTCCCGATTGAAGGCAACAGCTCAACCTGAAGCAGAGAGACATCGCCACTGCCAAGGCACCAGTTTCTCAGGGCCAGCGCCTGCGGGCAAAGTGTAGAGCTCCTCCGGCCCAGATTGTAGTTGGGGAGCGGGTAACCGGAGGGAATCCGCCGCTACCACAAGTCAACCATAGGTGCAAGGAAGAGGGACATCACCGTCACCTACCGGGAGTGCAGGTGCAGCCGTCTGTGGGACCGTCCTACCAGCCGTTTGGTTTACCGTACAAACTGTGTCCGTGTCTCAGGCTGAGTGAGTACCACAGTGCCGCAAGGCACAGCGCTGCCCCCGCGTCCCTGCGCCACCAGGCCCCGCACCTCACAAACCATCACCGGGCCCCGGGATCACCAACCCCTGCCCACGGAGGGGCAACACAACACCTGGCTGCTCCGCATCACCATCCCCGGGACCCCCGCATTGAGCAGCGGTGGTGAAATCACCACAACCGTGGGTGGCGTCACGAACTATAACAATCCCCGCACCCAACTAACCCCTTTCACTCACGGGCGAGGAGTGCCGCTCGAGAAACCCCCGGGATCTGGCCTACGGCTCGAGCCACCACTGAGCAGCTGCCGCCGGACCCGAGCAGAAGGGGGCGAGCGCGGTGTGCTGACACCCTCCTCCCCGCCCGCGACAACTTGGAGTCACGAACAGGATCTTACCGCTCTGCCGTCTGGTGGAGGTGCGCCTTGTTACCGCCGGAGGTATCCGGCAGAAAAATTGCAGAAGCCGCCATCTTTGGCGCGAAAAGTTCCCGCTCGAGCGTCTTCTCGAGCAGTAGAGGCGCGAAGGCCAAGACCCCGCCCCGAGAGAGGAGGGGCGGAAAGAGCTAAGGGGGACGGAAACAAGATGTCTGCGCCCGACGGAGCCGCTGGAGGAGCGGTGGTCGCAGCCGCAGCGGCACCCGCGGATGGGAATGGGCCTGCCCAGGTCCCGGCCGTACCGGCGGGAGGTGCCGCGGCCCCCACGCTCGCTCAGGTCATGCCGTTCTCCTTGCCCTATGCGCCCGGAGCTGCCTGGCTACCGCAGTATGACGGGAAACCGGATGCCCTACAGGCCTTCCGGAAAAAGCTTAACCCGTTGCTAGAGCTGTACCCCCTGACTGATAAGCAACGTGCAGCGATAGTGCTAGGCCAGCTAACCGGTGCGGCGGAGCAGGAAGCGGAGACCTGGGCCGAGGGGGACCGGCTCTCTGTAGCCACCATCTTTGAGAAGCTACAGACTGCCTTCGAGACCCGGACTGAAGCTGAGCTGAGGATGCAGTTTTACCAGTGCCGGCAACGAGCTGGGGATAGCATTCGGGACTATGCTCTACGTCTGCAGACCGCCCTCCGCACGCTGAAGCGGGTGAACCCTATTAATGAGGTGGATAGCAACAAGATGTTAGTGGAGCAATTTGCGCAGGGGATGAGGTCCCCTGAGGATCGTAAACAACTCCGGCTGTGGGCCCTGGAACACCCTGATGTGGACTTTGCTGTGTTAAAGGAGCGGGCCATTAAAGCACTACAGCCCCCAGCTGCCGAAGTTATGTAACCCGCCCCGTGGCCCGTTGAGACGGCTCCCGTTGTGGCGGCCTCAGCCAAACCAACCTCTCCAATACCTGCAGCCCCGAGCAGCACGGTGGAAGAATTGGCAGCCCAAGTCCGTCGTATGGACGGAGACCTTGCCAAAATCCTTGCTGCACTACAACCTCTGACTAGATCTCAGCCTTCAGCACAGATACAGCTTGCTGACAGCCCTGAAGATGTACCCTGGATGCAGCGGAGAGGTGCTAATCCCCCGCGGAGCAGGCCTCCAATCTGCTACAAGTGCCGTAAGCCGGGGCATTACTATCGAGAGTGCCCGTTAAACGAGCAACCCCTGGGGCCCCGGGCCAATCCTCAGGAGTAGAACCCCGTGGCCCCTCGGACTGGCGGGATCGGTATATCGGAGCTCGACCCATCATTCCCGTGGTTGTGGACGGTATACCGGTGATGGCTCTCTTGGACACTGGATCCCAGGTAACCACCATACCATACACATTGTACCAGCGGTATTGGGGGACGGACGAGTTGGCACCCCCAGATACTAGTATAACGCTGATTGCTGCCAATGGACTCCCTTTGACCCAAGTGGGGTATAAGCAGGTGGCCATGACAGTGGGGCAAGCTGAACTGCAACACCAGGGTATGATTGTGATCATGAATGAGCCCAGTGATCATAACCCGAAGATAGTGCTGGGAACCAATGTGATGGAGCACTGTATGGGTGATGTGTTGGCCCTATTGCAACAGCTGGCCGCCACGGCGGCAGGGAGCCGACAGAGAGCTGTGCAGCGTGAAATTCGTGCCTTGATGTACCGCCAGCATGTAAATTCAACAGGAGGAGAGATTGGTGGCGTGAGAGTGATGGATGCGGCCCCGTTGCTTGTGCCCCCCAGAAGTGAGATGATGATTTGGTGTAGGGCAGCCGTAGGGCCTCAGGGGCGTGACTACCCTGCCATGATGGAGCCCATACCCTCCGAGCACTGGCCCACCGTAATAGCCGCCCGAGGGGTGGTAGACGTGAAAAAGGGGAGGGTGCCCGTGAGGGTGTTGAATTGTGGGGAGGAAGAGGTCAGGCTCCCCCGGTATGCTACCATCGCCAAACTGCTCACCCTAGATCCTCACACCATCCATGAAACCAGTCCCTCAGTTTCCCCACCTGCTACCAGCACTTCCCCACCGCAGGGGGAGGTGAAAGAGTGGCACCAACAGCTACATGTGGGCACTGACGATACCCCTACACATCACAAAGCGGGGGTATACAGGGTGGTGCAGGAGTATGAACAGGTATTCAGTAAGCACCCACTAGACTTCGGGCAGATCAAAGGGGTCCAACATCACATCCCCACTGGTGAACACCCCCCTATCAAAGAGAGGTACCGGCCTATTCCCCCTGCACATTACCAGTGTGCCAAAGATATGTTGAGGAATATGAAGGAGGCAGGGGTCATTCGGGATAGCTGTAGTCCCTGGGCCGCTCCGTTGGTACTGGTCAAGAAGAAGGATGGTACCATGCGGATGTGTGTGGACTACCGGAAGATTAATCAGATAACCCACAAAGATGCCTACCCGCTGCCCCGTATTGAAGAATCGTTGGCCGCGCTGCGGACGGCAAATTATTTCTCTACCCTAGACCTCACCAGTGGGTACTGGCAAGTTCTCGTGGCCCCAGAAGACCGGGAGAAGACCGCCTTCACCACCCCGATGGGGCTTTGCGAATTCAATAGCATGCCGTTTGGGCTGTGCAATGCCCCTGGGACCTTCCAACGGCTGATGGAGTGCTATTTGGGACATTTAAACTTCGAGACCGTCCTGTTGTACTTGGACGATGTGATTGTTTATTCCCAGACGTATGAAGCCCATCTGGAGCACCTGGCCGAGGTGTTCGCGTCCCTTGCCAAGTACGGGATGAAATTGAAGCCCTCTAAATGCCACCTGCTGAAGCCCAGGGTGCAGTATCTCGGGCATGTGGTGAGTGCGGATGGTGTCGCTCCTGACCCTGAGAAGATCACTGCCATCCAGAGCTGGCCGAGACCAACTACAGTAAGAGAAGTAAGGCAGTTCCTGGGTCTGGTGGGGTACTACCGGCGCTTCATCAAGGGGTACACGAAGATGGCTGCCTCCATGCAAGACCTCCTCGTGGGACAGACCAAAGGGGGGAGACCAGCCCCACTGGTGTGGGAGGACAGGCATGAGGAGTCCTTCCGTCAGCTGAAGGAGGCTTTGACCGGAGAAGAGGTCCTGGCGTATCCGGACTACGGCTGCCCATTCATTCTCCACACTGATGCCAGCAATGTGGGTTCGGGGGCAGTCCTATCCCAGGTCCAGGAAGGCAAAGAGAAAGTGATTGCCTATGCTAGTCGAAAACTCCGGCCGACCGAAAGGAACCCTGAGAACTATAGCTCTTTCAAGCTTGAGCTCCTGGCACTGGTTTGGGCTATCACCGAGCGGTTCCGCCACTACCTGGCCGCCGCAAAGTTCACCGCTTTTACGGATAACAATCCGTTGACTCACCTGGACACGGCCAAACTGGGTGCATTAGAACAGCGGTGGGTAGCCAGACTAGCCAACTACGACTTCACCATCAAATATAGGGCTGGTCGTGTCAACATCAATGCTGATGCCCTCTCTCGAATGCCCCACTTGTCAGAAGGCGAGTGCAAAGATGATGACCTCGAGGAGATCGAGTTGCCTGCATTCCACCGGCCATCAGGTGAGAAGATCCATGTCCATCAACAACGGGTGAATCTGGATCCGCTACCTAGTCAGAAGTGGCAAGAAGCTCAAAATCAGGCGCCTGCGGTCCGCTTGGTCAAGAACCTGGTAGAGCAAGGCGCCGCCGGGATGGACCCTGCCGCCCCAACGGAGGCCCAACGCTTGTGGAAAGAACGGGCCCGACTGTGCCTGCATCAGGGGAGGCTGCACCGGGAGCTGATTAACCCGAAGACCCACGAGAGGACCCGCCAGCTGGTTATTCCCCAGGCTGATGTGCCCACCGTTCTGCAGGCGTACTATGATGGAGCCGGCCACTTCGGATGGAAGAAGCTGGAGATGCTGTTAAGAGAGCGGTTCTATTGGAGTGGGATGCGGGAATCGGTAGAAGCCTGGTGTCGAGAATGTGGTCCTTGCACGCTGAGGAGGAAGGATGAAGCTAGCCAGAAGGCCCCCCTACATCCCATCGTTACACACCAACCGTTGGAGCTGGTCGCCTTGGACCATGTGAAGCTCACCCCCAGCCGAAGTGGGTATACCTACGCTCTGACCATAGTGGACCATTATTCTCGGTTCATGGTGGTTGTCCCGGTCAAGGACTTAACCGGCCGTACCGCCGCGAGAGCGTTCCAGGCGTACTTCTGTCGGCCCCATGGATACCCCGAGAGAGTGCTCACCGACCAAGGTCCAGCCTTTGAAGCGGAGGTATTCCATGAGTTTTGTCAGCTGTATGGTTGCAAGAAGATCCGGACCACTCCTTACCATGCCCAGACCAATGGTATGTGTGAGAAGATGAACCATCTAGTCCTGGGTCTCCTCAAGCTGTTGCCACTAGAGGAACGGAACCTGTGGCCGGAGAAGCTGCCTGACTTGCTCGATATGTACAATAATATCCCGTCCAGCTCGACAAAGTGCACCCCAGCGTATCTGATGAGAGCTCGGCCTGGCCGGCTGCCAGTGGATTTGGAAATGGGATTGGAAGCCCCAGAGACGCTCCCCGCAACGGCTGAATGGGATGCCCGGCGGAGGGTGCAGTACCGACAGATTCAGGAGTATGTGGAGAAGAACCTGGGTCAGAGTCGAAAACAGCAGGAGCGGCACTTCAATCAGAAAGCGGCTGCCAGGCCTTTCCAGCCTGGAGATGTGGTGTTGAAGCGGAAGAGAAAAACCCACAAGCTGGATGATCAGTGGGAACAAACCCCCTACGTCATTCAGCCCACCGGATGGGAAAATGGAAAGACTTACCAGATCAGTCGCGACCAAGGGGGCACTTTGGCCACGGTTTCTCGGGACCATTTGAAAAGGTGCCCACCAGCCTTGAGGACCATGCCGGAGGTGCCAGCTCCTCCCCCAGCGGAAAAGGAAAAAGAGGTGATCCACACGGTGATGGGTGACTTCCCCGCAGACTGGCCTATGCAGAACGGCGCGGTGATTCTTCCAGTGATACTGTTCCCACAACCTGTGGATGAAGAAGTAGTGGAAGCGGTCAACCGTGAGCCAGAACCGATGCCAGTGCCCAGGGATGAACCTATGCCCAGCTCCCCTATGCCTCCACCTGCCCCACACGAAAGCCGGGAGGTGGAACCAGTTGTTCCCTCTACCCCACTGCCCAGCACCACTGACACCGGGCCCCGAAGGTCCACCCGTTCCAACCTAGGTAGACCCCCACTTAGGTACAGGGAGACCGTTCTGTGATAAAAGGGGTCAGGGAATGTGTAGAGTGAGTTGTTTGTTTGTTTGAAAGTTTGAAAAATGAAGAATGATAATTACCGAGTTTTCACCAGATTGTCTGTTGTGATTGAACCGGCCGGAGCCGGCACCGTTGTCCCCGTGGGGACCGTTTAAAAATGCATGGGAACTATCCATGGACAAGCCCGTGAACTTGCAGGGCAACCACAGACGTTAGTGGCTTGTAAATATGTTGGTTACCGTTACCGTTTTCCGCAGGCCGCCTCCGGAGAGGCAGGTTGGAGGGAGGTCCCTCAGCAGAGCAGGCTGGGGCCCAGCCACCAAAGGAACCGGTGGCTACCCTCTGGAGGGAAGGACAGATCCCGCTCGGGTACCGTGTGCTGGACTGTGGGTCAAGGGGTGCTGCCTGGGTTTTAGGGGCAGCATCAGGGCCAGGTTACTTGGGTGGGAGAGAGCGGAAACCGTAACCGTAAACCGTTGTAACGTTTAAGAAAATGTGCCTCCCGTCTTGGGAAGATTTATTAAAAATGTCATATGTTATGTTTAACCCTGTTATCCCCTTTTTACAGAAAAATAAAACCGGTGTAGGACGGCAGCCCGCGGACGGTCTGCATTTTGCTAAGGGGGAATGTGACGCCCTGGGCAAGCCAGGGGTCACAGGTCACAACACCACCACACCCCACACTCCAGGTAGGCACATCACAGCTAAACTACAAATCCTTGTTGCCTTCTTCCAGAGGCTGATGATTCACACCAGGGGGTGGGCCAGGCGGTTGGCTCCGCCCACCAAGGAGATCACAGCTCTGGAGGCAGGAAGTACCAGGCAGATAGCCCCGGGGAGGGCAAGAGTGAAGTCTAGCTGAGGGCTAGAAAAGAGTAAACAAGCAGTGAAAGTAGAAAAGTGCCAAAGGAGGAAAGCAAGTGAGGTGACAAGAAAGAAGGAAAGCCTGAAGGGTCCAGCTTTGTGTAGGGCCAGAACAGCAAGGTCAGCGACGGCGGTGACCGTCTGGAGTGGGACCGTTTGGAAGTTCCTGGAAGGACCCCGTTGGCTGTGTGCCCGGTGGTCTGGAGCAGTGTTCCGAAAGACAGTCAGCACCAGGGCAGGGGCCTCTCGGACCCCGGCAAGGCTAGGAGTCGCCAAATTTGCCGAATCCGTCAGTGAAGGGGACGTAGATCCCCCAGCAACCAAGTCCCGATTGAAGGCAACAGCTCAACCTGAAGCAGAGAGACATCGCCACCGCCAAGGCACCAGTTTCTCAGGGCCAGCGCCTGCGGGCAAAGTGTAGAGCTCCTCCGGCCCAGATTGTAGTCGGGGAGCGGGTAACCGGAGGGAATCCACCGCTACCACAAGTCAACCATAGGTGCAAGGAAGAGGGACATCACCGTCACCTACCGGGAGTGCAGGTGCAGCCGTCTGTGGGACCGTCCTACCAGCCGTTTGGTTTACCGTACAAACTGTGTCCGTGTCTCAGGCTGAGTGAGTACCACAGTGCCGCAAGGCACAGCGCTGCCCCCGCGTCCCTGCGCCACCAGGCCCCGCACCTCACAAACCATCACCGGGCCCCGGGATCACCAACCCCTGCCCACGGAGGGGCAACACAACACCTGGCTGCTCCGCATCACCATCCCCGGGACCCCCGCATTGAGCAGCGGTGGTGAAATCACCACAACCGTGGGTGGCGTCACGAACTATAACAATCCCCGCACCCAACTAACCCCTTTCACTCACGGGCGAGGAGTGCCGCTCGAGAAACCCCCGGGATCTGGCCTACGGCTCGAGCCACCACTGAGCAGCGGCTGCCGGACCCGAGCAGAAGGGGGCGAGCGCGGTGTGCTGACACCCTCCTCCCCGCCCGCGACAACTGCAGGATCAGATCTTCCGGATGATGGAGCAGTGGACCAACGAGGTGGAGGAGCTGATGTCAACTGCCCCGATGTACGGAGGGGGAATGGATGTAGCAGAACCGACTGGTGACCCACGTCCCTATGTCCTACCAGGACCGGCCGCTGCGGCTGAGGGGCCCGGCCTAGACTCGGCCTATGCATCACCCTTGCCGTTACTTATGGGGCGCCTTAGTGTAAGCTCGCCTAATCTGCTGCTCCGTGCCCCCGTGGAAGGGTCTGAAATGCCGGATGCTGGAGGCCAGGAAGCTGCGACAGCTGGCGGCAACCCGCCTGACGCAGGAGCAAGAGATGACGACTCCGGCCCTAGTCCCGGGTCCGCTGCTGAGTTTGAAGAGGCAAGCGAGCGTTCCCGCTATGTAGGAGACCCCGTGGTTGTCCATACCCCGCGTACCGGTGGAAATGGGTACCGGGTACCCCTGTCACCGCAGACATGTCAGTGCATGTTTGATATGCTGGTGGCGGAGGACGGGTCTGCCTCAGTAGAAGAGTATGAGTAGGGCAGCGGAGCACCGTTGTCCAGTCCCCGTTGGGACCACCACTGCGTTATGTGAGTTAAAGTTTTAAAAAGTTGAAAATAATAAGTGAAATTAAACCAAAAAATAATCTGATTGTCTGACAGTGATTGAACCGGCCGGAGCCGGCACCGTTGTCCCCGTGGGGACCGTTTAAAAAGTTTAGCATGGGAACTATCCATGGACAAGCCCGTGAACTTGCAGGGCAACCACAAACGTTAAGTGGCTTGTAAATATGTTGTTTTACCGTACCGTTTTCCGCAGTTGCCGCCTCCGGAGAGGCAGGTTGGAGGGAGGGCCCTCAGCAGAGCAGGCTGGGGCCCAGCCACCAAAGGAACCGGTGGCTACCCTCTGGAGAGGAAGGACAGATCCCGCTCGGGAAACTTGTGCTGGACTGTGGGTCAAGGGGTGCTGCCTGGGCTTTAGGGGCAGCATCAGGGCCAGGTTGCTTGGGTGGGAGAGAGCGGAAACCGTACCCGTAAAACCGTTTAGTAACGTTTAAGAAATGTGCCTCCCGTTGTGGGATGATATTATGATTTATATGTTACCCTTTTTTACCTTTTTCAGAAAATAAAATCGGTGTTGGACGGGCAGCCCGCGGACGGTCTGCATTTTGCTAAGGGGGAATGTGACGCCCTGGGCAAGCCAGGGGTCACAGGTCATCACACCACCACACCCTACATCCCAGTTAGGAACACCAAGGCTACTAAAATCCTTGTTGCCTTCCTCCAGGGGCTGATGTTCACACCAGGGGGTGGGCCAGGTGGTTGGCTCTGCCCACCGAGGAGTACACAGCCCTGGAGGCGGGAGGAACCAGGCAGTCAGTTTAGGGGAGTGAAGTAGAAGGAAGTAGTAGTGGAGCTAAAGAGAAAAGCTGAAGTAACAGAAAAGGAGTAAAAGTGAGAGAAGTAAAGCCTGAAGTTGGTCCGGCTGTGTGCCAGGACAGTGTCAGCAAGGTCAGCAGACGGCGGTGACAGTCCGCAGGGGTGACTGCTCGGAGGTTGCTGGACGGACCGCGGACGGGTGGTGGCCCGGCGGTCTGGAGCAGTATACGAAGAACAGTCAGCACCAGGGCAGGGGCCTCTCGGACCCCGGCAAGGCTAGGAGTCGCCGTGAATTTGCCAAATCCGTCAGTGAAAGGGACGTCTGTCTCCAAACAACCAAGTCCCGATTGAAGGCAACAGTCCAACCATTGAGGAGAGACACCGCCACCGCCAGGGCACCAGTTTCTCAGGGCCAGCACCTGCGGGCAAAGTAGGGCTCCTCCGGCCCATATCCAAGCCAGGGAGCGGGTTACCGGTGGGAACCCATCGCTACCAACACAGAAACATTAGGTGCAGGAAAAGGGACATCACCGTCACCTACTGGGGAAAGCAAGTGCAGCCGTCCGTGGGAACCGTCTTTCCAGCCGTGTGTTTTACCGAAAACTGTGTCAACATCTCAGGCTGAGTGAGTACCACAGTGCCGCAAGGCACAGCGCTGCCCCCGCGTCCCTGCACCCCACCAAGCCCTACATCACCCACTCCATCACTGGGCCCCGGGATCACCAACCCCTACCCACAGAGGGGCAACACAACTGGCTGCTCCATACCATCCTTCCCGGGATCCCCATACAGAGCAGCGGTGGTGTCAACAAATCACCACAACCGTGGGTGGCGTCACGGACAATAAACAATCCCCACACCCAAAAACCCCCTTTCACTCACGGGCGAGGAGCGCCGCTAGAGTCCCCGGGATCCGGCCCATCGCTCGAGCCACCGAGCAGCGGCAGGCCGCAGCAGCCGCGGCAGCCGGACCCGAGCAGCAGTGGGAGAGCGCGGCGTCGCCTCCTCCGACCGCGACACTGGGACTGTCGAGTTAGACCAGCATATGTGGATCCGACATATGTCATTACTAAAAATTATTAATATGGGAATAAAAGCAGAAAGGAACAGAAGCCGATCCTGCTACTCAACCAGCGAGACAGATGGAGGTTATTTGATTTGGCTAAATACCTTTGAGATCAAATGTTAATCCAGTTGCTGAATTTTCTAGTCTAGAGTCTGGAATGGGGGCTTTGGTTCAGTTACTAAGCAATTTGCAAATGTTTAATACAATTTTGATAACAATACATTTCAAGGCACAGAAATGCATTTTTCATGAATGTTTTTGGTAAAAAAAAAATCAGTTCCTCACTGTGTACACTAACTGAAGTCATAGCTCAATTTGACAGATAAATTTGTACAACGGAGATTAAAAAAAAAAAGGTTATCCCCGAGGGTTGTGACTGCAAGCTACAGATTAGACTTCACTTTTGATTGATATAATTACATTATAGAACTCTTATTTTCCTTCATCATATGCAATTTAAAGGGGTTGTCCAGGAAACTCAACTGTAAAATGTCTCTTGTTTATTGATCTGTTGAGCTGAGATGCCACCTTAAGGGGGTTGACTGGGAATTTTACATGGATGGCCTATCCTTGGGAAAGGTCATCAATATCAGATCACTGGGGGGGGGGGGTGACACCTGGCACCCCCACTGGTCAGCAATTCCAGGTGCTAGTGAATGTAAGTACTCAGTTGCGGAGCTGCACAACTCTTTCAACTCTATAACTGTCACAGTCGTCTCTCTGTGTTTGGAAACTAGTGGCAGTTTTACACCTGGAGCCTCTCATCTCCAAATGGGACTCTTCATTTAAATGTTGTTTCATTTCTATTGGTGCTGAAACAGTTAATGTCAGTTTTGATGTCAGCTGTAACTTCTCTGCAGCCACACCCCTTTGAATTTAAGTAGCAGTGTTTCCCAGCAATCTTTGCTGCTTATACAAAACCATTTGTATTCTGGCCACCTTGGTGGAAGGAGCTGCTGTATATTTGTCCTAAGTCATATCTTCTCCATTTCAGTTGTTTTTCCCCTGTTTGTCTCACCTACCCTTTTGTTGTATTTGTGCAGCGGTGGGTCTAGAGTACCTTACCTTCCCATTCCCTAGCCAGGACTATAGTAGGGATTTTTCAGGGCTTCAGGTATTCCTGCTTGATGACAGGTGAGGAACCTGTATAGGGTCTGGCTAGGAGAGCAGGGTACAGCACCAGTTAAAGGCAGGAGGTGTCCCATCTACGCTCTCACTAGTACCAGGGCCCACCGTTGTTCTTGCATTCCCAGTGTCCCTCTTGTTTGTGGTGTTGTTGAGGTGTGTTTTTGTTGTGTGTCAGACATCTGTTGGTCTGAGCGTGCCTGCCACATGTAATAACGTGACAATAATGTTTTTTTTAACTGTTCAATGGCCATGGACAGATAATGCATAACCGAACCCTACTGATTTAAATAGAGGGCAGATATGCACTTCACCGCTGTAGTCACTATTCAGCTGACAGAGCTGTGCTGTGCAGCTCCACACCTGAGCACAGCCAATCGGCAATGGTAAGGGTATGACACCCGGCACCAATTAAATATTGATTGTCTGCCTCAAGTCCAAGATGGACAAGAATGAGTGATTGCCTATGCCAGCCATTCCCTACGAGACACAGAGACAAATGCTGAGAACTATAGCTCATTCAAACTTGAGCTACCGACCTTGGTATCGGCCATGACTGAGAAATGTGCAGAATATCTGTCAAGGTCTGAAATTGTTGTGCAGACTGACATTAACTTACTAGCTTATCTGGAAAATGTGATACTGAGGGCATTTGAATAAAGGTGGGTAACAAAAATGTCTAAATACCAGAGTTAGGCAACCCATCGGGAAATAGCTGAAAATAAACACGTATGCGCTATCAAGGGTGACCCATGAACGACCGGTCCAGGATGTGGATGAATAACTAGAGGGAGATGAGAATCCAGGTTTCTTAAGGTTTGCAACAGACCCTGGTAGCCTCTCAGGAGACGGGAATGCCGACCAAATCGAGTTCTGAGGGGCCCACAAGATGGATGTGTCGCGGGCGGGGAGGAGGGTGTCAGCACACTACGCTCGCCCCTTCTGGGTCCGGCGGCCGCTGCTCAGTGGTGGCTCGAGCCGTAGGCCGGATCCCGGGGGTTTCTCGAGCGGCACTCCTCGCCCGTGAGTGAAAGGGGTTTGTTGGGTGCGGGGATTGTTATAGTTCGTGACGCCACCCACGGTTGTGGTGATTTCACCACCGCTGCTCAATGCGGGGGTCCCGGGGATGGTGATGCGGAGCAGCCAGGTGTTGTGTTGCCCCTCCGTGGGCAGGGGTTGGTGATCCCGGGGCCCGGTGATGGTTTGTGAGGTGCAGGGCCTGGTGGGCGCAGGGACGCGGGGGCAGCGCTGTGCCTTGCGGCACTGTGGTACTCACTCAGCCTGAGACACGGACACAGTTTGTACGGTAAACCAAACGGCTGGTAGGACGGTCCCACAGACGGCTGCACCTGCACTCCCGGTAGGTGACGGTGATGTCCCTCTTCCTTGTACCTATGGTTGACTTGTGGTAGCGGTGGATTCCCTCCGGTTACCCGCTCCCCGACTACAATCTGGGCCGGAGGAGCTCTACACTTTGCCCGCAGGCGCTGGCCCTGAGAAACTGGTGCCTTGGCGGTGGCGGTGTCTCTCTGCTTCAGGTTGAGCTGTTGCCTTCAATCAGGACTTGGTTGCTGGGGGATCTACGTCCCCTTCACTGACGGATTCGGCAAATTTGGCGACTCCTAGCCTTGCCGGGGTCCGAGAGGCCCCTGCCCTGGTGCTGACTGTCCTTCGGAACACTGCTCCAGACCACCGGGCACACAGCCAACGGGGTCCTTCCAGGAACTTCCAAACGGTCCCCCTCCAGACAGTCACCGCCGTCGCTGACCTTGCTGTTCTGGCCCTACACAAAGCTGGACCCTTCAGGCTTTCCTTTCTTCTTGTCACCTCACTTGCTTTCCTCCTTTACCACTTTTCTACTTTCACTACTTGTTTACTCTTGCCCTCCCCGGGCTACTCTGCTGTTCACTCGTTCATGTCCCTCACTGGACTCCACTCCAACTCAGACTGCCTGGTTTCTCCCGCCTCCAGAACTGTGATCTCCTTGGTGGGCGGAGCCAACCGCCTGGCCCACCCCCTGGTGTGAATCATCAGCCTCTGGAGGAAGGCAACAAGGATTTGTAGTTTAGCTGTGATGTGCCTACCTGGAGTGTGGGGTGTGGTGGTGTTGTGACCTGTGACCCCTGGCTTGCCCAGGGCGTCACAGATGGATACAGAGCTATACAAGCTGTAATAGTGAATAACCATAGGCCAGCAGCCTAGTTTCGAAGAACGAGCAGCCTTGTCTATCGGTGCCCTACAGATGCTCGGATAATAGGAATGGATTTATATGAAAAATGGCACGTTATACAGTTGGATACAGTTACCCACAGAGTTTAAGACCATGTGTCAAGTGGTGATTATGGAAGGGATAGTGGTTGGTGTGGCACAGGAAGCCCATGAGAGGGTCACCAATTTGGAACAGAGGACCTTCCAGTTTCTAGCTGGCTGTTTAGGCTTTGTTGACTCTGCCTGTGGGACTGTCATGCATTGACTACCAGGGTTCCACCAGGTACACGGGAACCTCCAGCGAGCACCACAACACACAGGGTATATGTTACAATGGTGGGCCCTTGCGCTAGGGAAAGGGAAGCAGGGTCACCTCCTAAACGCACCTGAGACTGATCCCTGCACTCCCTAACATCCCTCTACGGGTTATTTCACCCCTTTGCTGATTACAAGCCTGTCCCTGTCTTTCCCTGGGCTCAGCCCTGTATAGTGTAGGGCAGCGGGAACACTAGTCCTGCTCTAGGTAAAAGACACAGAGTGGATAAGACAGACAGGGGTAAAATAAACAGCAATCATATAAAGCACTACAAACAACAAGATGTACTAATGAGGAAAGGACCAGAGGGGAAAAACCAAAGAGAGCTAAGTGTGCCGCCCCTGCAGCGGTTAAATTGCTTGGATCCAGGGGGTCTGCGGTGGCTCGAGGGTCTCCAGATCCGGGGGCTCACGGCCACTCGAATGTAAAGGGGGTATTTACAGGGGATAAGAGTTTGTGACGCCACCTCTGGTTTGCGGTAAGGGAAGTACCACCGCTGCCGATGGGAGTACCCAGGGGAAATGGAGCGGGGCAGCCAGATGACGTTCCCTCCACTGGTAGGGGAGGCCCCGGGACTCTGGATGGTGGGAATGCTGGTGCAGGGGAGCGCAGGGCTGGTTGGAAGCAAGGGAGGACCATGTACTCAGGCAGTGTTGGTGATGATGCGACCGCAAAGCAGACTCTGACAACAAGGTAAACCAAGTCTCTGGGTGCCGCTGCCCTCTTGAAGGAGCCCGTCCGGGTATTCGTCCCCTATAGTACTGCCGGGTGGTGTGGGGCCTGCCTCCATGCACAAATTAGAAGTGTTCTGGTGGCCCATTGGCATAAAACTGTCCGTGCCCCGCTCCCTACTTGTTGGTAGTGGAGCTGTGCTCTCAAGGGCTCATGCTTGGGATTTCTATGGGCTGCGTGGGTTGGAAAGCCCTATCCCCCTCATTGCGCTAGTGCCCCTGATCTCTGAGCTTCTTGGGGACAGTCCATAAAGTCACTATCCTCCGCAGGTTAATTTCTGGGTTGCCTAAAGCTACTCCCCGACCTAAGGTCCAGTACACCCGCCGTGCTTTCGGTCCTGGACCGGTTATTAGACTCGAGCTGCTGACCGTCCTCCAAGACCAGGTCTAGGCACCCATCCTCAATCCCCTGCGACCGGGTCTCCGACCCCTCCGAGCCAAGACCACCATCTGCGACCCAACCTCTAACACACAGGGAGCCACACACGCCCCTTGCTCCTCACTTCTCAAGGGCT
Source organism: Anomaloglossus baeobatrachus (assembly GCF_048569485.1). Lineage (NCBI taxonomy): Eukaryota > Metazoa > Chordata > Amphibia > Anura > Aromobatidae > Anomaloglossus > Anomaloglossus baeobatrachus. The sequence continues at coordinate 182,999,314 of NC_134361.1, forward strand.
AACACTGTTCTGTTCTACTTCCCTCCCACCAGTCTGCCTGAACCCTAGGTGGGCGGCCCTATTCCAGCTCAGCAGCCCACTGGTGTGTCTGACAGGGTGTGGTGTGAGGTGTGGTTGGGATTTGGATGCTGATGAAGGCAGTACCATAGGTTGGGAACCCAGAACCATGGGGGGTTGACCACTGTACGAAAGAATAGAACGTGCAGTACCCTGTGACGCCCTGACTAGTCCAGGGGCGTCACATAAGGAAGGGAAAACACAACTTTCACACAGCAAATGTTCTCTGAATGGCTTCCTGGTCCACAACTTACAGACAGGTTCCCTCTAAAGGTAAGTATAGCAGAAACTATCACCAGCGGTTACTTGGACTAGGAGAGGAGTCTTTATATCAGAGCTGATTACCACTAGAGAACAGCTGACTATTGTTCACTCTCAGATTTTCAGGTGGCCAGAGGATCTACTTAACCCTAGCAGCGCTGGATAAAGGAGAATCTGCACAGCCAGCAGTATTATCCTGAGCAAGTGTGTATGAAGCCCTGCACTGTGATCTCCTGACACCAGAAATAGGAGGGATCACTCTTTGTCGTGGTACCCTCGTGACAGGGACCTGCAAAAGGAACTCAAGAGATCTCGGTGTTCTGTGACCTGTTCATCAACCCTGCGGTGCTTCTTTCCAGATGGTTGCTTCTCTTGTGTCGCGGGGGGAACATCATGCTCAGCTCGATCACAGGATCATGCCTCACAAATGACTTTGCCACATACTATATAACTTTTATTTCATGGAAAAAAACTCTCATTACTTTATATTCTTTACTACAGGGTTTCCTAGATTACGTTTTATCTAGCTCTTATATGTCCATTGTTGTAACTGTAGCTGTATAACAGCGTTATAGTCTTGAGGATGAGGATGCTGATGGTTGTCTGATATCTAGCACTACTATGTGGATTCTACCATATACAGCCCATTGTAGGAGTATGCAAAGAATGTTTACATTTTTCCTCTATGTATTAATGTTGTATGGATACTGTAGCAGTCTGGAATCATACTGCATGTTAATCTATATTACAGAATGGTATTTGAATGAGCTTTTGTATAACCAGGCTGAACATGCACCAAATGTACTATGATCTGCCATTGCCAAAGCAAAAGTTATACCTGTGGTTCACTTATAAAATGTGTTTTTAATTGCAAACTAGCGCTGGATTTTAACTGTTAGCATAGTGTCACGTGGGACTATGGAGATAGTGGGAAACTGGGGCCCCTAAACCATCCCTCAGGCTAGAGGGCCCTGTGCTAACCCAATTTTTAATTTAATTTAATTGTGGGAATGTCTGAGCCTCCTTCCTGCTCCTGACCAGCCCTGATTTTATACTTCTCCCCCAGGGTTGTCAGGAAAGGAGTGTGATTTAACCCACAGAAGTAGACAAACAGGAGAAACCAAAATTCTGTCACACAGCACGCACATAGAGGTATAACACATTAGGAGGAAAACAAGAGCAGGGAGGAAACAACAAGACAACGGGTAACTCCACATCAACACCAAGCATAAAGGAACATTTTCTCAAGCACATCTGGAAACCATAGTACACAGACCAACACAGCAGAAACTAAAGTCGGTGTGGGTGGAAGATCTCCTCCAACCTAAGAATGATAGTAGTGGATGTGATAGGCTTCCTTACAACATGTGAACCCAGAAGCTTAACAAGCAGGCTAGCAGAGGTTAAGTCTTGCTAGCCTGACTATAACTGAGCACACAGCTGGTCAATGCCCGAGTCCGCCTGTGTAGATCAGAAACACCAGCGAAACGATCTGGTAGAGTGACAGACTCTGCAATGTAAACAGCATCTGATGCCTCTATGATGAGTTTTGTGTAAAACGACATGACATATAGTAATCAGAGAATTAATTGCACTAATTCTTATGCCAAACATTGCTCTATTATTTTTATTATTATTATTTATTATTATAGCGCCATTCATTCCATGGCGCTTTACAAGTGAAAGAGGGTATACGTACAACAATCATTAACAGTACAAAACAGACTGGTATAGGAGGAGAGAGGACCCTGCCCGCGAGGGCTCACAGTCTACAGGGAATGGGTGATGGTACAATAGGTGAGGACAGAGCTGGTTCCGCAGTGGTCTACTGGACTGAGGGTTATTGTAGGTTGTAGGCTTGTTGGAAGAGGTGGGTCTTGAGGTTCCTCTTGAAGCTTTCCACGGTAGGGGAGAGTCTGATGTGCTGAGGTAGAGCGTTCCAGAGTATGGGGGAGGCACGGGAGAAATCTTGTACGCGATTGTGGGAAGAGGAGATAAGAGAGGAGCAGTTTTTTTTTCGAAGACATCTATTAAAGATGTCTTCGAAAAAAATCTCCATATAGATCAAAAGGACGATAACAATAATCCTGACCAAACCAAGAACTCCATTTGCTGGAATCCAGCCCCAAATTTGTTATGAACCTCCACCATGCTTCACTGCTTCCTGCAGACTCTCATTATTGGTCCGCTCACCAGAACTTCAGAAACAACCATATATTTCACATGTTCACAAAGCACCTGCTGCCATTTTTCTGCCCCCCAGCTGCTACGTTTTTATGCATCACTTGGCCTTGTTTCCATTCTGAAGTATGGCTTTTTGGCCACTATTCTTCCATAAAGAACACTTCTGTCCACACTTTTCCAAACTGTACATGGGTGTAACTGGGTAGATGGGTGTCCCATTGCTGCCAGTTCTGAGCTGATGGCACCACTGAACATCTTCCGATTTTGTAAGGAAGTATGATGTGTATTCGTCTGCTGCACTAAGTTTCCTTGGCTGACCATTGCATCTACAGGGCTCAACATTGCCTATTTCTTGGTACTTCTTTAAAACAGGTGAAATAGCATATCTTTAAATTCCAGTCTGCATTGAAATTTTTGCCTGGGAGAGACTTGCTGATGTACTATAACTACCTTGTGTCTTGTTGTTGTGCTCAATATTACCATTGTAAGCTGACCTTAGAGGGGTAACTCGAAGTCCCTAGGCACCTGCTAAGTGCCATTTATAATAGGGATGTATTTTCGTGTGGTGGGCTGGAAGTGTCTAATACCTCTCCATCTCCATGACTATGCCTCTGGATCTTTCATTGGAAAATAAGTGTCATGATTACTAATGGGATAGTCTCTCAAGCTAAGGAGCCCAATGCTATCCCTAACCTGAGGGATAGTCCTGATGGTGGAGATGCCTGAGTCGCCTTCCTGGCCCTGCTCCTGACCAGTCCTGATCTGATTCCCCCTCCCCACAAGGAGGGACCGGACAGGAGTGTGATGAAACCTACAGATAAAAACAAATAAAGGAAAATCAAAACTTTGTCACACAGGATAAGACAATAAGAGATTCCACAGGCAAAAGAAGAGCAGGAAGGAAGCAATGAAATAACAGGGGTAAATGCCGTAACCACTCCAAGCAAATAGCACAACCTTCACCAGAAAGTCTGAGACACCACACCTCACAGACTAACATAGGCAAACTATAGCTGGCATGGGAAGAAGGATTCAACCAGCATAAATAGGAGAGGAGCAGATGTGATAGACCTCAAAGGAGCAAGCAGACCAGCAGAAATTAAAGGTCCCGTCACACGCAACGACGTATCTAACGATATGTCGCCAGGCTCACGGATTCCGTGACGCACCCCCGGCATCGTTAGCGACGTCATTGCGTGTGACAGCAACGAGCGACCGTTAACGATGGAAAATACTCACCAAATCGTCCATTGTTGACACTTCGTTCATTTTCAAAAAATCGTTGATTGTTGAGGTCGCAGGTTGTTCGTCGTTCCCGAAGCAGCACACATCGCTACGTGTGACACCTCGGGAACGACGAACTACAGCTTACCTGCGGCCGCCGGCAATGAGGAAGGAAGGAGGTGGGCGGGATGTTACGGCCGCTCATCTCCGCCCCTCCGCTTCTATTGGGCGGCCGCTTAGTGATGCCGCCGTGATGCCGCCGAACCGCACCCTTAGAAAGGAGGCGGTTTGCCGGCAACAGCAACGTCGCTAGGCAGGTAAGACCATGTGACGGCTCCGAACAATATTGTGCGCCACGGGCAGCGATTTGCCCGTGACACACAAACGACGGGGGCGGGTACGCTCGCTAGCGATATCGCTGCGTGTGACGGGGCCTTAACTCTTGCTAGCCTGCCTAAGAATCAGCACACAGCAGGTCGACAGTCTGTCTGTGTTGGTCCCAGACACCAGAAAATCTGTAGTCTGAACAGAGCCCGACGCCGCCATGACAGTCGGCAAACTTTGTACAAAACTCAGTTCTCAGAAAATAAACGCTTGGATTGGTGTATATCTGAAGCCATATCCTACCACAAGTTTTGTCTTTGTTGGAAACTTGTGGATGATTTATCAAGCTTTACCTCCACTTCTATCTTGGCTTTGTTTAGCAGCTAGCGCCTCATTACCCAACAGGCGTGCGCCTCGTTGATTCGTGAAAAACAACATATGCTACGCTGGGCCTAAAAAAGCTTAGACATATCAAATTTAGTTCAGAAAAAGAAACATTACTACGTGCAGGCAATCATACCCCATCATCGTACCCACAGTCAAATGTCTATCACGCATGGATCACATGTTAATTAACATTGTATGATGCCGGCCAGTATCACTTGGACAACAGCTGTCGCTACTCAGTAAAAGCAATTAAATGAATTATATATAAGATCGTGCAGGCAGCCAAATGGTAACGACAACAGTGACATCTGCAGGTTGTAAGTCAGAATTAGTCACCATCCAAAATACATCCAGGCGAGCCGAAGCCTTATAAAAAATAAATGTAATTCCAATTCTATATTTTTTACACCCTTTGCGGTAAATTTGCAGCTCTCAATCCCATTACACGCCATATTCTAAACTATTGGATTTATATCTTGTGAATTAAAATGTTGGGTTGGTGGTTCGGTTACTCCGAACTCCTTCCATAATAAGCTTGTGATATCAATGTAGAAGTATAGATTTACTATGCACATACATAAATGAGAAAAAGTTGGGAATTGTTGTATTTCTTTATAGTTTATAGAAATTTATACTATTTTTTTTTATCAAAGTTGCAAATTACAACTAATTTGTGAGCAGGTTTTTGCTATGTAAGCTAAAGCCAGCATTCTGCAAGGGTTAACACACAAAGTTCAGGCAAGCCTGTGTTGTCACAGTCTCTTTTGCTTATTTGCTGTTTGTTTAAGCAGAAGAACACTTATCATTAGAGGACTAGAAACTCACTTTTAGGGCAAAACAACACCCCCCAACTCTGATTGATACCTCATTGTCAATGTGCAATCTTTATTGAGAGCCTGGTGTGGGCAGTGACAGCTCTCTCTAAAAATGCAGATTGTGTCAGAAAGGCTGCAGCCAGCAATCTAAGTGATACATCGTTGGATTCAGGATCTCTTTGCCTACATTATGCTGATCACAGATGAGGTAGCAAAAACCTGCTGACAGATTCCCTTTAATATACTAAGAATATGATAACCTAGTAAAGGGATTTATTTCATGCAGGACATAGAGTCTATTCAGCAGCATATATGGAAACAGATCAGTATTTGTCATGTATGAGAAACACAGTCCTAGTCCTATGTGATTTTGCTCAAAAATTTCATCCACGTTTCAGCAGGGTGCCATCAGAGTTTGGTCACAGTTTTTCCCGGCTGAGAAATAAAGAAAAAATAAGTTTCTCTATCTTTTCCAATCTTGTAGCCCTTTAAAAATGGTGCTGTCCGATTTTTTTATGGCCCCATGGAGTTGCATTGGTGATTTTGATCCAACGCTTGAGTCAACCATTAAAGGGGTTGTCCATTACTTTTACATTGATGACCTATCATTAGGCGGGATTTGCACACTACGACATCGCAGGTGCGATGTTGGTGGGGTCAAATTGAAAATGACGTACTTCCGGCATCGCATGCGACATCGTAGTGTGTAAAGGCTCGATGATACGATTAACGAGTGCAAAAGCGTCGTAATCGTATCATCGCTGCAGCGTCGGCGTAATCCATAATTACGCTGACGCGACAGTCCGATGTTGTTCCTCGCTCCTGCGGCAGCACACATCGCTGTGTGTGAAGCCGCAGGAGCGAGGAACATCTCCTACCGGCGTCACTGCAGCTTCCGTAGGATATGCGGAAGGAAGGAGGTGGGTGGGATGTTTACATCCCACTCATCTCCGCCCCTCCACTCCGATTGGCCGCCTGCCGTGTGACGTCGCAGTGACGCCGCACGACCCGCTCCCTTAACAAGGAGGCGGGTCGCCGGCCAGAGTGATGGTCGCAGGGCAGGTGAGTCCATGTGAAGCTGCCGTAGCGATAATGTTTGCTACGGCAGCTATCACAAGGATATCGCTGCTGCGACGGGGGCGGGTACTATCGCGCTCGGCATCGCAGCATCGGCCTGCGATGTCGCAGCGTGCAAAGAACCCCTTAGGGTAGGTCATCAATGTCTGATAGGCCGGGGTCCGACACCCTGCACCCCCGCCAATCAGCGGTTCCCGGTCCCAGCGGCGGCAGCAGGCAACCGGAAATGCTCAGCTCCGCCGCTGTTCGGTCTTCTGATAGTGGCCACGGCCTGGTACTGCACATCTGCCTCCCATTCAGATCAATAGGAGGCGGATGTGCAGTACCCGGCCGTGGCCACTATCAGAAGACAAAGCAGCTCCGGAACTGAGCATTTCTGGCTGCCGGAACCGACAACAGCTGATCAGCAGAGGTGACGTGTGTCGGACCCCAGCCAATCAGATACTGATGACCTATCCTAAGGATAGGCCATCAATGTAAAAGCAGTGGACAACCCCTTTAAACATCACAAACATGTCAACGCTCCCATTCACTATTAGTGCTCATTCAGACCAAGTTTTTTGATGTTTGAGAAAAAAGGACCAACTTTCACCTGTGATTTTCAAGTTTCATTAGATTTTTATCAGAGATTGGTTAGAGTTCCTTTTTTTCTCAGTAACATTGTGGACATGTCTCTGTAATTTTGCATGGACCACAAGATCCAAGAAAAAAAATCTGACATGTCAAATAGCACTGCTATGTGAAAAAGTACTGTGCAAATGAGGCCTTATAGATACAAGAGCTATCTGCGGAAAAACACAGGTAGCATTCGTAGGAAGAAATGAACCTGTGAATGAGCCCTGACTAGTAGCATGTTTTATGGTTGGTAGTCCAGGGGGAGGAGCAGTAGGCTGTAACTACTGGTACTGTATGTACACTCATATACATATCTAAAAAAGACTAAATATTCCCACCCATGACTGTGAGCAGTGTTGGACTGAGGTGACAAGGGCCCATCAGTGACATTGAGTTTGCAGTTTATATTCAACATTTTACTATATAATAAACTGGGCAGTTTTTATAAATAAGTGATGAGATGCTGCCATTGTCGGTACACAGTGGATCAAGTGTATTGTGCCAACTACTACTCATATAAGGTGGTGGGTGACCAAATCCTGCACAGGGGCCCCACCGGGGATTCACCTGTGCTCCTGTGGGCCAGTCCAAGCCAACACAGCCTGGTTATAGGGTGGATCCTAGCTTCCTAGACATGTAGGTTTTTAACCCAAATAGAGGCATTTGAGTTAGGGTCCTGGTATAATGAGATATACCTTATCAGGTTTACCGAGCTCACATGCATTGACCAATACATAAGCTAAATATCTCTGTTTTCTAATATTCCTATAACAGTAATGCAATACCAGAGTTCCCTTATTCATTGTTAGCATTTTAGAGTGCAGCCGTATGTGTTTTGTAGTTTTATCAAAACTATGGCAAGCAACCCAGTAAGTGACACATCACTGGAATCAGGATCTCTGAAAAAAACTTGGTGACAGATTCCCATTAACATTTATATTATGACCAGAAGACCTTTGTCGCCATAATTAAACTATTCTCCTAACAGTGATCTTATATTAATTTTGTTTATCAGACCTGGTGACAGATTCCCTTTAAGTACTGCTATCCAAGACATTTCCATAGTAAAACTGAAATTAGGCACTCTTTCCTTGAAGAAGAGGACTGGTCCCAATTTAGAATGGTATTTGTCTGTTTCCTTCCCTGCTTTCTTATCGAAGCCTATGGTTCAATCTTGCAGGTTATATCCAGATGGGGAGGATCCAAGGGTGTAACTCCAGGAGATGCATCAGCTACAGCCACCAAGCACCTTATCATCTCAGTGGTCCCAAAGATGTTGACTATATATATACAGTACAGACCAAAAATTTGGACAGACCTCATTCAAAGAGTTTTCTTTATTTTCATGACTCTAAAAACTGTAGATTCACATTGAAGACATCAAAACTATGAATGAAAACACGTGCCACAACTGAAAATATGTCTTATATTCTTGGTTCTTCAAAGTAGCCATCTTTAGCTTTGATTACTGCTTTGCACACTCTTGCCATTCTCTTCATGATCTTCAAGAGGTAGTCACCGGAAATGGTTTTTCAACAGTCTTGAAGGAGTTCCCAGAGATGCTTAGCACTTGTTGGCCCTTTTACCTTCACTCTGTGGTCCAGCTCACCCCAAACCATCTCGATTGGGTTCAGGTCTGGTGACTGTGGAGGCCAGGTCATCTGGCGTAGCACCCCATCACTCTCCTTCTTAGTCAAATAGCCCTTACACAGCCTGGAGGTGTGTTTGGGGTCATTGTCCTGTTGAAAAATAAATGATGGTTCAACTAAACGCAAACCGGATGGAATAGCATGCCGCTGCAAGATGCTGTGGTAGCCATGCTGGTTCTGTATGCCTTCAATTTTGAATAATTCCCCTACAGTGTCACCAGCAAAGCCCCCCCACGCCATCACACCTCCTCCTCCATGCTTCATGGTGGGAACCAGCCATGTAGAGTCCATCCGTTCACTTTTTCTACAAAGACACAGTGGTTGGATCCAAAGATATCAAATTTGGACTCATCAGAACAAAGTATAGATTTCTACTGGTCTAATGTCCATTCCTTGTGTTCTTTAGCCCAAACAAGTCTCTTCTGCTTGTTGCCTGTCCTTAGCAGTGGTTTCCTAGCAGCTATTTTACCATGAAGTCCTGCTGCACAAAGCCTCCTCTTAATAGGTGTTCTAGAGATGAGGTGTGTCCAAACTTTTGGTCAGTACTGTGTATATATATTTTATATATATATATATATATATATTATATATATACCGTATATATATGCTACATATACAGTGCCTACAAGTAGTATTCAACCCCCTGCAGATTTAGCAGGTTTGATAAGATGCACATACGTTAGAGCCTGCAAACTTCAAACAAGAGCAGGATTTATTAACAGATGCATAAATCTTACAAACCAACAAGTTATGCTGCTCAGTTAAATTTTAATACATTTTCAACATAAAAGTGTGGGTCAATTATTATTCAACCCCTAGGTTTAATATTTTGTGGAATAACCCTTGTTTGCAATAACAGCTAATAATCGTCTTTTATAAGACCTGATCAGGCCGGCACAGGTCTCTGGAGTTATCTTGGCCCACTCCTCCATGCAGATCTTCTCCAAGTTATCTAGGTTCTTTGGGTGTCTCATGTGGACTTTAATCTTGAGCTCCTTCCACAAGTTTTCAATTGGGTTAAGGTCAGGAGACTGACTAGGCCACTGCAACACCTTGATTTTTTCCCTCTTGAACCAGGCCTTGGTTTTCTTGGCTGTGTGCTTTGGGTCGTTGTCTTGTTGGAAGATGAAATGACGACCCATCTTAAGATCCTTGATGGAGGAGCGGAGGTTCTTGGCCAAAATCTCCAGGTAGGCCGTGCTATCCATCTTCCCAAGGATGCGGACCAGATGGCTAGGCCCCTTGGCTGAGAAACAGCCCCACAGCATGATGCTTCCACCACCATGCTTGACTGTAGGGATGGTATTCTTGGGGTCGTATGCAGTGCCATCCAGTCTCCAAACATCACGTGTGTGGTTGGCACCAAAGATCTCGATCTTGGTCTCATCAGACCAGAGAACCTTGAACTAATCTGTCTCAGAGTCCTCCAAGTGATCATGAGCAAACTGTAGACGAGCCTTGGCATGACGCTTTGAAAGTAAAGGTACCTTACGGGCTTGTCTGGAACGGAGACCATTGCGGTGGAGTACGTTACTTATGGTATTGACTGAAACCAATGTCCCCACTGCCATGAGATCTTCCCGGAGCTCCTTCCTTGTTCTTGGGTTAGCCTTGACTCTTCGGACAAGCCTGGCCTCGGCACGGGAGGAAACTTTCAAAGGCTTTCCAGGCCGTGGAAGGCTAACAGTAGTTCCATAAGCCTTCCATTTCTGGATGATGCTCCCAACAGTGGAGACAGGTAGGCCCAACTCCTTGGAAAGGGTTTTGTACCCCTTGCCAGCCTTGTGACCCTCCACGATCTTGTCTCTGATGGCCTTGGAATGCTCCTTTGTCTTTCCCATGTTGACCAAGTATGAGTGCTGTTCACAAGTTTGGGGAGGGTCTTAATTAGTCAGAAAAGGCTGGAAAAAGAGATAATTAATCCAAACATGTGAAGCTCATTGTTCTTTGTGCCTGAAATACTTCTTAATACTTTAGGGGAATCAAACAGAATTCTGGTGGTTTGAGGGGTAGAATAATAAATGACCCTCTGAATAAACTTTTCACAATTTAAAAAAAAAAAAAAAAAAGAAATAATATTCTTTTTTGCTGCAGTGCATTTCACACTTCCAGGCTGATCTACAGTCCAAATGTCACAATGCCAAGTTAATTTCGAATGTGTAAACCTGCTAAATCTGCAGGGGGTTGAATACTACTTGTAGGCACTGTATATGCTGCACAATTTTTGTATACTCTTCATACTGGTGTTAATTGTTTGACTCAATGCTTCCACATGCAGTCCTCAACTTTTAACATTACAACAAGGAAATCAGAGTGAAGAGGGGGTTAATGCCGCGCATAAGCCAAAATGAAGATGTAGCACGTTGATGTTATAAACGTATTCTTTTATTCCATCGGTCTACGCGTTTCGAGGATATACCTCTTCTTCAGGACCAGTGCATCAACATAGTATAGCATAAATGATGATGTCAGACATACAGTATTTTTCGGACCATAAGACACACTTTTTTTCTCCCAAATGTTGGGGGAAAGTTGGGGGTGCGTCTTATGGTCTGACTATAGGGCTGCGGCTGGGAATGAGGGTGCTGCGGGTCATCGGGGGCACGAGCAGGCAGCAGCAGCGCCTGCCGTGACCACGTGGGCCCGCTCATTACATATGCACACCCATCCTCCCGCCCATCTCTCAGTGCAGAAGCCGGCGCTGACAGGTGGGCGGGAGGACGAGCGGGGACGCGCACATAGCAAAGAGCCGGCCGCATGATCACCCCTGGCAATTACAGCCTTGAGAGATCATGTGCGGCTGTATTCACTGCCCCCCGCGCGTCATTACCAGCGCGGGGTGCAGTGAATCAGTACACTCACCCGTCCCCGTGTGTGGAGCCTCCCCCCTGCTGCACGCGATGTCTTCCTGTCTGTGCCGGTCAGCTGATCTGTGCTGAGCTGGTCAGCTGATCGGCACAGACAGGAAGACATCGCGATGCAGCAGGGGAACGGCTCCACACACACAGGTCAGCGTGCCAGAGAGGAAGATGATCGGTGCTGGAGGGAGTGAGGAAAAGGTGAGTATAAACGTTTATTTTTTTCTCTGTGCTATAGGATACAGGCCATATACCAGGATGGTATATGAGCACGATGGGGGCATATAGCAGGATGGGAGTATATGAGCAGGCAGGATGGGGGTATATGAACAGGATGGGGGGTATGTGAACAGGATGGGGGGTATATGAACAGGATGGGGGTATATGAACAGGATGGGGGTATATGAACAGGATGGGAGTATATGAACAGGATGGGGGTATATGAACAGGATGGGAGTATATGAGCAGGCAGGATGGGGGTATATGAACAGGATGGGGGTATATGAACAGGATGGGAGTATATGAGCAGGCAGGATGGGGGTATATGAACAGGATGAGGGTATATGAACAGGATGGGAGTATATGAGCAGGATGGATGGGGGAATATGAGCAGGATGGATGGGGGGTATACCAATAGGATGGGGGTATATCAATAGGATCGGGGTATATGAACAGGATGGGGTATATGAACAGGATGGGAGTATATGAGCAGGATGGGGGAATATGAGCAGGATGCTGGTATAGGAGCAGGATGGGGGTTTATAGCAGGATCATATACAAGGCAGGAGGATCATTACCAGGATGGGGTACCTTAGTAGAGAATTTGGGGACATTACCCCCATAACAGTGTCAGCAGCAGATCCTCGCCCCATAACAGTGTGTCATGACCACATTTTTTGCTTAAAGTTTTATTTTCCCATTTTCCTCCTCTAAAACCATGGTGCGTCTTATAGTCCGGTGCGTCTTATAGTCCGAAAAATACGGTATATATACAGCTGATAACAGAGAGAACCGCCCATTAGATGGGAAAAAAAAAACAGTGGGAGGAACCACTGATTCAGTGACATAACAGATATTTAGTAGAACTCAAATTCACATATAGACTAATATACAGTTAGGTCCAGAAATATTTGGACAGTGACACAAGTTTTGTTATTTTAGCTGTTTACAAAAACATGTTCAGAAATACAATTATATATATAATATGGGCTGAAAGTGCACACTCCCAGCTGCAATATGAGAGTTTTCACATCCAAATCGGAGAAAGGGTTTAGGAATCATAGCTCTGTAATGCATAGCCTCCTCTTTTTCAAGGGACCAAAAGTAATTGGACAAGGGACTCTAAGGGCTGCAATTAACTCTGAAGGCGTCTCCCTCGTTAACCTGTAATCAATGAAGTAGTTAAAAGGTCTGGGGTTGATTACATGTGTGTGGTTTTGCATTTGGAAGCTGTTGCTGTGACCAGACAACATGCGGTCTAAGGAACTCTCAATTGAGGTGAAGCAGAACATCCTGAGGCTGAAAAAAAAGAAAAAATCCATCAGAGAGATAGCAGACATGCTTGGAGTAGCAAAATCAACAGTCGGGTACATTCTGAGAGAAAAGGAATTGACTGGTGAGCTTAGGAACTCAAAAAGGCCTGGGCGTCCACGGATGACAACAGTGGTGGATGATCGCCGCATACTTTCTTTGGTGAAGAAGAACCCGTTCACAACATCAACTGAAGTCCAGAACAGTCTCAGTGAAGTAGGTGTATCTGTCTCTAAGTCAACAGTAAAGAGAAGACTCCATGAAAGTAAATACAAAGGGTTCACATCTAGATGCAAGCCATTCATCAATTCCAAAAATAGACAGGCCAGAGTTAAATTTGCTGAAAAACACCTCATGAAGCCAGCTCAGTTCTGGAAAAGTATTCTATGGACAGATGAGACAAAGATCAACCTGTACCAGAATGATGGGAAGAAAAAAGTTTGGAGAAGAAAGGGAACGGCACATGATCCAAGGCACACCACATCCTCTGTAAAACATGGTGGAGGCAACGTGATGGCATGGGCATGCATGGCTTTCAATGGCTCTGGGTCACTTGTGTTTATTGATGACATAACAGCAGACAAGAGTAGCTGGATGAATTCTGAAGTGTACCGGGATATACTTTCAGCCCAGATTCAGCCAAATGCCGCAAAGTTGATCGGACGGCGCTTCATAGTACAGATGGACAATGACCCTAAGCATACAGCCAAAGCTACCCAGGAGTTCATGAGTGCAAAAAAGTGGAACATTCTGCAATGGCCAAGTCAATCACCAGATCTTAACCCAATTGAGCATGCATTTCACTTGCTCAATTCCAGACTTAAGACGGAAAGACCCACAAACAAGCAAGACCTGAAGGCTGCGGCTGTAAAGGCCTGGCAAAGCCTTAAGAAGGAGGAAACCCAGCGTTTGGTGATGTCCATGGGTTCCAGACTTAAGGCAGTGATTGACTCCAAAGGATTCGCAACAAAATATTGAAAATAAAAATATTTTGTTTGGGTTTGGTTTATTTGTCCAATTACTTTTGACCTCCTAAAATGTGGAGTGTTTGTAAAGAAATGTGTGCAATTCCTACAATTTCTATCAGATATTTTTGTTCAAACCTTCAAATTAAATGTTACAATCTGCACTTGAATTCTGTTGTAGAGGTTTCATTTCAAATCCAATGTGGTGGCATGCAGAGCCCAACTCGCGAAAATTGTGTCACTGTCCAAATATTTCTGGACTAACTGTATAATAATGAATAACGAATATAAAAGTTATAGGAGTGACAAATTATTTTGAAAAGAAAAAAAGAAAACATAAAATATGTTTTGAACCCTATGTGGGTTCTAGTGTAATGTTCACACCTAGAAAAGGTTTCTTTCTCTATACAAAAAATTTATGTTTTCTTTTTTTCTTTTCAAAATAATTTATCACTCCTATAACTTTTATATTCGTTATTCATTATTATCTATGTCTATATGTGAATTTGAGTTCTACTAAATATCTGTTATGTCACTGAATCAGTGGTTCCTCCCACTGTTTTTTTTTTTCCCATCTAATGGGCGGTTCTCTCTGTTATCAGCTGTATATATATGTCTGACATCTTCATTTATGCTATACTATGTTGATGCACTGGTCCTGAAGAAGAGGTATATCCTCGAAACGCGTAGACCGATGGAATAAAAGAATACGTTTATAACATTAACGTGCTACATCTTCATTTTGGCTGATGTGCGGCATTAACCCCCTCTTCACTCTGATTTGTATGCACATCCACGTGGGGCTGCAGCAGACGCCATCATCCTATGCTCTATCAGTGGTTGTGACTATCACAACCTTTTCAGGTGAGTGTATTTTTCCTGATCTACCTCACTGATCTGTTGGTATTACACTATCAGCGCTCCTTATTTTTCAGTTTATTATTATGGAAATGACAGGATGGATAGACATGTTAATGATATGCAAATGTTGAAAAAAATTAGAACACATTTTTCAAATGATTTCTATTTTCTCAGTATCTAATATGAGCACCAGACATAGAAATAAATCATCAAGATCCTTGATGCTGACCACTTTGGAAGGAGCCTGCCTCTGGAAAAAGCAGAGGAGTCGTGACTATTGCAGCTGTGGTGTTCAGCTGCGTTAGAAGAGCTTGAAGTGTTTTCCTCTTTGTATCTATTTTCCATCTGTCTGTCTCCATTATCTTGTGTTGTATTATTGCAGTGGTGAGATTAGTGTTCTCACTAGCCTGCCTACTCACTAGCCAGGGTGACTTCAGGGAAAGCAAGGGCCTAGGTGTGTGATGGCGATGGGGAAAAGGACCCATATTGGAACATTATGGAGCATAGGTACAGACTCATGTGAGTTGTAGGGGAAGGGGAGAGGGAACACATCCTATCGCCAGGGTCTTCCATCTATTCCATTCCCATTGTTACCCTTGTGTTATGCTGCATGCTGAGAATCTGTACGCTCTGACGTGACACCACCAAATCAATGTAATGCCAATCTGTTAGTGTACCTGAAATGAAAATGCTGCAGCCCATGGTAGCATGTTTGGACCATGTAGACTGCTCACAGTAGCAAGAGCAACTTGCAGTCAGCCACTTTTGAGAAATGGCCATATCCACTGGTTCCGCCACCAAATCAATAATATGTCGAACTGTTAGTGTACCTAAAATGAAGACCACCATATATAATACCGCTCCAAACCATAATCCCAGTAGTATGCCCAGTGTGACATTCCCTTCTAAAGGCGTATCTAAAAAACCCTGACTGATCGCTACAGAGAATAGACCTCTTTTTGAGCCTCCATTTCTCCATTCCTGCCTTTAGCCTATATCTGGAGACCACATGGGCAATGCCAAGAAAAAGCCTTTTGGAAGGAAGTACATACCAGCGCTACTCCTACAGTAATGATGTGGGGTGGTACAATGTATGGTACCCTTTAGTCATTATTAGCCTCACACCAGTATCCATTTTTTAACACAACAACGTCAGGCCACATATTACTTGTGCTGACGTCAGCAGCTTGTATGGCCTCAACGTGATGTCATGACATGACCTGCAGAGTCTCCGAACTTGTCTCCATCGAGCACATCTGAGTTGTCATTGGTCAGCAAGTTCAAAGGCAGCTGCCAGAAGCTGATCTTGATGATTTATCATAAGAGAACACTTCTCAGACAACCAATAATGACCTCATTGATAGCAGCCAAGACATGTAAGTGCGGGGATTTCTGCACGTGACTCTCACACTCCATACTGAATAAATTGAGGTGTTCTAAAAAAAATTTCATTTTTTTTCATCCTTTTCAGATCATTAACATGTCTATTCATCATTTGATTTCCATAATTCCTTATCACTTCCTTTTTGGTGTTGCAATTTTGATGTTATGTTATATAAATTATGAATCTGGACTTTTGCAAAAACTTTGGCCACTGTTTTTCCCTCCTACTGAGTGTGCCACCATCTTTTTTTTAACCAGCTCAGTATATTAATATATCAATAAAGATTTTTTTTTTGTATTTTTTTATTTTGGCTTCTTCAGAATTTTGTGGGTAAAAAGAACTGGAAGACAGTGAAGTACAAATAGGGTCTTATCCAGGTGGGAAACAAGAGATGAAACGCTAAAAAGGCTCACTTTGTCAGGTTGTGCAAGTCACAACCATTTGCAAGCGTATACAAGACACTGCTGCTGCAGCCCCAGGTGGATGTAGATTGTAAGACAGTGATGGAAAGGGTTAACAGTGTGCTGCTGTGAAGGAAAAGACAATCTAAGGATACCTCAATGGTGGCTTTTTTTTGGACGTGTTTCGAAGATTCCATCTCCTTCCTCAGGTCAAAATCTATTTGACCTGATGAAGAAGATGGAATCTCAAAACCGTGCACTGCCATGAAGGAAAAGACAATCCAAGGATACCTCAATGGTGATTTTATTGGACAATGCATTTCAGAGATTGTCTCCTTCATCAGGTCAAAATCAATTTGACCTGATGAAGGAGATGGAATCTCCAAACGGAGCCCTGCTGTGAAGGAAAAGACAATCTAAGGATACCTCAATGGTGATTTTATTGGACAAAGAATTTCAGAGATTCCATCTCCTTCATCAGGTCAAAATCAATTTGACTTGATGAAAGAGATGGAATCTCCAAATGGCGTGCTGCCATGAAGGAAAACATATTTCAAATCGTCTATCTCCTTCATCAGGTCAAAATCATTTTGAGCTGATGAAGAAGATGTGTTGTGAATGTCATCTGTGTGGGTGCTGTTTTGGAGCTCCCTCTGGTGCCTAGGAATGGTAGTGGAGCTGAGTCTGAGCCTGTAACTGAGACCGGTGTTGGCGTTAATTGGGAATTTAGGAAGTCCTATTGCAGACAAGCCTGGTGTATATAGGAGAGCACTTTTTGCCTTGCTGGTGCCGGTTATCATTGTATTTCACTCAGTCTCTAGACCTGGCTTGGTGTTCTGTCCTTCTCTGTTTCCCTGAGCAAGACTTCTGCAGATAAGTTTGTTTGTTTTTTCCTTGCTTCCTAGTTTACACCTTAGGGTGTTTGTTTTTCATGGTTTTGTTTTGTATCTGGTTTATTGCAGGTGAAGCTTTGTTTCTCTTGTGGTGTGAGCATGGGGGTTCTCCCTTTGCTAGCTCTTCTGCAGAAAAAGAGAGCTTCTCCCTGTATTTCTTGATTATTCATACTTTTGTATTTTTGTGTTCTTTTTGGTATTTTGTCTCCCCCATTTACAAGAGTACCTGATATAGTGGGGATGAGGTCGTGCGACCTCAAGGGCCATTTTACTATCAGGAGATTGGTATTTTTTCTGCAGGATTTTTGTACCGACCACAATCAGTTTTCTTTCCTTTCCTTTGTATCTAGTTAGTTGGGCCTCGCCTTTGCTAAATCTGCTTTTCCTATCTGTGTATCGTGTTGTCCTATAGCACCATAATCTTTATATGTTGGGGGCTATCTACTCCTTTGGGGACTTCTCTGAGGCAAGGTAGATTTCCTCATTTCTATCTGTGAGGTGTAGCTAGTTTCTCAGGCTGTGACGAGGCGTCTAGGTGTTTAGGAATGCTCCACGGCTACTTCTACTGTGGTCTGATAGTTAGGGGATTGCGGTCAGCCCAGGTTCCAACTACTCTTGTTTTCTTGGTGGTTTTTTTCCACCAATGGGAGTTTTTTGTTATCTTCCACGGTTACCGGATCATAACAGAGATGGAATCTCCGAACAGCACGTTGCCATGAAGGAAAAGACAATCCAAGGATACCTCAATGGTGATTTTATTGGACAACGTGTTTCGGAGATTCCATCTCCTTCATCAGGTCACCTGATGAAGGAAATGGAAACTCCGAAACGCGTTGTCCAATAAAATCACCATTGAGGTATCCTTGGATTGTCTTTTCCTTCACAGCAGTGCGCCGTTCACCCTTTCCATCACTGCCTTGCAGTCAGCATTTTTTTTTTATATCAGTATAATTTCCACTTAGAAGACTTGGTGGCTGAGTATCTAAAACCTCTCTCCTTTCTAGCGTGAAGCCTTAGCATTGCCTTTTGTTGAAGAGGAGCCAATGTTATATCTGGCAGTAATCTGTATTCCCGTCCTCGAGCTCGTGATGGTTGGTACTATGCTGATACACATAATTAGTTTTATTCTATATTATTTATTTTCACAGTAAACTGCTTATTTGCCGTATAACGGTGCAGCCATGAATAGTGCAGCCATGAATCAAAGTTTTATTTATGCGGAGGTAAGTATTATCATTTGATTCAATAAGCATTTATTAGTATTCTATTCCATTATAAAGCCTTGCTCCTGAAGTACGGAGCAGATGGTTCTGTACCAGGTTGTATTTGCCCTAAAATGATGAATCGTTGTTCAAAATATTATAATAAATTGTGTTATTTAATGTGGAAACCGCTTGAGCTGAGAATGCACACACAGTCATTTTATTACATTTACAGATTTAACCCATGGGTTGCTGCTATAATGTACTTGCATGTAACGGATTGGGAAACACAATGGGATCATAAAGGTGCTGGTGCATGCAGACAACATTGCCTGTGCAATCACATTTTATGCCGTGCTATGATTTAATATAGAGCAATGCAGCGTATATAAGGTCCATGTCTCCTCTGTGCTGTGATTATGATGGGGTGACTTAAAGATTATCACGATATGCTTGTTTTATGGAAGACCGAATTGCCTCTCCTGTAACACCTATTTTATTAACTAATATACCTACATGCACAAAATAGGTATTAACTAGAAAAGGCCTCTTGATGTCTCTGATGAGGTGGTCGCTGGAATTCGCATGTAGATGGGGGAAGAAGACAGAGGTGGCCAAGCATGGGAAGCCATGCCTGGTTGTTTTTTTATCTTCCTTCAAAGTAAATAGAGTTCTACATCCATTCTTCACCTGGATATGAGAGTGTGTGTCACAGTTTTGGTTTTCCCTTGACTGTCCTTATCTGTTTACCATTTTGCTATTGCCCCGTCCCTCCTTAACCTCTGCTAGTCTGCTTGTTAGGCTCCTTCGATCACCTGCTTTGAGGCAGCCAATCACATCTGCTTCCCTCCTATATATGCTGGCTGGATCCTTCCACCTATGCCAGCTACAGTTTATTTAGTTGGTGTGTGGAGGTGTAGTGATGTAGACTATCTGGTGTGATACCTGTTGCTGTGTGTGTGTGGTTGTGTCCCTTCTTCATCTGGATATGAGAGCCATCAGCAAATATTACAGGTAAGTATGGGGTCAGGAGATCTCTATTCTCCAAAAATGATGTAGTTTCCATAAGTGGAGACGTTTACAACCTTCACTGACTGTTTGAGACCTTTTTCTGACTATAATAAAAATGACTATTTTGTATTATACAATAGGTGTTTTTTGGTCTTTTACTGACTTTTGTTAAATGCATACAACCATGCACACATTCTTTGGTAGCTGCATATAAAAACTCACTACCGCTTGATTACAAACTTCACTGACTGTCATAGTGGCTTTGGGTTCTGTTCATACTACAGATTCTGACACTCCGCCTGATGACTCCTCTGGTGTCTGTGTTCTATGCAGGCAGACTCAGGCATCAACCTGCTAAGTGCTAATACAAAGGCAGGATAGCAGGAGTTAATATAAGCTTGTCTGCTTGTTAGGCTCCTTTGATCACCTGCTTTTGGGCAACCAATCACATCTGCTCCCCTCCTATATATGCTGGCTGGATATTTCCACCTATGCCAGCTATAGTTTATCTAGTCTGGTGTGTGGAGGTGTGGTGATCTAGACTATCTGGTGTGATACCTGTTGCTGTGTGTGGTTGTGCTGTTAACCCCTTGATGCCTTTTTGTTGCTACCCTCCTGCTCTGTTTTTCTCCTGAATCTCTCTTTGTCTAGTCATGTGGTGTGTGTGTGTGTGTGTGTGTGTGTGTGTGTGTGTGTGTGTGTGTGTGTATGTATGTATGTATGTATGTATGTATGTGTGTGTGTGTGTGTGTGTGTGTGTGTGTGTGTGTGTGTGTATCAGAGGTTTGGTTTTCCCTTGTTTGTCCTCATCTGTTTACCATTTTGCTCCTGCACGTCCTTCCTTAATCTCTGCTAGTCTGGCTAGTCTGCTTGTTAGGCTCCTTTGATCACCTACTTTGGGGCAGTCAGTCACATCTGCTCCCCTCCTATATATGCTGGCTGGATCCTTCCACCTATGCCAGCTATAGTTTATCTACTTTGGTGTGTGCAGGTGGGGTGATCTAGACTATCTGGTTTGCGGCTGTGCTGTTAACCCTTATTGCCTTTTTGTAGCTACCCTCCTGCTCTGTTTTTCTTTTGAGTCTCTCTTTGTCTAGTCCTGTGTGTGCGCGTGTGCGTGTGTGTGTGTGCAGCGTGTCAGAGTTTTGGTTTTCCCTTGTTTGTCCTCATCTGTTTACCATTTTGATCCTGCACCATCCTACCTTAATCTCTGCTAGTCTGCTTGTTAGGCTCCTTTGAACACATGCTTTGGGGGGCAGCCAATAACATCTGCTCCCCTCCTATATATGCTGGCTGGATCCTTCCACCTATGCCAGCTTTGATTTATCTTAATGATGTGTGAAGGTGTTTTGATCTAGTTTTTATACCTGTTGCTGTGTGTGTGACTGTGGAGTTTACCCTTGTTGCTTTTTGTTGCTACCCTCCTGCTCTTGTTTTTCTCCTGAGTCTCTCTTTGTCTAGTCCTATGTGTGTGCAATGTTCAGAGTTTTGGTATTCCCTTGCCTGTCCTTATCTGTTTACCATCTCGCTCCTTCTCCATCCCTCCCTGGGGGGAGGAGGGTATTAGAGTAGTATTTCTCAGGAATATAGAAAGGTACGGTACTCTAGCATCTCCGCCATTAGCAGTAATCTGGAGATGAGATATAGGCTAGGGTCCTCTAGGGTAAAGGACAGTATAGGTCTTGATGTAACATTGTGACACTATCAGACCTGTATGAACTATCCTTGGAATATACACATAAATACACAAATGTCCAAGGTGGGAATACTACCGTAATTTCCCTTTCACAACCACATCTAGGTCTAGGGCCTCTTTTCTATAGTAATATCACAGTTGAACCAAGACATAAGTCCATTTTGTAATATTGATCCAAAGGATAGGAAAAGAAACCAACATGAGGTAGAAGTGACCTTATCTTTTGGGAAAAACATAGAGTAACTTGCAGAAATTCCCACAGTTACAGGCTTAGCTGCTATCAATGAGTTCATTAATGGTTGTCTGAGTAATGTTCTGCCAGCAGTGAATCCAAGTAGGCACGGAAATCATCAAGATCCGATGCTGGCAGCTCCTTTGTAATTGCTGATCACTGACGAATCAGATGTGCTCGATGGAAGACATCATAAAAGCGGATCACTCAGTTATATATGAAACAAGTCTGATGTAGTTATAGAAGTCACTGACACAGGTTATAGAGGTTTGTTAGGACTCAACAGCTCTGCTATGTTGGGCAGACATCTGACGATTATGTGATCACCAGGTCTTACAGAAACATTAGTATTGAGTTATTCTGCTAAGTATCTGGCAAAAGAGAAGACAGAAGCAGTAATAAACTGCTTCTGTCTTCTCCTGATGGCCCCAGATGTGTCTGACCAGCTGGAGACCCAACTCCTTCCTCGTAGATTGGAAATCTAAGTAACCTGGAGCTACAAAGTAGTGGTGCCCACCAGAAATCACTCATTGTTCATTAAATATCGTCTTCACAATACTTTGGTATTTTTTCCATGGGATTAATCTGCTGTGGTTGGAGCACTCTTCACTTGATATCTCCAGTCCTCCCGGATAGCAGAAGCTTTCATGTACAATCGCTTCAAATTAATCCCTAAGACCAAGTTACGTCAATTGGATGTTATCATATTGATTAGGTCACCCCAAGAACCCCAATTTTAATTTCATAATAGTGATGGGTGAGCACTACCATGTTCGGGTGTTCAAAACACGTAACGAGCAGTTGGACATGACTCATAATGACATCCGATTGCTCCCAAGCATGGTAGTGCCCGCTCATCACTAGTTACGAGTACTGAGCACCCGAGCATGGTAGTGCCCGCTCATCACTAATTACGAGTACTGAGCACCCGAGCATGGTAGTGCCCGCTCATCACTAGTTACGAGTACTGAGCACCCGAGCATGGTAGTGCTCGCTCATCACTAGTTACGAGTACTGAGCACCGGAGCATGGTAGTGCTCGCTCATTACTAGTTACAAGTACTGAGCACCTGAGCATGGTAGTGCCCGCTCATCACTAGTTACGAGTACTGAGCACCGGAGCATGGTAGTGCTCGCTCATCACTAGTTACAAGTACTGAGCACCGGAGCATGGTAGTGCTCGCTCATCACTAGTTACGAGTACAGAGCACCTGAGCATGGTAGTGCCCGCTCATCACTAGTTACAAGTACTGAGCACCCAAGCATGGTAGTGCTCGCTCATCACTAGTTACGAGTACTGAGCACCCGAGCATGGTAGTGCTCGCTCATCACTAGTTACAAGTACCGAGCACCTGAGCATGGTAGTGCCGCTCATCACTAGTTACGAGTACAGAGCACCTGAGCATGGTAGTGCTCGCTCATCACTAGTTACGAGTACAGAGCACCTGAGCATGGTAGTGCCGCTCATCACTAGTTACGAATACAGAGCACCTGAGCATGGTAGTGCCCACTCATCACTAGTTACGAGTACAGAGCACCTGAGCATGGTAGTGCCGCTCATCACTAGTTACGAGTACTGAGCACCCGAGCATGGTAGTGCACGCTCATCACTAGTTACGAGTACTGAGCACCTGAGCATGGTAGTGCTCACTCATCACTAGTTACGAGTACTGAGCACCGGAGCATGGTAGTGCTCACTCATCACTAGTTACGAGTACTGAGCACCCGAGCATGGTAGTGCCCGCTCATCACTAGTTACGAGTACTGAGCACCCGAGCATAGTAGTGCCCGTTCATCACTAGTTACGAGTACCAAGCACCTAAGCATGGTAGTACCCTCTTATTACTAGTTACGAGTACCAAGCACCTGAGCATGGTAGTGCCCGCTCATCACTAGTTACGAGTACTGAGCACCCGAGCATGGTAGTGCCCACTCATCACTAGTTACGAGTACTGAGCACCTGAGCATGGTAGTGCCCGCTCATCACTAGTTACGAGTACTGAGCACCTGAGCATGGTAGTGCCCGCTTATCACTAGTTACAAGTGTCGCGGGCGGAGGAGGGGACGCTGCGCTCTCCCACTGCTCGGGTCCGGCCGCTGCTGCTGCAGCTGCTGCTGCTCGGTGGTGGCTCGAGCGGTGGGCCGGATCCCGGGGACTCGAGCGGCGCTCCTCGCCCGTGAGTGAAAAGGGTGGGGATTGGATTGTGGGGATTTGGTTATTGTCCGTGACGCCACCCACGGTTGTGGTGATATCGGTGGCACCACCGCTGCTCTGGACGGGGATCCCGGGAGCGATGACTGGGAGCAGTCTGGTTGTTAGTTCTCCCCTCCGTGGGTAGGGGGTTGGTTGTCCCGGGGCCCAGTGATGGGGTAGGGATGGATGGCAGGCGGGTTACGGGGCCTGGCGAGGTGCAGGGTTGCGGGGGCAGCGCTGTGCCGCACGGCACGGTGGTACTCACTCAGCCAATGATGATTACACAGTTCTCGGTAAAACACACGGCTGGATGGACGGGTCCCACAGACGGCTGCGGTGTTGTTTCTCCTCCCGGCAGGTTGATGGTTACTGCCTTTCCCTGCACCTATGTAGTGTAACGGTTCCAATGGGTTCCCACCGGTAACCCGCTCCCCAGCTTGGATGGGTGCTGAAGGAGCCCCTTTTGCCCGCAGGCTCTGGCCCTGGGAACTTTAGCCTTGGCGGTGACTGTGTTTTCCTCTCTCGGTTGGATGGTTGCCTTCTGTCGGGACTTGGCTGCTGGGAAACCCAGGAGGTTCCCTTCGCTAACGGATTTGGCAAATTCACGGCGACTCCTAGCCTTGCCGGGGTCCGTAAGCCCCTGCCGGGCCACCACCCGTCCACGGTCCTTACGGCTAGCTCCAATAGGCCACTCCTGCAGACAGTCACCACCGTCTGCCAACCTTGCTGATCTGTCCGGGCCACACACCCGGACCAACTTCAGGCTGCTTAACTGCCACTTTCCTCCTTCCACTTCCACTTCCCAAACTAATCCGCCCTACTTTTCCCGCCTCCAGGACTGTGAACTCCTCGGTGGGCGGGGCCAACTGCCTGGCCCACCCCCTGGTGTGGACATCAGCCCCTGGAGGAAGGCAACAAGGGTTTTTGTCTGACTTCGGTGTGCCTGACCGGGAGTGTGGGGTGTGTAGGTGTTGTTCTGTGACGACCTGGCTTGTCCAGGGTGCCACACAAGTACCAAGCACCCGAGCATGGTAGTACCCACTCATCACCAGTTACGAGTACTAAGCACCTGAGCATGGTAGTAACCGCTCATCACTATTTCATATATTTCAATACTTAGCATACAACCTTGCCTTTGGGACCAAGCCATTTATTAATATGCTGTTGTTTAAAGGGAACCTGTCAGGTCCGATAACGCTATTAACCTGCAGCTACATGAATAATCTGCAGGATAATATCTCTATGAAGGTGCCCGGTCACTGTACTGAAAGTGTAGCACCTGGGAGAACATCAACTTAATTTGTCCTTGAAGCTGCTGGCTTTCAGTCATACCGGAGAAGTAACTGCAGCTACTGCACACAGCACTGAGATCGGAAACTATAAGCACACCCCGACACATTGACACCTGGCTCTCTGTACTGATTAACTGTAGAGCTAGCTTTCAGTCAGTTCCAGGGTGTGCTTGTTGCTGTCGCTCTCAGTGCTGTGTCATGGGACTTTAATTTCTCTGGGCATGCTTGTATGACTGAAAGCCGGCGGCTCCCGTGACAAATAAAGTTTAATTTTCTTGCCAATGCTAATTTCAGTACTGCAGCCTAGCATGTCATAACACTATTAACCTGCAGATTAACCCTATATCTGCAGGTTAGTAGCATTAATAGACTTGACAGGTTCCCTTTAATATATTCAACATCCCCATGGATATCACAAACACAATGATCAGTACTGCAAGCTAATAGTGCTACCATGGAGCCATCGCATTATACCATCAGATAAGTGCCTACCCTTTTAAAGGGAATCTGTCAGCAGGTTTTAGCTATATATTCTGAAAGCAACATAACATAGGGCAAAAAAACCCTGATTTTATTGAGTATCACGTAGTGGACCGCTTGGTGTGGTTTTTATATAATCCTTTTTTTCCAGTGCTGATGTAGCAGAGCTAAGACGTCTGGCCTGTGTATAATCCCACCCACACCTTTAATTGGCAGATTCCTGTGTGCACTGTTAATGCTAATCAGTTGTGGAGGCGGGGTTTTACAGATTAGCCTGCTTAACCACATGTGATTCTGTAGTGATAATCTCCTGCTGATAAAATACTGATAGTAATTAAACACACAGGTTACTAAGTGACACATCTTTGTAATCAGGCTTTTGTGCCTTATATTATACTTCTCTCAGATTAAATAGTAAAAACCTGCTGACAGATTCCCGTATTATATATATTTTGTCATTGTGAAGCCATTACAGGAGAAAGTATTAATCAAAAATTGTCTTTTAAATCCACATGCGTACAGAAATAGATATATGACAGTGATGGACAGATATGTATGGATGACAGAAGAAAACTGTGCTCGCCGTATAGCTTACATGATATTCTGGTATGTACTGTCTTTGTTCAGCCACGTGAAAACATGAGAATCAATAGACCCTGAACGTTAGTACATTCTCCTATGCTCTTGATCATACAGTGAGGAAAATAAGTATTTGGTACGCTGCTGATTTAGCAAGTTTTCCCACCTATAAAGAATGGAGAGACCTGTAATTTTTATCGTAGGTACACATTACCTGTGACAGACAGAATAAAATATCCAGAAAATCATTGTATGATTATTAAATAAATAATTTGAATTTTATTGCATGAAATAAGTATTTGATCACCGACCAACGTGCAAGAATTCTGCCTCTCACAAACCTGTTATTCTTTCTTTAACAAGCTCTTACTGTGCACTCATTACCTGTATTAATTGCACCTGTTTGAACTCATTACCCGTATAAGAGACCCCTGTCCACACAATCAATCACACGCCAACCTCTCCACCATGGCAGAGGCCAAAGAGCTGTCTAAGGACACCAAGGATGAAATTGTAGACCAGCACAAGGCAGGGATGGGCTACGGGACAATTGGCAAGCAGCTTGGTGAGAAGGCAACAACTGTTAGTGCAATTATTAGAAAATGAAAGAAACACAAGATAGCTGTCAATCTTACTTGGTCTGGGGCTCCATGCAAGATCTCACCTCGTTCAGTAAAGGCCGCTTTACATGTATCAATTTATCGTGCGTTCGCATGTGCGATCGCACCGGCCCACCATCGTTTATGCGTTACGGAAATTTGTTGCCCGTGTCGCACAAAGTCGGTAACCCCCGTCACACGTACTTACCTTCCAAACAGCTTCGCTGTGGGCGGCGAACATCCTCTTCCTGAAGGGGGAGGGACGTTCGGCGTCACAGCGACGTCACACAGCGGCCGGCCAATAGAAGCGGAGGGGCGAAGATGAGCGGTAGATAACATCCCTATGATTGCATAGGAAGCATTTCAGGGTCCTGAAGTGGCCTAGCCAGTCTCCAGACCTGAACCCAATAGAAAATATTTGGAGGAGCTTAAACGCAATGTTCCCCAGTGACAGCCCCGAAACCTGAAAGATCTGGAGAAGATCTGTATGGAGGAGTCGCCAAAATCCCTGTTGCAGTGCGTGCAAACCTGGTCAAGAACTACAGGAAACATCTGACCTCTGTAACTGCAAACAAAGGTTTATACCAAATATTAAGTTCTGTTTTTCTACTGTATCAAATACGTATTTCCTGCAAATTAATTATTTATAATTCATACAATGTGATTTTCAGGGTTTTTTTTATTTTGTCTGTCACAGTTGAAGTCTATCTGTGGCGCCCTGGACAAGCCAGGGGCCACAGGTAATTACACCACCACACCCTACACCCCGGTTAAGCACATCTAAGCCAGACACAAAACCCTTGTTGCCTTCCTTCAGGGGCTGATGTCCACACCAGGGGGTGGAGCTAGGCGGTTGGTCTCCACCCACTGAGGAGTTCACAGTCCTGGAGGAGGGAACGACAGACAGATTAGTAGTGGAGGAGCAAGTATGAGGAGCAAAGTGGTAGTTGAGTGATCTGAAGTTAGTCTGGGTGTGTGGCCCGGACAGAGCAGCAAGGTTGGCAGACGGTGGTGACCGTCTGCAGGAGTGGCCTATCGAAGTTTACAGTAAGGACCGTGGACGGGCGGTGGCCCGGCGGTACCGGACCGGTACACAAGGAGAAGCCAGCACCATTGGCAGGGGCTTTTCGGACCCCGGCAAGACTAGGAGTCGCCGTGAATTTGCCGAATCCGTTAGTGAAGGGGACCTCCTGGGTTTCCAAACAGTCAAGTCCCGACAGAAGGCAACAGTCCAACCCAGTGAGAGAGACACCGCCACCGCCAAGGCAACCGTTTCTCAGGGCCAGCGCCTGCGGGCAAAAGGGGCTCCTCCAGCCCATATCCAAGCCGGGGAGCGGGTTACCGGTGGGAACCCATTGGAACCGTTTACCGTACTTAGGTGCAGGGAAAGGCAGTCACCGTCAACCTGCCGGGGAAAAGCAACAGCAGCCGTCCGTGGGACCCGTCTTTCCAGCCGTGTGTTTTACCGAGAACTGTGTCATCATCTCAGGCTGAGTGAGTACCACCGTGCCGTGCGGCACAGCACTGCCCCTGCGACCCTGGACCTCACCAGGCCCCGCAACCCGCCTGCCATCATCCATTCCTACCCCATCACCGAGCCCCAGGACAACAAAACCCCCTACCCACGGAGGGGAGAACTAACAACTCAGCTGCTCCCTGTCTCCGCTCCCGGGATCCCCGTCCAGAGCAGCGGTGGTGTTACCTAAATCACCACAACCGTGGGTGGCGTCACGGACAATATCCAAATCCCCACAATCAATCCCCCCTTTCACTCACGGGCTAGGAACGCCGCTCTAGTCCCCGGGATCCAGCCCGCCGCTCGAGCCACCACCGAGCAGCAGCAGCAGTAGCCGTGCCGGACCCGAGCAGTGGGAAAGCGCAGCGTCCCCTCCTCCGCCCGCGACAACTTGGCGTCACGAATAGGATCCTACCGTTCTACCAACTGGTGGAGGTGCGCCTTGTGTGACCGCCGGAGGTGTCCGGCCGGAAAATTTGAAAAGCCGCCATCTTGGGCGCAAAGAGTTCCTGCTCGAGCATCTCCTCGAGTAGTAGAGGCGCGAAGGCCTAAATCCCGCCCCGATAGAGGAGGAGCCGAAAAAAGGCTAAGGGGGACGAAATGGCGGCCGGTCGCATGTGAGCACGGCTATAAAAGCAGGGACGCCAGGACCCTGCGGCCATCTTGTTCCTGGGAGAGGCCGCCAGCAAGATGTTCATGCCGTCCCGAAGCACCGTAGCCCCCGCGTCTGGAACAGCGGCGTGGGTGGAGATCCGGACCGCGCAGCTCTATCAGAGGCTGCAGGTCAAGATGCAGCTCCTCTTGGAGGAGTGGGAGACCAACATGACGGAGGTCATAGCGACCGTGCGGAGATGCGAGAAGGAAGTAGCGGAAGGGAGGGTGAGTGACCCACGCCCCTGTACCCCAAAAGGGTCAGTCATCGCGGCTGCTGGACCCGGTCTGAACCCGCTCGCCCTGCTGCCTCCCGCGCTACCTGTCTCGGCCGCCGTGACCCCGTCACTAGGCCCACTACCACCGCAATCGGTAGCGATACCCAGCATGTCCGCCCAGGCGGACCGACCTGTAGCCAGAGCCCGTAGCCGACCGGAGGTGCTACCTTGGAAAGCCCCGAAGCCCGAGCTGGAGGCATTACCCGAGAGATGCCCCGAGCTGGAGCCGACATCCCGCTCCGTGCCGAAAACCCAGCGGAAGAAATCCCCTGTGCCCATCCCCCACACCTCAGCTGAGGTTGTGCCGGGTTGCCGCTGCAAGGCGGTGCCCAAGGCCAAGTCACCGCGGGACCTTCCGCCCAGATCACCAGCAGTGGGCAGTGTTCAACAGGTCTCGCGGGGCCCGACCCGTGCGCCAGAGCTCGCAGCAGCACCATATTGGGACAGGGAGCCTACACCGTTGGGCTCGGAGATCACGGAGAGGGAAAAGAAGAAGGCGGAGCTGGTGGCCCGTACAATCAGGGAGAAGTAGAACCTGAAGCAGGCGACCTTCCGAGTCCGGGGCCCCCTGTATGAAGGGCAGGTGAGGCGATTTGATGTCCGCCGGGGCTTTGGTTTCGTATACGAGCCGGGCCTGGAGGCCGAAGTGTTCATAGCCCGACGGGATGTGAATGCCCACCTCCCAGAGGAGCACCCAGGCCGCAACCTGATGCCAGGGGACCTGGTGCAATACACCTGGCATTGTGGGGAGAGGGGGTGGTTTGCGCTGGATGCGAAGCTGAGGGGCAGCCAGGAGGCCCGTGTGAGCACCACACCCCCTCCCTCAGGTGATGCCACCGTCCCCGTTGGGACCACAACATTGTGTGTTAAAGGTTTAAGAAGTTTTAAATGATAAGTAAATGAAACCGAAGAAAGTTACCTGATTGTCCATTGCTGATTGAAACCGGTCGTTGCCGGCACCGTTGTCCCCGTGGGGACCGTCTACAGTTTTACATAGAAACTACTATGAACATGCCTGAGAACTTGCAAGGCAACCACAAACTTGTGGCCTGTAAGTAAAAATGTTTGTTACAGCTCCCACCGTTGCCGACTCCGGAGAGGCAGATTGGAGGAAGGGCCCGCAGTGGAGTTGACTGGGGCCCAGCCACCACCGGAACCGGTGGCAATCCTCAGGGGGTTTCAGGGGTTCCCCATGGACGTGGGTCCCCTGAAAAGGACAGAACCCGCTCGGGTAATTTGTGCAGGACTGGGGTCAAGGGGTGCTGCCCATTTGCTTAGGGGCAGCATCAGGGCCAGGTTGCTTGGGTGGGAGAGAGCGGAAGCCGTAACCGTTGCAACGTTTAAGTAAGAGTACCTCCCGATGTGGGAAGATGTTATTTTAATTTTATGTGTGTTACCGTTTTTCATATTTTTCAGTTGGTGAAAATAAAACCGGTGATGGACGGGCAGCCTGCGGACGGTCTGCATTTTGCTAAGGGGGAATGTGGCGCCCTGGACAAGCCAGGGGCCACAGGTAATTACACCACCACACCCTACACCCCGGTAAGGCACATCTAAGCCAGACACAAAACCCTTGTTGCCTTCCTTCAGGGGCTGATGTCCACACCAGGGGGTGGAGCTAGGCGGTTGGTCTCCACCCACCGAGGAGCTCACAGTCCTGGAGGAGGGAACGACAGACAGATTAGTAGTGGAGGAGCAAGTGTGAGGAGCAAAGTGGTAGTTGAGTGATCTGAAGTTAGTCCGGGTGTGTGGCCCGGACGGAGCAGCAAGGTTGGCAGACGGTGGTGACCGTCTGCAGGAGTGGCCTATCGGAGTTTACCGCAAGGACCGTGGACGGGCGGTGGCCCGGCGGTACCGGACCGGTACACAAGGAGAAGCCAGCACCATTGGCAGGGGCTTTTCGGACCCCGGCAAGGCTAGGAGTCGCCGTGAATTTGCCGAATCCGTTAGTGAAGGGGACCTCCTGGGTTTCCAAACAGTCAAGTCCCGACAGAAGGCAACAGTCCAACCCAGTGAGAGAGACACCGCCACCGCCAAGGCAACCGTTTCTCAGGGCCAGTGCCTGCGGGCAAAAGGGGCTCCTCCGGCCCATATCCAAGCCGGGGAGCGAGTTACCGGTGGGAACCCATTGGAACCGTTTACCATACTTAGGTGCAGGGAAAGGCAGTCACCGTCAACCTGCCGGGGAAAAGCAACAGCAGCCGTCTGTGGGACCCGTCTTTCCAGCCGTGTGTTTTACCGAGAACTGTGTTATCGTCTCAGGCTGAGTGAGTACCACCGTGCCGTGCGGCACAGCGCTGTCCCTG
The DNA here is from genome assembly GCF_048569485.1 of Anomaloglossus baeobatrachus. Classification (NCBI taxonomy): domain Eukaryota; kingdom Metazoa; phylum Chordata; class Amphibia; order Anura; family Aromobatidae; genus Anomaloglossus; species Anomaloglossus baeobatrachus. The sequence goes on from NC_134361.1 coordinate 183,030,834, forward strand.
CGACCCTGCACCTCACCAGGCCCCGCAACCCGCCTGCCAATATCCATTCCTACCCCATCACCAGGCCCCGGGACAACAAAACCCCCTACCCACGGAGGGGAGAACTAACAACTCAGCTGCTCCCTGTCACCGCTCCCGGGATCCCCGTCCAGAGCAGCGGTGGTGTCACCTAAATCACCACAACCGTGGGTGGCGTCACGGACAATATCCAAATCCCCACAATCAATCCCCCCTTTCACTCACGGGCGAGGAACGCCGCTCGAGTCCCCGGGATCTGGCCCGCCGCTCGAGCCACCATTGAGCAGCAGCAGGAGTAGCCGTGCCGGTCCCGAGCAGTGGGAGAGCGCAGCGTCCCCTCCTCCGCCCGCGACATATCTACGAAAAACATTACAGACCCCTCCATTCCTTGTAGGGGGCAAAACTATTATTATAGTTTTAGATTATGTATCCTATCCTTCTCACCTGCAGCAGAAGCCTCCCCCCACAGCTCAGCGCTGCGTAAATACATCAGAGACTGCATAGAGACCAATTCTGCCTTTGTTTGGGGGTATGAATGATGGGTTTGTATAGTTTAACAGTCTTGAAGTAGAAGTTATTTTACAATGGCGTCCCATGGGTGATGGATGACACTGTATCACTGTATGATATTCAGCACAGACTTTCAATAAACACATACATTCTGGAAACTAAAAAATATGTTTTTATCATAAATTGGCAGATGTTCTGCTCCTATAAATGTATTATTGTGCACTGAAGACCATATGTGACTATATTTCTAAGTTCAAATTTAGCAGAGTACATTTGGTGAGATTTTTCTTGTGCGTCCTTGTCATGTGAATTAAAGGCGTTGTCCACCTTTGGCAACAATTCTTTTTTTTATTATTATTATTATTATTATTATTATTAAGTGAATGTAATCGGTTTTGGAATTGGTTTTGGATTGATTATTACCTCCTATAGTCTCTGGGTTGTACTGCCTATTGCTGGCTGCAGAATGAGTTAACTAAGAAACCATCAGTGAGCTCATCATGGTGTTCAGTTTGTCATTCTTTTCTCAGTTTGTCATTTGTTGAGCACCTCTCAGCTGATTTACTACACACCATAAAAAAGTTAAATGTACAGTACATGAAAACAAAAAACCTGTAAAAGCCAAATGGTGCACAATTTTTTATGAACCCCAAACACAAAAAACGTCAATGTTTAAGGCCCCCTTCGCACGTCTGTGCAAAAAACGAACATTTTGCACGGTCCATTTGGCGTTCCATGGGCCATGTGTCACTGTGTGTCATCAGTGTACTGTCCGTGTGCTATCCGTGTGACATCCGGGTAGCACACGGACAGCTTGAACTTGCATACTTACCTGTGTCCGATGCTGCTGTCTGTCATGCAATATTCGGCTCTCCATGTGTGCCGCCCCCGTGTCAGCAGCCGAGCTGCTCGCATCCGGATCCGCGGTGGCTCGAGGGGCGTCCGGACCCGGGGGTCGTGCGGCCACTCAAATAAAGAGGGTATTTACAGGGGATTGTATATTTAAAGTTCGTGACGCCACCCGTGGTGCGTGGTAAGGTGGAGTACCACCGCTGCAGCTGGGAGTACTCAGGAACGATGGAGTGGGCAGCTAGGTGTTTACCCCTCCACGGGTAGGGGGGATGCCCCGGGACTCAGTGATGGTGTTGGGGAGTGCCGTTGGGAGCGAAAGGGTCACTTGCATACTCACTCAGTCCATAAAGCTGACACCAACAACTTGGTAAACCAAAGTTCTGGACACCGCTGCCACCTGGAGGGAGCACGTTTGGGTCCCGTTCCCACTGGTCTTGCCTGATGATCTGTGACCTTCCTCTTGGCACTAAGTTCTCTTGCTAGTTGGTCCCGGTAGTGTAGAACTAGTCGGGTCCCGCTCCCCAGTGTGGCTAACTGAGGGAGCTTGCTCTCAGGGTTCACGCTTGGGATTTTCTGGACCGTCTTATTAGAAAGTCCTATCCCACTCATTGTGCTAGTACCCCGATTTTGGAGCAGGTGGAGAATGGATCTTGAAGGCTCCGTTCTCGGAAAGTCAATTGTCAGGTTGCCTGAAGCTACTCCCTGACCAAGGGTCCACGTACCCCATCATGCCCTGGTCTCAGCCCGGTGATGGTACAAGGCCGCCGGCTGTCCTCCTCGACAGTTCCGTGCCCCTTGTCACGATCCCCTGCGACCGGGGGTCCAGCTCCTACTAGTCCCAGACCACCGTCTACTACCTAGTGACTTTCAAGGAGCCCGACTCCTGACCTCCTCTCTCCTTTACTCTTACACTTCTTCACTCCTACTGACCTACTCCTGACACTCCTGACCTCTCCTTACCAACCCCCCAAGTGGGCGACCCTATTCCACTCAGGCCGTCCACTGGTGTGTCTGGTGGGTGTGGTGCAGACTGTTCCTAAGATTTTGATTGGCTGATGTTGGCAACACCATTAGTTGGGGACCCGTAACCTGATAGGCCAGGGCGTAACATTCCCCCTTGGTTAAACGTAGCTCGTCCTCAAGCTGCATGACATCAGAGGTTTATTATTTTTTTGTCAAACTGGAAATTTTTATTTACAAATACTTCCACATCAGGGAGGCTGGACACTTAAATGTTACGTATTTTTTTTAGAGTTCATCGTTCCAACGATGGAACGCTACCTGTTTAGTTAGTAGCAGAGGCTCAACCTGCTCCGTTGCAGCCTCTTCCTGCAACAGTCCAGTTCCAATGTCCCGGATCCCATTAAGCCGCTACCCAAACAATCTGACCCGCTGCATGCCTATGGTGGGTCCGTGACCAGGTTAAGGTCTCGGGTGTTGCAATAGACGACTCTGGTGGGCACAGGAGGTGCAATTATTTACAAGAACACAAGTCTGTGTTGGTCACAACCAGTCCTGTAACCATGGTCCATGTTTACTACTATATATAACGAAGTCCATGTATCGCGTGTACACACTATAAAAATCTTCTCGTAAATCAGGTAACTTTTCTCTTTTTCATTCAAACACTTATTTTCTAACATTCTCTATATGAAAAATAACAAACTTAGGAAAATAACAAATGAAACACAGATACCTAATAGTTCTGCTATAACATTATACATTACTGGTACCGCTCACTGGGAGGCTGGTAATCAATAGCAGCGGCTGGCACAACCCGCTCGTCAACCATAGTGAGCTGCTTCACATCTAGGGCGTACCAGCCCTGCTCACTTCAATGCCAAGTACAGATAACCACCTCTCCTGGCTCCAGGTTACGGCCCGGGTGGTCTCTCGAGAGATGTTGCTCTATATCTCTCCGAGCAACAAACACTTCTTCAGAGAGGTTCGCCTCCCAGAAGAAACCCCACCCTTTGTCAGGGTTAAACCGCCTTACATGGCCCCTGCGCCACGGCCCACTGACACGGAAAGTGGCCCTTCTCAAGTACGCCTTTTCTCTCTGTGCACGGGCAACCATCTCCTGTTGCCTCTGATCTTGATTCGTCATCTTCGGTTTAAGCTTTGGGTGTTGTCGTTCCCAGTAGGGGGCATCAGCGTCCGGCCTCGGCTCCCTAGCTGGCATAGGCTTTAAGTATGCTGTTGCGGACCCCAACAGCCGTTGGGATGCCGGGCGGCGGTGGAGCTGGTAGCTCTTCAGGCTCCACCTCCGCCACATCGGGTAGATGTACTACCCTGTGACGACCTGATAGGCCAGGGCGTCACACACGCACTTGGTGGCATGGTGGTGTAAGACTCTGTTCACACTATAGAGTCTGACAAGCAACCTAAAGCAGGCGTCACACGGTACGATCTATCGTGCGATTGCTCGAGCGATCGTACCCGCCCCCATCGTTTGTGCGTCACGGGCAATTAGTTGCCCGTGGCGCACAAAGTCGTTAACCCACTGTCACAAGCATTTACCTCCCGGACAACCTCGCTGAGGGCGGCGAACATCCTCTTCCTGAAGGGGCAGGGACGTTTGGCGTCACAGCGACGTCACACAGCGGCCGGCCAATAGAAGCGGAGAGGCGGAGATGAGCGGGACATAAACATCCCGCCCAACCTCCTTCCTTCCGCATTGCCGGCAGGACGCAGTTAAGCTGTGTTCGTCGTTCCCGGGGTGTCACACATAGCGATGTGTGCTGCCTCGGGAACGATGAACAACCGGAGCACTGAAGGAGGTCCGACATTTAGAAAAGAGCGACGTGTCAACAAGCAACGATAAGGTGAGTATTTTTGCTCGTTCACAGTCGCTCGTAGCTGTCACACGCTACGATATATCAAACGATGCCGGATGTGTGTCACAAACTCCATGACCCCACCAACATATCGCCCGATATATCGTCTCGTGTGACGGTGGCGAAAGCGCGAAAGCGATGTTGGTGGGGTCACGGATTTTGTGACGCACATCCGGCCGCGATAGCGATCTCGTTGCGTGTAACACCTATTAGCGATTTTGAATCATTGCAAAAACGTTCAAAATCGCTAATCGTGACATCCCCTGCAGCAGCGATGTTGTTCGTTGTTCCTGTGGCAGCACACATCGCAATGTGTGACACCGCAGGAACGAGGAACCTCACCTTACCTGCATCCCGCCAGCAATGAGAAAGGAAGGAAGGAGGTGGGTGGGATGTTCGTCCCGCTCATCTTCGCCCCTCCGCTTTGATTGGGCGGCTGCTTAGTGACGTCGCTGTGACGCCAAACGAACTGCCCCCCTAGATAGGAGGCAGTACGCCGGTCACAGCAACGTCGCTATGCAGGTAAGTAGTGTGACGGGTCCGCGTGATTTTGTGGCCACGGGCAGCGATTTGCCCGTGACACACAAACGATGGGGGCCTGTATGCACTCTAGCGATATCGGTACCAATATCGCAGCGTGTAAAGCGGCCTTAAGGCTTGTGAATTGTTCAGCCAGAGACGGGCGTCGGCTGATTCAGGTTCACTGGTCTTCAACTCTTCAGGAGTTAATTCCTGCAGACTGGTGAGCAGGAACTAGGAACACTGATTATAGCTTCAGCATAAGCTCCAGCGATCCCGGTCTTGGTGCTTATCCTGTTTATGGCGATCTGTGTTGCGATTTTGAGTGGTGTGAGCAGTCCCCTGTTGTACGTTACTCCATTCCATTTTTTTGTTGCTGTCCGATACACATAATGTCTCTCCTTTGTGTTTGAGTGCACTGTGTACGAGTTTTTGTTCTCCCTTGTCCGTGTAATTTTTGCGGGGTTTTGTACTTGTGTTTTCCAGCCACCCCAAGGGTGGGGGAGAAAGGGAGTAAAATCAGAGCTCGGACTGGAATCAGGGTCACATTGGAGGCTCGGACCTGGTTGCCATCAAACCTACCTCTGAGATAAGGGACAGTGCAGGGTCTCAAGTCTAAGGGCCAGCCTAGGAGCCCCTGTCCTGTCATTTCATACCCCATGACACTGTCTCTGATCCTCTGCTGTCTCCAACACTGCTGTCACACTTGCTTGCATGCGTAGATGGAGCTATTGGCTCAAGATCTCATCTGCGCATGTGTCATTTTCCTTAAGTCCGCCGGAGGCGGCGCATGCAAAGTTGAGATCTTGAGCCGAGAGCACCATCTGTGCATGCGATAACTCCGGCCGCCATCATTTGAAGTGCGTACCGCCGACATTTTCAGGTTGACACCTGTATTCCCAGCACAGCACCCTCTGCCTGCAGCCCTAGCACAGCACAGCCCCCGCAGCTCCAGCACAGCCCCCGCAACCTCTCCTGGTAAAACACCACTGGATTGTAAGACAGACACCCCCCCTTTTTTTTCACCTCTTTTTTTTACTCTAAATTTGGGGTGAGTCTTATAATCCAGCGCGTCTTATAAACCGAACAATACAGTATATAGACATGACAAAATGATCTGACAGCATGGATTGCTACTGGTCTTGACACTGCTCCCCTGGCAAGACTCTGGTGCTGAATATTCAGAGTCATTGATACTCTCATTGTTTAGATACTCGTGTATAAAAGAATTGTATGACATACACAGTACGTTACAGCGTGGATGTATTAAAGATAATAATTTACTAAAATCAGCATAAAACGCACCGCAAGCAGCTGATCTATAATGATTTATTATGTGGATCCACCACGCACTAGGAAACATATGACGGAGCATAAAATTTCCATAGCGCTCAGTAATATACAGAATATACCGCAGGTGTCATTGTACTCGGCTGTGGTAAACACGCTAATCATCCCTTATTTGCTCTCCTTACCGTCCCTCCCACAGACATTTGACACCTGGCTCCCTTAACAAGGTAGCTGTCACCGGTGAGAGACAGATTGTCACTTGTACATTGTGCTCATATGCTCAGCGATAGCTGCTAATGCCGAGAGACGGGAAACCGGCAAAATGGTCTGATTAATACTGAAAGGTAAGGGACACACGCTCCTCGGAGAATAGGACGGGTATTTTTATCTCTGCACACAGCGCCATCCATTTGCATATGATAAGTATAGATATCTAAATTTATTAGGCACTGCGAAATGTGAGGCACTAACGTAAGTTGTAGCCCCCTAATACCTTAGGATTTTGTTGTGGGGTTTTTTTTTCTTTTTTTTTTTTAGCATTTTATATGAAAATGCCATTCATTCAATTAAAAGTTGACATTTTCGGATTCATTTCTTTTCTTCCTCGTAATATAAATTCCAATTCCAGCATAATCTGCTATTATATAATTAATAAAATATATAAATATTAATGAAGCAGTAAAGAGGCTTACCTGCAGCGCTCCGATCCTGAACAGTATTTAGGACGGATATTGCTCGCTGGATTGGAATATACTGCTATATTTTGAGATTAAGCAAGTTGTATTTTTTTTAAAGGGGCAAAACATGGGCACTATCCTTAAAGTTAAAAGTGTATGGGGGTCTTAAAGGGCTTTTCCAGTCTCTTTATGTGACTACAGACTTGTAAATATTCATAGTGCGCAGTGTGCACACTGTCAGGATTTTCCAACACATGTAGCAGTGGTCGTATGACGGCAAATATGCAATTTTTGTTGAAAATCACTTGCCGACTAGCGTAACTAGAGTCTGGTGGGCCCCAGTGCAAAGTTTGGGCCTGGGCCCCCCCACCTGTTGGTCAGATGTATGGGCCAATGTAGAATTTGAAATACTTTAAAGACATACGAGTTGTCCCCCCAACCCCTTTCATTATGTAGTAATGTCCATCATCCTGGACCGCCTCCTAGTAAATATGTACCCTATCCTGGTATATATGTTCCCATCCTGAGCCCATCATTGTTTTTATGTCTTCATTTTGGTCCACATCATGATATATATGTCCCCTTCCTGGGCCCATCCTGGTGTTTATGTCCCCATCTTGGTATTTATCTCCTCAAGCTGGTATATTTGTCCCCTACCTGGTATATCCTGTGACCATCCTGGCATATATGTCCTCATTCTGGTCTCCATCCAGGTATATGTGTCCCCATCCGGGGCCCATTTTAGTATATATATCCCCATCCTGGTACATTTGTCCCCATCCTGGGCCCATCTTGGTATATATGTCCTCTTCCAGGGCCCATCCTGCTATATATGTCACCATCCTATAAATGGTCCCCATCCTGAGTCCATTCTGGTATATATATCCTTATCCTGGGCCCCTTCCTGGTATATACAGTCCTTTTTCTGTCTCTAACTGATAAAAAAAAACCCTCTACTCACCTCCCTCTGCTCTCAAGTCACACGGCATCCTCTGTAGACAGTATGCAGTGGCTGGCAGCTGACATTGGAGTGTACACCATGGCGCATGATGTCACTGTCATGCGCCCCTAGTCACCATATCGCCAACGTCAGCTACCATCTGGCAGCTTGTATTGCATTGGCAACGCAGTGACCCATCATGTCTCTATGCTGCAATGTATTGCAGTAGGTGAAGTAGGTGCTGTACCCCCAGGCCTGGTTGCAACCACAATCGTTATGTTCATGTGTGTAAGGTCTCACTCATTATAAGTGAATTGAGCAAGGCTGGACACATCTAGTCAGGATGTGGCAGGAAGAATTCTCCCAGTGCCAGCAATGGAGAATCTTGACAGTGTGCAAGTTGCGCACTGTAAATACTCACAAGTCTGCAGTTACATAGTTATAGCAGATTCTGGCTTTTTAACAGTGAGTCTGAGCCATAGTCCTCAAATGCTCTTCCGTATGTTTATCACCCAAGAAGAAAGAAGTTGGTCAGACACTGGAGATGCAAAATTCCGAAAAGTGAAATTTTACAAAACCAGAAAAACAGACTTTATTTATTACATTGTCTGTTTTAACCTAAATAGTCACATGGATTTGATGCACTCGTGTGCTCTATAAGCAGCTCTCCTGATAAGAACTTCACGCTAATAATAGCAGCGGGATAGCAGTTTTCTTTCTTTTGTGAGCACTACCATCACGCGGCACACTGGGGGGAGGCAGCATGGGAGCATTAGTTGCCAGCGTGCAGCTCCCTCAGCCGCAGTGCTAGAGGCACAATCTGTTCTGTGCGGAGACAAAGCTCCTTCACAAGAACAATCCGAGAGAAAGCTTCTTCATGTCACACTCTGGGGCTGTGTTCACACTGCGACTTCTTATGCTCTTCTAAAATGTCCATTTTGCAAGCAGAAAACGCTTTAGGAAACCTTTCTTTTGTTATACTTTTAACATCTTTGTTTACTTCTATTTGTCATTACTTGAGTGTTTTTTGCCATCTGTGTTTTTTTAGGCAGTTTTTTGATACTCATTAAAGGATTTGTCCTCTAATTGGACAACCCCTTCACATTCCCCATGTGTGCCCCCCTTAAGCTCTTCACCTCTGGGCTATTTTTCCATACTCTTTCCTCCACTTCTTCCAAGAGCCATAACATTTGTATTGTTCCATCAATGTAGCCATATGAGGGCTTCTTTTTTGCGGTCCATGTTGTACTTTTGAGTGACACGATTCATTCTGCCATATAGTGTACATCGCCATTTTCCGAGACCTATAACATTCTCATTTTCAGGATCTGGAGCCGTGTAATGGCTTATTTTTTGCATCCTGAGCTGATGCTTTTACCGATACTATTTTGGGGTAGATACAATGTTTTGATTGCATTTTATTGCAGTGTTGCGGTGACCAAAAATCCTTTTCCTTGTTACTTTTTTTGACAATCAAATTGATTTATTGTATATTTTGATAGATTGGAAATTTTTGAAAGCAAAAATAAGCCACTGTCTTATTGTCATGATTCATGCAGGGTTCTGCCGTCCCTGAGCCGGTTCATGTATCCTGCCTCCGGGGTTTAGGTCTCTGGGGAGGGGCCTGTTCGTTCTGGCCTCGTTCCAGGGGTCGCACCACTATATCTTGGTGCCACTACCTCCGGGACGCATCCAGTATTTCCGGCTCTGCTGGGTTCACTTTTCCTGTCAGAAGTTCTCTGTTTCTTGTCCTGGTACCTGGTACTGTTCGTCCTAACCTCTGTTCCTCCTGCCTGACCTGAACTCTGTTTCTCCTGCCCGTCCGGATCTCCATCCCTCATGCCCATCCTGACCTCAATCGATCTTTCCCAACCTGTCCTCAGTACCTGACTCTGGTCCTGTTCCGTGCCCTCTCCTGCCCAGTGCTTACTTGTTCTCCAGGTATCCGACCTCTGCTCTGCTGTTTGACTTTGGCTTGTTTTCCCCTCAGTACAGACGTGACATTCCGGCATTGATCCTAACTGATCCATATCCCTGGTCTTGTGTTAGCGACCTCTGGTGGGCTTCTGTCAAACTGCATTCAGGAGCTTTTTTCCTACTTTAGTCCCTGCGCCCCCTAGTGGTAGCTTGAAACATTATTTTTTGCCCAACAAAATGAGCTAGGGCTTATTTTTAGGGTAGGTCTTATTTTTGCGGAATAAGTTTACCCCCCCCAAAAAGGCAGACATCTCCCAGGAGAAACATACCAGACCTCGGACATCTGCGTTGCTCCCAGGTCCTCCTGATCAACACCAGGTGCTTGTGTGCTCCACAGCGGTCCTTCACTACTTCCTTCTAGAATCCCTTGCTCTCACACACCACACCTGATCGCAGGAACGTCATACTCATACACACACACACAAACTCCGGTGATACAGTACTGCTTCCATCCAGCAGCATTGTCAAACACGAGGACCTGCGGTGAAACTCATGTAGGGCCTGCGGTGAAACACATCAATGCGTTCCACTGTAGGTCTTCGATCTATTCCACCACAGGTCCTCACGTACCACCGCATCTCAGGTCACCAGAGCAGTACAGTATCACTAGATGTGTGTGTGTGCGCATTTTCCACCCTAGGTCCTCGCATACCACAGCCTCCCGTTCGGGGTCTGGTGAGTATGATTGGTCTGTCTTCTCTCTTTTCTGGGTGTCTGCTTTCTATAATGAAGTGTAGTGCAGTATCTAACTTCTTTAGCTGCATGGACACTTCATTATTGAACCGCGACTAGGGCTTATTTTCAGGGTAGTGCTTATGTGTATATTTTGTAATTGTTTCATTTTAATGGGGCAAAAGGGGGGTGATTTGAACTTTATTTGTTATAATTTTTTGAATATTTTTAAAAACTTTTATTTTACTTTTTACTCTATTTAATAGTTCCCTTTGGGGATTTGAAGCTGTGATTGTCCGATTGCCTGTGCTATACAAAACTGAGGAAGATAGATAGATAGATAGATAGATAGATAGATAGATAGATAGATAGATAATGGCTCAGTATACACAAGCGGGCACTATCACACCAGGTGCACATACAGAACAGCAACCCCAGCTCCTACCATCATAAAGCCCTGCTGAGCCGGAGCCCAGAGCAAGCCAGGAACCCTGGCAGCCAGTACAGCCAAAGTCAGCAACACCCCCTGACAAAAGCCCAAATAAAAGAGATCTCAGAGAGCTGCAAGATGCAATACATCGAGGACTGGAAGAGTGAATTAGAGAACGCCTAGAAACTCACCATCTACCGGTCACTGCGGAGGGACTACACTCTGGCCCCATATCTGGAAAGGTTACGCCTCCCCAAAGAAAGGCAGACCCTGAGCCTGTACAGACTGAGTGCCCACAACCTAGAGGTGGAAACAGGGCGGCACCGACAGACATACAAGCCGCGGGAGAAGAGACTGTGCCAGCACTGCCAGCAGGGGGCTCTGGAGGACGAGGCGCACTTCCTGCTGCACTGTGACAAATACTCAGCAGTGAGGGCCTCCCACTTCCAGAAACTTACCGCCCATACCCCGGACTTTCCATTCATGGACGAGGAGAGGAAACTCTGCATCCTACTGGGGGAAGAGGAATCAATGGTGGAGATCGCCGCCCAATATGTCACCACATGTCATAAGCTGAGGGGTACTAAAGACCTCAAAATGGACCATCATTCCCTAAATTGTGGCCCCAACACCCCATCCCCACAACCCTAACCCACTCCCCTGTCACACTTCTTTTTTTTTCTTTGGCAATGCTAATAGTTTTTGGTCCTGCCAATAAAGCCTATTTGATTTGATTTGATAGATAGATAGATACATGGATAGATAGATAGATAGATGGAGGATAGATAGATAGATAGATAGATAGATAGATGGAGGATAGAGTGATAGATAGATAGATAGATAGATAGATAGATGGAGGATAGAGTGATTGATATATAGATAGATGGAGGATAGAGTGATAGATGGATGGATGGATGGATGGATGGATGGATGGATGGATGGGTAGATAGATAGATAGATAGAGTGATAGAAAGATAGATAGAGGGATAGATATCATTAATAGAAAATTCTTCTATCTTTATGCAGCCTGTGACTATGTGGCAGTGAAAATTGGAGACCTCTGTCGAAAAAAGGAAGATGAGGAACCTCCAATCCCTTATTCATGCCCAATGTCTGCAAAGGCAAAACCCAGTAAGTATTAACAGATGCAGCATTTATTAAGAGCAAATCAAACTCATTATATAGTAGATGGCAAATGAATAACAACATTGGCTATTAGGAGCAGAGTACATGAGAATTATTGCCACTGAAAAGTGATATATACTGTATGAGCTAAACAAGAGGAACGTCTGGCCGGGTGGAAGCTCGGCTGTCACTGCTGATATTCCCCTTCCTCACACCCAATCCACAGGCTCATATCATCACCTAAACAATTCATAAATCATATTTACTTGACAGTTACATATCTATTGCCTTTATTATAACCTGAATGATTACAACAGCCGTGGAGTCAGGAAAAGTTCACTTTTGAGATTTTGAAATTCTGAGACCCCAGAGTTGTTTGACCTACTGTACAAAGGTCAGACAACAACACGTGGCACCCGGAGGAACCTAGAACTCGTTGGTTGGATATAAGAATATTCAATGGAAAGTCCATAATCCGACCTGACCATTAATGGTAACTGCAATGTCATGTTCCTTGGGGCCAGTGGAGCATTCACTAATCAGAACCAAAGAGGGCTGCAATGAGTTGTCAGTACCGGGTGGTCAGTAAGAGTCATTAAGTTCTTCTCCTGGTGGTTAGTCATAAATTCATCTGTCATGCCAGGTATGGGGAATTACCAAGCGCACGACGAAAGGGAAGGGAAACCCTATGTCTAGGGAAAAGGAAGATGGTGACCCCTGACCAAACCTACCGCTGGTCCCTGGGGTCCTTCACCACCCTAGATAGGTTCCGCACCTATGCGCCGAGCCGGATACCTGACCCTAGGTATCCATAGTGTTGGGATGTAAATAGGAAACGGGTGGGATGAGCTCTTCATCAACCCCACTAAACACTAGCGATGACACAAGGAGGAAAAGCATGAACTACTTATCATTAGATGACCCAGGTAGGAGTTCAGCAAAGCTTCCAGCAACACAGAGGAGTACAAGCCGCCTGCTTTCAACCAAGGCTTGAAGGAACTGAAAAATATCACCAGCACCAGTCCAAGGAAGGAAGGGGTATTTAAACACCAAGAGAATACTGATGATCAGCAGCTGGGTGGAGGCGAGCTTCTGCTGGGTCCAAAAGGGGGAGAGATGAATCCAGCAGGAAAGCTACCTATACCAATGAATACTGACAGCAGGAACAATAGAAATTCAGGGAGCATTCTACGCTGCCAGACGCTGTGACCTTCTATGGCCATAAACCCCATGACTGTCTGTCACACGTGACACATTCGTGACATCATCTCTGTTTTTCTTGAACATACAATGTTTGATAGAGATTGTCCTCAAAATAGTAGTAAGTTCCTCACTCATTCTCTGGTAGGCATCGAATGCGATATATTGAGGGTCACTGGTAGCTGGTTATCAATTGAGCATTCAGTCTTTGGAGACCTGCATTCAAAACTAATGTTTGGTGCCCTCAGTCTGGCACTGGGCACTCGGTGGTGTCTGCCACCTTTGAAACCATCCTATCGTTCATCCAGAAAATGGCACAGACTCATAGTAGTAAAAAGGTTATTGCAATTTCAAGCAAGTCAATCTCATTTTTAACTAGACAATGTCCATATACCTTAATTTAAAAATGATGTTGTCTTTTTCAGCATGGGGAAGATGCCTGGACACTGCTGTGAACAATATATATATATATATATATATATATATATATATATATATATATATATATATATATATATATATATATATATATATATATATTTTATGACATGGGGTCACAGGTCAGGACAGGTAAAGCAGACAACTGGGTTGCAGCCTCCAGCTGTCTGCTTTATCTTGGTTGGTTATCAAAACTAGAGGGGACCCCACATTGTTTGTTTTTTTTAATTGTTTAAATCACTTTTTTTAAAAAAAACAGTGTGGTGTCCCCCTATTTTTGATAGCCAGCCAAGGTAGCAGACAGTTACCTCCCACCTAACTCCCATAATACTTAAAAGGATGAGGATGTGCAGTACCCATCCACGGCCACTATCAGAAGATGGGACAGCTCTGGAGATGAACATTTCCGGCTGCCTCCGCTGAGGCCGAGAACAGCTGATCGGTGGGGGTGCAGGGTGTTGTACCCTGACCGATCAGACATTGATGACCCATCCTAAGGATAGTCCATCAATGTAAAAGTAGTGGGCAACCCCTTTAAGGAATCTGAGTGGGGAAAATATAGTTCTTGCACTTATAGTGCTGGTAAAATGTGTGACGCCCCGGACTAGTCGGGTCGTCCCAGGTAGTCATACACAATACCACACCCCCTCCTGGTTAGGTGACACCAGCCAACCTAAAAACCTTGTCACCACCCTCCAGGTTTGATGTCCACACCAGGGGGGGCAGAGCCAGGTGGTTGGCTCCGCCCACCGAGGAGTTCACAGGCTTGGAGGCGGGAAAACAGACACACAAGTTCAAGTGCAAGTCTAGAGCAGTCAAGTGCACTGGCAGTCCTGTGTCCAGGCTGCCAACAGACTACCAGGTGGCTGGGTCGGAGCCCAGTTGCCATTGGCAAGGAGGCAGACGGTGGTGGCCGCCTGCAGGAGACCGGGAATACGACCGGCGGAACCGTAAGGGACTGGGACAGGGTAGTGGCCCGCCGGAACCGAACCGGGGAGCCAACTGGATACCGGAGCACCAGGCAGGGTACTCAGACCCAGTACAAAGCCCTGAACCGACAGGGCCGAGTCGAATCAACTGATTGCAGACTGGAGTTAAGGACCTTTCCCACACAAGTCCCTTTAGAAGACAACAGTCCAACCATACAGGGTAAAGCCACTGCAAGGCATAGAGACCCAAAGGGCCAGCGTCTGCGGGCAAACGGGCTCCTACGGCATATAGAAGTCGGGGAGCGGACTACCGGTGTTTAGGCATAGGAGTCAAACATTTACACACAGAGGTGCAGGAGAAAGGCGAAAACCACCAACCTATTCTGGGAGAAGCTGCAGCCGGCTACGGGCCCCGTTCATCACCCCGTTTGGTTTACCAGAGACTCCAGTGTCTTGTGTCAGAGTGAGTACAACAGTGCCATCAGGCATCGCACTGCACCGCAACACTTCACCCTGCACCCCGGCCCTCGCCTACCGGGCCCCGGGACCAATACCCCCTACCCACAGAGGGGTCAACACCTAGCTGCGCCATTACACTGCTCCCGGGAGCCCCCATACCTTCACCGCAGCGGTGGTGTCTACAATCACCACAACCCGTGGGTGGCGTCACGAACTAACATCCAAAACCAAACCACCGCAGCCCCGGACGTGGAACTCACCACCCAAATCCCCGCGTGTAACGCCAACTCCTTTGCAAAGCGACGTGACCCCCGAGTCCGTGAGAGGCTCGAGCCACCACCCGCAGTACGAGCACAGATCCGAGCGGCTCGGCGGTCGCAGCCGAGCCCGCGGGGCGGTACAAATGCTGATGACTAAACCAATCACTTGAGGTTCCTGTACTTATAGTGCTGGTAGAGTGCTGATGACTAAAACCACTCCCTTAAAGTTCCTGCATGTATAGTGCTGGTAGAGTACTGATGACTAAAACCACTCCCTTAAAGATCCTGCACTTATAGTGCTGGTAGAATGCTGATGACTAAAAACAACCCACGTTCAGTTCATGCACTTATAGTGCTGGTAGAATGCTGATGACTAAAAACAACCCACGTGAAGTTCTTACACTAATAGTGCTGGCAGAGTGCTGATGACTAAAAATCACCCACTTAAAGTTCTTGAACCTATAGTGCTGGTAGAGTGCTGATGACTAAAACCACTCCCTTGAAGTTCCTGCACTTATAGTGCTGGTAGACAGCTAATGACTAAAATCAACCCACGTGAAGTTCCTGCACTTATAGTGCTGATAGACTGCTGATGACTAAAAACAACCCACATGAAGTTCCTGCACTTATAGTGCTGGTAGAGTCATGACTAAAAACCATCCACTGAAGTTCCTGCACTTATAGTGCTGGTAGAATGCTGATGACTAAAACCCGCCCACCTGAAGTTCCTGTGTGACGCCCTGGGCAAGCCAGGGGTCACAGGTCATTACACCACCACACCCTACATCCCAGTTAGGAACACCAAAGCTAACCAGAAATCCTTGTTGCCTTCCTCCAGGGGCTGATGTTCACACCAGGGGGGTGGGCCAGGCGGTTGGCTCCGCCCACCGAGGAGTTCACAGCCCGAGGCAGGAAGGACCAGGCAGATAGAGTTTGGAGGAGGAAGTGGAAGGAGTGGAAGTTTAGCCCAGGCAGGGCTCGAGTAAACAGCTAAGATGAGTTAAGGAAGTGAAAGTGAAGTGAAGTGGTAAAGGAGGAAAACAAGAAAGGTGACAGAAAGGAAGCCTGAAGTAGTCCAGCTGTGTGCAGGACAGGTCAGCAAGGTCAGCAACGGCGGTGACTGTCTGGAGGGGGACCGTTTGGAAGTTCCTGGAAGGACCGCGGACGGGTAGTGGCCCGGCGGTCTGGAGCAGTGTTCCGAAGGACAGTCAGCACCAGGGCAGGGGCCTCTCGGACCCTGGCAAGGCTAGGAGTCGCCATAATTTGCCAAATCCGTCAGTGAAGGGGACGTAGATCCCCCAACAACCAAGTCCCGATTGAAGGCAACAGCCCAACCAGAGTAGGAGAGACACCGCCACCGCCAAGGCACCAGTTTCTCAGGGCCAGCGCCTTCGGGCAAAGAGTAGAGCTCCTCCAGTCCAGCTTGAAGCCGGGGAGCGGGTTACCGGTGGGAACCCATCGCTACCAACACAGAAACAAAGGTGCAAGGAAAAGGGACATCACCGTCACCTACTGGGAGAGCAAGTGCAGCCGTCCGTGGGAACCGTCTTTCCAGCCGTGTGGTTTACCGTAAAACTGTGTCAACGTCTCAGGCTGAGTGAGTACCACAGTGCCGCAAGGCACAGCGCTGTCCCTGCGCCCACCAGGCCCTGCACCTCCCTCACCATCACTGGGCAATTGTTTTTGCCATTTGGGTTTTGCACTGCAAAGCTGAGTTTTTGACCAAAGTTCTGCAACAAAAAGGCTGCAGTTTGAACTGCATAGTGCGGACAAGAAACCCAAATTCCCATAGACTTTGCTTGAAAAGCAGAACACAACCATTTAGGCATTAAACGCTGCAGTTGAAAAAGCAGCAAAAAAGCAGGTAAAAAGCAGGTAAAAAGCAACGTGCGGACATAGCCTTATAGTGCTAGCAGAGTGCTGATTACTAAAAAAACACTCACTTGAAGTTCTTACACTTATAGTGCTGGTAGAGTTATGATGACTAAAACCATCCACTGAAGTTCCTGCACTTATAGTACTGGTAGAGTGCTGATGACTAAAAACCACCCAGTAGAAGTTCCTGCACTTATAGTGCTGGTAGAGTACTGATGACCAAAAACCACACACCTGAAGTTCCTGCACTTATAGTGCTGGTAGAATACTGATGACTAAAAACCACTCAGTTGCTGTTCCTGCACTTATAGTGCTGATGACTAAAAACCACCCATTTAAAGTTCCTGCATTTATAGTACTGGTAGAATGCTGATGACTAAAACCACCCAGTAGAAGTTCCTGCACTTATAGTACTGGTAGAGTGCTGATGACTAAAAACCACCCCCTTGAAGTTCCTGCACCTATAGTGCTGGTAGAATACTGATGACTAAAAACCACTCACTTGATGTTCCTGCATTTATAGTGTTGGCAGAGTGCTGATGACTAAAAGCCAACCAATTGAAGTTTCTGCACTTATAGTACTGGTAGAATGCTGATGACTAAAATCAACCCACGTCAAGTTCTTACACTAATAGTGCTGGCAGAGTGCTGATGACTAAAAATCACCCACTTAAAGTTCTTGAACCTATAGTGCTGGTAAAGTGCTGATGACTAAAACCACTCCCTTGAAGTTCCTGCACTTATAGTGCTGGTAGACAGCTAATGACTAAAATCAACCCACGTGAAGTTCTTACACTTAGGCGGGCTTTGCACGCTGCGACATCGGTAACAATGTGTTACCGATGCTGCAGCGATAGTCCCGCCCCCGTCGCAAGTGCGATATCTAGTGAAAGCTGCCATAGCGATTATTATCGCTACGGCAGCTTCACACGCACATACCTGCCATGCGACGTCCCTCTGGTCGGCGACCCGCCTCCTTCCTAAGGGGGCGGGTCGTGTGGCGTCACAGCGACGTCACACGGCAGGCGGCCAATTGAAGCGGAGGGGCGGAGATGAGCAGGATGTAAACATCCCGCCCACCTCCGTCCTTCTCATTGCAGCCGGGAGGCAGGTAGGTGATGATCCTCGCTCCTGCGGCTTCACACACAGCGATGTGTGCTGCCGCAGGAGCGAGGAACAACATCGCACCCGTCGCTGCACCGGCATTATGGAAATGTCGGAGGCTGCAGCGATGATACGATAACGACGCTTTTGCGCTCGTTCATCGTATCAAAAAGGTTTTACACGTTGCGATATCGACTGCGACGCCGGATGTGCGTCACTTTCGATTTGACCCCATCGACATCGCACGTGCGATGTCGCAACGTGCAAAGCCGCCCTTATAGTGCTGGTAGAATGCTGATGACTAAAAACAACCCACGTGAAGTTCCTGCACTTATAGTGCTGGTAGACTGCTGATGACTAAAAACAACCCACATGAAGTTCCTGCACTTATAGTGCTGGTAGAGTCATGACTAAAAACCATCCACTGAAGTTCCTGCACTTATAGTGCTGGTAGAATGCTGATGACTAAATCCCGCCCACCTGAAGTTCCTGCACTTATAGTACTGGTAGAGTGCTGATTACCAAAAATCACCCATTTGAAGCTCCTGCACTTACAGTGCTGGTAGAGTTATGATGACTAAAAACCATCCACTGAAGTTCCTGCACTTATAGTGCTGGTAGACTGCTGATGACTAAAATCAACCCATGGGAAGTTCTTACACTTATAGTGCTGGTAGAATGCTGATGACTAAAAACCACCCACTTGAAGTTCCTGCACTTATAGTACTGGTAGAGTGCTGATAATTAAAAAACACCCACTTGAAGTTCCTGCACTTATAGTACTGGTAGAGTGCTGATGACTAAAACCCGCCCACTTGAAGTTCCTGCACTTATAGTACTGGTAGGATGCTGATTACCAAAAATCACCCACTTGAAGTTCCTGCAGTGATAGTGCTGGTAGAGTGCTGATGACTAAAACATACCCATTTGAAGTTTCTGCACTTATAGTGCTGGTAGAGTGCTGATGACTTTAAAACAACCCACTTGACGTTCCTGCACTTATAGTACTGGTAGAGTTATGATGAGTAAAAACCATCCACTGAAGTTCCTGCACTTATAGTACTGGTAGAGTGTTGATGACTAAAAACCACCAATTTGAAGTTCTTGCACTTATAGTACTGATAGAGTGCTGATGACTAAAAAACACCCAGTAGAAGTTCCTGCACTTATAGTACTGGTAGAATGCTGATGACTAAAACCACCCAGTAGAAGTTCCTGTACTTATAGTACTGTTAGAGTGCTGATGACTAAAAACCACCCCCTTGAAGTTCCTGCACCTATAGTGCTGGTAGAATACTGATGACTAAAAACCACTCACTTGATGTTCCTGCATTTATAGTGTTGGCAGAGTGCTGATGACTAAAAGCCAACCAATTGAAGTTTCTGCACTTATAGTACTGGTAGAATGCTGATGACTAAAAACAACTCACGTGAAGTTCTTACACTTATAGTGCTAGCAGAGTGCTGATTACTAAAAAAACACTCACTTGAAGTTCTTACACTTATAGTGCTGGTAGAGTTATGATGACTAAAAACCATCCACTGAAGTTCCTGCACTTATAGTACTGGTAGAGTGCTGATGACTAAAAACCACCCAGTAGAAGTTCCTGCACTTATAGTGCTGGTAGAGTACTGATGACCAAAAACCACACACCTGAAGTTCCTGCACTTATAGTGCTGGTAGAATACTGATGACTAAAAACCACTCAGTTGCTGTTCCTGCACTTATAGTGCTGATAGAGTGCTGATGACTAAAAACCTTCCATTTGAAGTTCCTGCATTTATAGTGCTGGTAGAATGCTGATGACTTAAAATCACCCACTTGAAGTTCCTGCACTGATAGTGCTGGTAGAGTTATGATGGCTAAAAACCACCCACTGAAGCTCCTGCACTTATACTGGCAGAATGTTGATGACTAAAAACCACCTACTTGAAGTTGTGCTGATAGAGTGCTGATGACTTAAAAACACCCATTTGAAGTTCCTGCACTGATAGTGCTGGTAGAGTGCTGATGACTAAAAGCCACCCACTTGAAGTTCCTGCACTTATAGTGCTGGTAAGCAATCTGACTGGGAAAAAAATAGTTCCTGCACTTATAGTGCTGGTAGAGTGCTTATAACTAAAAAAAAACACTTGAAGTTCCTTCTCTTATAGTGCTGGTAGAATTCTGATGACTTAAAATCACCCACTTGAAGTTCCTGCACTGATAGTGCTGGTAGAGTTATGATGGCTAAAAACCACCCACTGAAGCTCCTGCACTTATAGTACTGGCAGAATGTTGATGACTAAAAACCACCTACTTGAAGTTCCTGCACTTATAGTACTGGTAGAATGCTGATAATTAAAAAAACACCCATTTGAAGTTCCTGCACTGATAGTGCTGGTAAGCAATCTGACTGGGAAAAAAATAGTTCCTGCACTTATAGTGCTGGTAGAGTGCTGATAACTAAAAAAAACACTTGAAGTTCCTGCACTTATAGTGCTGGTAGACTACTGATGACTAAAAACCACCCACGTGAAGTTCCTGCACTTATAGTGCTGGTAGAGTGCTGATGACTAAAAACCACCCACTTGAAAAAAAGTGGATGGGAAGTTCTAGAGCACGCCACAGATCCTGGATTAATTAGTTGTATGGTATGAGTTCAGCAAGACTATGAATTTCTACATTTTGGAAAAGAAAAATGACAGATATGTCACCGACTATTTCACAATGGATGAATATTTTTACATTATTTTACAGATGAACTCCCAGAACAAAATACAGCACCAGAAGTAAAGAAGACGCCCCGGCTCAGCCATGCGGGTCCTGAGGGTAGTGGCCCCCCCCCCCCCCCCCGATCCTTGCTCCTAAAGCTCCAGAATTAACATTGTATCACTGTTGTAATAATTCTCACTTCCTTCCAGAACTATAGGTGACCTTGTATGACCTTTAGCTTTGAAATCTAGCTGCAGTTTCAGAGACGTCAATTAATTCCACGTCACTCGTTAGATAATGATCGTTCCCTTCCAGACATTTCGGGACATTTACTTCTTAGAACTAGTTTGGTTTAAAAAAAAAAAGTAAAAAGGTTCCAACCATTATCGCCCCGGTCCTGATATTATCAGACCTCATCGCAGGCGTCACCTTTTAGCTGCATTGTATCATAATAGAATGTTGACGCAATATACAACAAACGTTGCGAACGCTTTAGCAGTAGGAAGCAAAGCATGGCTGCGACTTAACTGGAAAAGACAAGTATTTTGTCAACACCGCCACTGGGGTTAATTGCAGGACGCAGCAAGTACAGAGATGGATGACAGCGGCATCCAAAACCTTCTTCCCAGGAGGAAGATGTTGCTTGAAATTAACCTGTTCCGTTGACCCTAGTGAAAAAGATTCCGTGTTTAATCACAGTCTTTAATAAAATCAATCAATCAGACCTTGACAGCTCGAGTGGTTTGTTGGATTACTCTGAGGGGGGGGGAGGAGGCATATTACTCTGAGGGGGGGAGAGGAGGCACATTACTCTGAGGGGGGACGAGGAGGCACATTACTCTGAGGGGGGGAGAGGAGGCACATTACTCTGAGGGGGGAGAGGAGGCACATTACTCTGAGGGGGGGAGAGGAGGCACATTACTCTGAGGGGGGGAGAGGAGGCACATTACTCTGAGGGGGGAGAGGAGGCACATTACTCTGAGGGGGGACGAGGAGGCACATTACTCTGAGGGGGGGAGAGGAGGCACATTACTCTGAGGGGGGGAGAGGAGGCACATTACTCTGAGGGGGGGAGAGGAGGCACATTACTCTGAGGGGGGGAGAGGAGGCACATTACTTTGAGGGGGGGGAGGAGGCACATTACTCTGAGGGGGGGGAGAGGAGGCACATTACTCTGAGGGGGGGAGAGGAGGCACATTACTCTAAGGGGGGGCGAGGAGGCACATTACTCTGAGGGGGGGGAGAGGAGGCATATTACTCTGAGGGGGGAGAGGAGGCACATTACTCTGAGGGGGGACGAGGAGGCACATTACTCTGAGGGGGGGAGAGGAGGCACATTACTCTGAGGGGGGGAGAGGAGGCACATTACTCTGAGGGGGGGAGAGGAGGCACATTACTCTGAGGGGGGGAGAGGAGGCACATTACTTTGAGGGGGGGAGGAGGCACATTACTCTGAGGGGGGGGAGAGGAGGCACATTACTCTGAGGGGGGGGAGAGGAGGCACATTACTCTAAGGGGGGGCGAGGAGGCACATTACTCTGAGGGGGGGGGAGAGGAGGCACATTACTCTGAGGGGGAGAGGAGGCACATCACTCTGGGGGGAAGAGGAGGCACATTACTCTGAGGGGGGAGAGGAGGCACATTACTCTGAGGGGGAGAGGAGGCACATTACTCTGAGGGGGAGAGAGGAGGCACATTACTCTGAGGGGGAGAGGAGGCACATCACTCTGGGGGGGAGGGGGCACCTTACTCTGAGGGGGGAGAGGAGGCACATTACTCTGAGGGGAGGGAGGAGGCACATTACTCTGAGGGGGAGAGGAGGCACATTACTCTGAGGGGAGGGAGGAGGCACATTACTCTGAGGGGGGGAGGAGGCACATTACTCTGAGGGGGGGAGGAGGCACATTACTTTGCGGGGGGGGGGAAAGGAGGCACATTACTCTGAGGGGGGGAGAGGAGGCACATTACTCTGAGGGGGGGAGGCACATTTTATGTTTACACAACAAACAAACAAAAAAAATTGTTATTATATTTTCTTTTTTATTTCTTTTATAGCATTCTAAAATTTCTTATCCGAAAACAAGCGCAGACTGGAAAGACTTAGCCTCAGTGTCAAAGTAAAATACAGCTTATGTAGTCAAATGTCAATACGAGACACTCATATTTTAGCCCGTGTCATATCAATTTGGGAGATGCGCATAAAACAAATAATTTACTTTGATAGCCTCTTTATTAAACTGACAAGCTGAATTCCAGCCGGGATGAGGGCATCGTGTATCGCATATGTACCGAGTTCCAGGCTTAAATGATTGGTGCCGTTACTTGTTTCCTTTGCAGTGTACGCATCTGACCCTAACAGCCTAAATTCATCAAAGCGGCGATATTATGAGTCGTTTCCCATCTTCTCAGACTTGATTGCATGCAATTACTGAAGATTAGGTGGCGGTAGAAGGATCCAATTGAACGGAAATCTATCTACTTGAGGAAGTGGCATCACAGTCCTAAAGATACTGTATATAATGATGAGACGGTGTTTATAAAAAAAAAAAAGCCAAAAAAACCCACATTTTAGGAATGATTTTATACATAGCAATTAGCAGTTGCGTAAAGAGAGTCCGATGGGCCGGGCCCGGTGCAAAGTTTGAGCATGGGCCCCCCACATGTTGGTCAGATGTATGGGCCATTGTAGCATTCCTTCATTGTGTAGTACTGACCCCTATCCTGTACTAATGTCCCCCATCCTTGGCCACTTCCTGGTAAATATGTATGACCTCACTATGGCGATATCCTGGAATATATTACCCTATCCTGGTATATATGTCTCCATCATGGCCCCATCCTGGTATATATGTCGCCATCATGGCCCATCCTTTAATATATGGCCTCATCCTGGTATATGTGTCTCCATCATGGCCCCATTTTGGTATATCTGTCCCCATCATGGCCCCATCCTGGTATACATATCCCCATCACGGCATATATGTCCCCATCATGACCCATCCTATTATATATTGATTCATTCTGGTATATATGTCTCCATCATGGCCCCATCCTGGTATATATGTCCCCATCATGGCCCCATCCTGGTATATATGTCCCCATCATGGCCCCATCCTGGTATATATGTCCCCATCATGGCCCCATCTAGGTATATATGTCCCCATCATGACCCATCCTATTATATATTGTTTCATCCTGGTATATCGGTCTCCATTATGGCCCCATTCTGGAATATACTCTACATCCCCATCATGGCCCCATCCTGGTATATATGTCGCCATCATGGCCCGATCCTTGTATATACGTCCCCATCATGGCCCCATCCTGGTATATATGTCCCCATCATGGCCCTATCCTGGTATATGTCCCCATCATGACCACAATGAATATTCGTTCCCTTAATTAGCGGCTGGCACATCGTAGTGCAGGGACCAGATGGGTCTCTGCACTGCAATGTATGTCAGCTGGATGTGCACCTTTGGAGGACTATGTGGCTGCATTAATCTGTATGGAGAACTATGGGGTGTGCATTATACTATTTGGAGAACTTTGGGAGGCATTATAATATATGAAGGACTATGGGATCTGCATTATAATATATTGAGGGCTATGTGGGACCCATTATACTATATAGAGGACTATGGGGGGTGCATAGTACTATATGGAGCACTTTGTGAGGCCAAGTAAAATATATGGAAGTCTATGTGGGGTCATGATAATATTAAGAGGGCTATGTAGAGGCCTTATACCATTTGGAGGCGATTATACTATTTGAAGAGCTATGAGAGAGCCTTTATACTTTATGGCAGGTTAATTGAGGGCTGTTTGTTGGTTACAATTATACAGTGTGAAGAGTTATGGGGGCCATTATACTATATGTAGGCCCATTATACTGCATGATGGGCTTTGTGGGGGTGAGAATTGTTGATCATACTATGTCGGAGTCACCATACTTTGCCGGGTTCGTAGAGGGGGTACAGTAGGGTCATCGTACTGTGTGTGTGGAGGGTACTGTGGAGGAATTCACTGTGGGGGTACCATACAGTGTTTGTGGGGCACTTTTGTTGCCATCATACTTTATGGCTGCAATAAAAATGGAATCTAGGGGCTTCAATAGGAGGAAAATTACTTTGTAGGGGATGTAAAGTTATGAGATATGTTTTTATGTGACCCAAATGAATATTATGGGGGTTTTTTTTCTCCTTTTTAGCCACTTTGGTTTTGGGTCATTGTCCAGCGGCGACATAAATGATTGTCCCACTTAGTGCAAACCAGGTGGTATAGCTGTCATTGCAGAATGCTGTGGTAGCCATGCTGGAGACGTATGTCTTAAATTTGGAAAAAATCACCAATAGTGTCGGTAACGCACTCCCACACCGTCACACTTGTTCCTCCATTCCTTACAGTGGGCGCCACACATGCAGAAACTGTTCACTTATCACTTCTACATCTCACAAAGACATGGCAGTAACTAGCAAAAAACTCAAAATTTGACTCATTAGACAACATCACATAATTACACTGATGTAATGTCCAGTCCTTGTGTTGCTTAACCCAAACAAGTCTCTTCTTTTTTGCTTTGTACTCAGTATTGGCTTATTTGAAAGAGTGTGTCCATAAAGATCTGCATTTTACACTGTTCTCTTTACAGTTGATGTTAATATTGTCTGCTATTAGATCTCTATGCATTTATGAGGAATGTTATCTGAGGAGTTAACAATTTGTCTTTTCTGAGGCTGGTAACTCTGATGAACTTATCCTCTGCAGCAGAGGTAATTCTTAAGGGTGCGCTACACGCTGCGACATCGCTAATGATATATCATTGGGGTCACGGTGTTTGTGACGCACATCCGGCGTCGTTAGCGACGTCGCAGCGTGTGACAGGCTGAAGCGACCTTTGTTTTGGAGAGGTCGTTTAATAACAAAAAATCGTTGTCAGGTAAGTAGCGATGTTGTTGCTCGTTCCTGCGGCAGCACACGAACATCTTCTTACATCCGTCCCGCCGGCAATGAGGAAGGAAGGAGGTGGGCGGGATGTTATGTCCTGCTCATCTCCGCCCCTCCGCTTCTATTGGCCGGCCGCTTAGTGATGCCGCAGTGACGTCACTATGACGCTAAACGCACCTCCCCCTTGAAGGAGGGATTGTTCGGCGGTCACCGCGACGTCGCTGACAAGGTTTGTGCGTGTGACGCTGCCGTAACGTTAATGTTCGCTACGGCAGCGATCACCACACATCGCACGTACGACGGGGGCGGGTGCTATCGGGCACGACATCGCTAGCTATAGCTAGCGATGGCGTAGCGTGTAAAGCATCCATAAGTTTTCCTTTCCTAGGGTGATCAAAATGAGAGCTAGTTTCATCATAGCGATTGATACTTCAAGTTCCTAGCAATTTTCCAAATTTACTGATTTCTTACAGTAATGATGGTCATGTCTCTTTACCTAGTTGAATTTTTTTTGCCATATTTTGACTTAGAACAGTTGTGGAATATATTGACACTGCCTCTGGAAAACACACCTGATGGTGGCAAACACTTTCTGAAGGAAGATGAGTCAACAAATGAACACTTCATAAGACATACCTGCTCATTGGAAGACTTTTCAGGTACCTGGTGAAGCTGTTGGAGAGAATGTCATCAGAGTAAAAGGAGATTATACATTCTTTTGGATAACAGTTAGAATTTGCATCATTATTATAGAGAGCATAATTTTGGAATGGAAGGAAAACTATTCCAGTATCAGTGGAACATCGGCAATTGGAGGAGGTATTTAGCTCAAAGTAAACAATCCAGTATAAGATTCTCTTTAAGTAAAAATGTTAATAGAGATAGGAAATTACCAACAACCTTAATTTTCAGTCTTATAAACATGACATACATAACATATACCATAAAAAAAATTATTGGATAATAATTTGAAAGTCAAACCTGTTGTAATACTAACAAGTCTATTTTCTGCAAATACCCACTATAATAGTTAATGTACTCTATTTACTATGCCCATAAACAAAAGAAAAAAATAAACTGCCTATCTCTTAATCTGCTACTATAAGATGGCATGCAAATAAAAGGTTAAATGCAGTATACAGTGACAAGCAAAAGGGTAACAATGTTTTGAACTTTTGAACTTCAGTCTCTATATCTCATCATCCACTACAGCTTTGAGAGTGAGATGACCTTCATTTTATAAATAATTATCTTGGCTATCTCATACATTAATTAGATATGATTAGTTGTGCACATTCTTGTCGTGTCACTGCATTGTTACTGTTTTGCACCTGGTGTTTGAAAAAAAGAAATATTTCAGTATACTACAAAATATAACCTGTTCTCACATTCCCCAATAGCTCAGTATGTTATTAGATTGATTCCCAAGTGAAAGGTCACTGGTTTGAATCAAGGAGCAGCAATGAAGAAGCTTTACCAACAAAAGAGAAATAGAATTACCCAGCTCAACAATAGTGTTTTTTTGGCCAAGAAAATTGCCGAACTGCATCATGTCAGTTGGAAGTATAAGAATTGAAGTCCATCTATCCATTCAATAGCCAAGAGGTAAACTTCCAGGCAAAATATCGGAGCCAACAAGTCGGCTCATCCCAAGGTCTATCAGTTCTGGTGTGACAAATACGGCAGTAGAGGCAGCTCATATGTTTCATAATAGTGAGATCACAGACGTCCTTGCAAGCACTGTGCGACGCACGTTATACCGGTCCGGAATGGTGGCCCGAAAAAAGGTGAAGAAGCCTCAACTATAATATAATCATAATAAGCTTCGGATCGAGTTTGCAAAGAAGTACAAAAAGTGGACAATAAAAGATTGTAAACGAGTGATGTGGAGCGATGAGTCAATAGACGGCTCTGATGGGTGCAAGCAGGTCTGGAAGAAACAAGGGGAAAAAGGGGATAACGGATCGAGAAATTGAAGGAACTGTCAAGTTCAGTGAAGGAAGTCTGAAGATATGAGGTTGTTTCATACAAAAAGGCATTGGATACTTGACCAGCATCGATGGTGGTCTCAATGACCTATATCTGAGTATCCCACAAGATAAGTTACTTTGTACACTTGAGTACTAAGGTTATGAAAAGAATGACACTGTTCCAGCGGGACAGTGATCCAAAGAATATGTCGACATTGGGGAAGAAATGGTTAAATGACCATGAAGTAGAGGTGCTGGTTTGGTCTCACAGTCCCCAGACATCAACCCAATCCAACTCTTAAGGTAGAGTTGAAGAAAAGCTGTATACATACCCAAGTGAGGTGACCAGTATACAGCAACATTGGGAACGTGTAGAAGAGACCTGGGACCAGATTTCGGTTGAGACAAGCTTGAATCTGATCAAGAGCCCAGAAGGATTCAGGCAGTGTTCAAAGCCAAACATTGATTTACAAAATACTAACAAAATAATACAAATTAAAATTTAGATTTTTAGGAGCAAAACAGTAACAATGCAGTGACATAAGAATCTGCATAACTAACAATATGCTAAATAATTGTAAGCGAGATTTATGTATGAGATAGCCAGGATGATTGTCTAAAAAATGAAGGTCGTCTCACGCTCAAAGCTGTAGTGGATGGTGAGATATGGAGCCTAAAAGTCAAAAGTTCAAAACATTGTTACCCTTTTGCTTGTCAGTGTACTTTTTTTGTTCTGTCAATAATTCAAATGCATGATCGATTAATTCCAGGCAGACAGTTCTTCTGAATAAGTAGTATGATAAAGGAATGTTCATTTCATAAGAGTCAAGGTGGGAGTGATCAACCATTTTTTCGTCTTATGGAAAATCTGTATTGGGGGTAGCTCTCTATTCACAAACACTGAGCCAATCTGAAGTAAAACAGACCTCCAATTAGCTCTACTCCAGACTGTATATACTCAGACAGGCTTATAATACTTTACTCGCTGTCAGCACATATACTGACAATTTTTACGGCTAATTAAAGAACCCTTAGTCTGTGAAAATCCTTAGTGCAGCTTGAAGTTCCACATTTAATGGATCAAGTGAAGTGAGTTAAGTGTGCTAACCTAAAGTATATACTGTATTTAATGACATTTTTAAGCTATGTCAAAAAAATCTTCCTGTAGTTACAAAAGAAAAAGAAGGATAATATTTCAGGATCGCCATCAGTTAATCAGTTAGTACCTACTCCAAGAAGACACGGACTAGTCAACAAGGTTCTCAATCTTTTTTTCCTTATTGTGTCAACTTAGGTAAACCTAAGCCAAGAAAGAAAAATGCCCATCCTTCATGCAAAATGTCACGCGTACGTCTACTGTTATGCACCTGTCTCCTATGGCTGCCGCTTTTTGCTTTGCTCAATGTCAAATCCCAAGAAGGATAATGTGACGCCCTGGACTAGCCAGGGGGTCACAGATAGGCCTCGGCACAACACCTGCCCCCCAAAAAGGTTACACCAGTCACTAAAAACCCTGAGTCACCCCTATCTGTTCCAGATGTCCACACCCGGGGGCGGGGTTAGGCGGTTGGCCACGCCCACCGAGGAGGATTGATGGGCAGGGGCAGGGAAAAACAAACAGATTGTGTTAGGGAGAGGAAAGGAGAGGAGGTAGCAGTGTGAGCTGTATAGTAAATCTGTCAGGGCCTAGGTGGGAGCCTAGGGACCCTGTAGCCAGGAGACAGACGGTGGTGGCCGTCTGCAAGAGTAGAACCAGCGGAACCGTCAAGGCACCGGGGCTGGGTCGTAGCCCGCCAGTACCGAATCGGGGAGTCAAACCGAAACCGGAGCACTAGAGAAGGGTACTCAGACCCCGTACAAGGCCCAGAAGCAACTGGACCGAGTCAAATCAACTGATTGCAGCCTGGACTTTAGGTCCATTCCCACCCAAAGTCCCGATAAACGGCAACAGCCCACCGAGGGGGATAGGAAGCCACCGCCCAGGCACCAAGATCCCACGGGCCAGCGCCTGCGGGCAGGAGGGCTCCTCCGGCACCTACAAGTCGGGGAGCGGACTACCGTTGTTCAGACATAAGTAGTCATACAGTCTAGGAGGTGCAGGGAAAAGACGTCACCACCAACCCGAGTAGGGGGAACCACCGAGCACCGACCACCATCCCGTTTTTGGTTTACCAGTGACTCAAGTGTGTTTTCTCTGAGTGAGTACACCAGTGCCCTCAGGCACAGCGCCACGCTACGCCGCCCTGCCCTGCATCCTTCCGGCAGCTCCATCATCACCCCAGCGGGCCCCGGGACCCACACCCCCTACCCACGGAGGGGTCAACACCTAGCTGCGCCACAACACCGCCACCCGGGAGCCCCCGCCATCACCAGCAGTGGTGGTGCCAACAATCACCACGACCCGTGGGTGGCGTCACGAACAATCTCCATAGCGGCCCCGGCCGCGCACCCACCCAATCACCAAAACAAACCCCCTTTCCAGAGCGACGTGACCCCCGGGTCCGGGGACGCTCAAGCCATCGACACACACCCGAGCCCGGACCCGAGCGGCTAGGCGGCAGCAGCCGAGCGCGGGGCGGTACAATAATATTTCAGGATCGCCATCAGTTAGTACCTACCCCGAGCAGGAAGGGACTAGTCAAAAAGGTTCTCAATCTTTTTTTTTCTTAAACTTAAGCCCAAGAAAGAAATGTGCCCATCCTTCATACAAAAGGACACGTGCACTTCTACTGTTATGCCCCTGTCTCCTCTTTAGGGCTGAGTTCTGC
Organism: Anomaloglossus baeobatrachus; assembly: GCF_048569485.1. Classification (NCBI taxonomy): domain Eukaryota; kingdom Metazoa; phylum Chordata; class Amphibia; order Anura; family Aromobatidae; genus Anomaloglossus; species Anomaloglossus baeobatrachus. Next base: position 183,061,326 of record NC_134361.1, read on the forward strand.
TCCCTTCCCCTATGACTGACGCTTTTTCTTTTGCACAATGTCAGGTCCTCCTTAGCAGCAGCATCTCCCGAGACCTTTTAGGACCTAATTATATACATCACAGTATCTGAGTATTAACTCTCTAACGTGATCGTTTGCTATTTGTATATCGCCACTATGCTGTTGTTTCTTCTGTTGCCATCATCTCCTCAGGCATCTGTGATTTACATCATTTTCATTTGCTATAAGCATCACAAACTGTTATTAGAGACTGTTTATTTTATTTGCCCGTGCTACTGGTTAACCCATTGAACTTCATGAACTTTCAATAGAACCTGTTATCACTACATTACATTCTGCTGTGGATTGTATGATGTGCATCTTCTTCTCCGGTTAACCCATCGTTTGCAGTGTCTGTTTACATTATGTTGCTATCTTGTCACGGGTGTATCATGGGTGGCAGACAATCCTGTGGTGTCCGGCTATAAAAGGTCACAGCCTTTAGCTGTGCAAACTGCTCTCTGACCTTCTATTATTCCTGCTTGGTGTATTTAATATCCTATGTATCTTCTCTGCTTGGTTTTCATCCCTTTCCCATTAGGACCCTGGGGAGTTCCTCACCTCTTCAGGTGTTTTTCATCAGCACTTCCCTTTGTGGCTTTATGTACCCTTATTTCCCTTCACTCTGTGCTGGTGATAGGTCTAATACCCTTAACAAGTCTTCAGTGCAACCAGTTGGCGTGTATCACTCTTGTTGTTGTTTGCATTTCTTCTGCCTAAGGCTATGTGCGCACGTTGCGTACAGTCACTGCAGAAATTTCTGCAGCGATCTGAAGAGCACACGTGCACTTCAAATCGCTGCAGAAAATGTCCGTAGTGAAAAAAAAAAAAGCCGATTCCATGCGCTCTGCCTGCAGCTCCTCCCATAGACAGAGCAGGAGCTGCCGGCAAAGCGCACGGAAGAAGTGACATGTCACTTCTTAGAACGCGCGCTCCGGGCAGCAGCAGAAGCGCTGCGCTCTAAGACGCCACGTGCGCACGGCCCCTGCACAATCTCCATAGATTATGCAGGGGACGCAGGACGCATGCAGTTACGCTGCGCTGCAGAGCGCAGTGTAACTGCATGAATTACGCACACGTGCGCACATAGCCTAAGTCATCAATTGATAAGTTACTCATTACTTTGCCCCTGTTTGTTATCCTTGTGTCTTCTTTAGAGCTTAGTGGGGTTGACTAAGTGCTCATCCCATCCATTCCCTACCTAGGTCTTATTTCAGGGTCAGGTTCTGTACCTATGCGCCGATCCGGATACCTATCTAGGGTGGTGAGGGACCCTAGGGACCAGCAGTAGGATTGGTCAGGGGTCACCATCTTCCATCTCCCTAGACACAGGGTTTCCCTTCTCTTTCCTAACCTGCGACTTTGTGAATCTACATCACCAAATGAGCCTAACATCTACTTTAAACTTCATACTAAATACACACAGGGCATATAATATATGGTCTTATGGATTATTGTAAAACTAATGATCCAAAGCTTGCCATGTATTGTAAACAGCCATTGAGCAAATACTTGTCAAATTAAAAGCTATTCTTCCCAACTTAGCCTGGCATGTATTGTCAAAGAGGAGTGGGAAGTAAGCCACTATCGGACACTACAAGTGGCAGATGAACTTCCATGAGAACCAAAGATTAGTAATGCTGGAAAATCACATGTTGAAATGTGATTTTGTCCTGAAGAAGGTGAAATTGCTCTCAGAAACGCGTCAACAATAAAATCACCATCTTATCATCTTGTCTGGATTTTTCCATGGTCGCTTGGCGATATCCCATCTTTGCTTCTTTAAGGAATACTGAAAAAGCAGTTTTGAGAAGCTACAAGTTCAATATCGCCTAATATCCCAGCCGCAGTAAAGAAAACAAGCTCCAGCCACCACAGTAAGTTGATTGTTTGACCAAACATAACAGAGTAATTTTCAACTTGATCACTTTGTGTGGCACTTGAAAGTTGGTAGAAATTTCCTAATGGACCCTGGCAGAAAAAAGTTTCCCCACCCCTGCAGTAAATGCACCCAGTACCAGAGGCAGCAAAACAACCTCAAAACATCTTTGAACCTCCACAATAATTGACTGTAAGTATTGTGTTCTTTTCTTTGTAGGCCTCATTCTATTATTTGGTAAACAGTAGAATGATGTGCATTACCAAAAAGCTCTATCTTGGTCTCTTCTGTCCACAAATACTTTCCCAGAAGGATTTTGGCTTATTCATGTACATTTTGGCAAACTGCAGTCTAACTTTTTTATGTCTGTGTCAGCAGTGGGGTCCTCCTGGATCTCCTGCCATAGCTTTTCATTTCGTTTCGGCAGTGGAGGCAGCTCATATGCTTCATAATAGTGAAATCACAGATGTCCATGCAAGCACCGATTGGCAGACATTACACAAGTCTGGAAAGGTGAAGAAGCCTCAGCTTCAAGATTATTATAAGAAGCATCTACTGGAGTTTGAAAAAGAGTATGAAAAATGGACAATGGAAGATTGGAAAAGGCTGATTTGGAGCGATGAGATGAAAGTCAACAGAATAGGCTCTGATGGTAGCAAATGGGTCTGGAAGAAACAAGGGAAAAAGGGGCAAATGGATCGAGAAATTGAAGGAACTGTCAAAGATGTTGGAGGAAGCTTGAGAATGTGGGGGTGTTTCCCAGCCAAAGGTGTTGGATACTTGACAATGATTGATGGTGGTCTCAATGCTGAGCTACATGTGAGTATCCTACAAGACAAGATACTTCATACACTCTAGTACTATGGGTATGAAAGGACGGCATAGTGTTCCAGTAAGACAATGACCTGAAGCATATACCGAGATTGGCGAATAAATGGTTCAATTTAATTTCAATGTAGTAGAGGAGATGGATTGGTCCCTATAGTCCTCAAAGCTCAACCCAATCAAACACTTGTGGGTAGAGTTGAAGGAAAAGCTGTATACATACCCAAATCAGGGTGGAAAAATGTAAAGTTAGGCAAATGGGAACTAACAATATGTTGGCACTAGATGTTCTAGGCGGAGTAAAAGTAGGAGAGTCACTTGTAGAGAAGGATTATTATTATTATTATTATTATTTATTATTATAGCGCCATTTATTCCATGGCGCTTTACAAGTGAGAGAGGGTATATGTACAACAATCATTAACAGTACAAGACAGACTGGTATAGGAGGAGAGAGGACCCTGCCCGCGAAGGCTCACAGTCTACAGGGAATGGGTGATGGTACAATAGGTGAGGACAGAGCTAGTTCCGCAGTGGTGTAATGGACTGAGGGCTATTGTAGGTTGTAGGCTTGTTGTTGTAGGTGGGTCTTGAGGTTCCTCTCGAAGCTTTCCACGGTAGTGGAGAGTCTGATGTGCTGAGGTAGAGCGTTCCAGAGTATGGGGGATGCACAGGATCTGGGTATTTACAAATTACAGACTAAACAACAACATGCAATGCCAATCAGAACCTTCTAAGGCCAGCAGGATATTGTCATGTATTGTAAGAGTTCATAGAATGGGTGTCCTGGAGTTAAAAAGAAAGGTTCAAAGAAAACAGTCGAAAAACTGATAACAGCCGAGGCATGGAGGATCTTTTAAATTAGATATATTTAGCCTTGAGAAGAGACAAATAAGGAGGAGCATGGCTAACTTATATAAATACATAAATAGCCTGTACAACAAGTATGGTCACAAGCTATTTCATATAAAACCTCCCAAAAGAAAAGAAAAAAGGGGGCACGTCCTCCTGGAAAAAGAAAGATTCAATCTTCAGAGGATATAAAGCTTTTTTGCCCTAAGAGCTCTTGATCTGTGGAATAGTCTACCACAGAACTGGTCACAGTAGGGAACATTGATTGTTTTAAAAAAAAGGCTTAGATGCTTTTCTTTAGAAGAAAATAACATAAATAATTATGTAAATCTATTGTTATTTTTTTGAATTTTTAGTCCAGTGCTTCAACAATTCCGATCAGGAGGGAAAGATTAACTCTTGTGGTTGTATATTGTCAGGACCGGGAGGACTGGTAGACCCAGGAGGTGGATCCTCTGGACCGAGCACCCCACCGTGGGGCAGGGTACACGGCAGCCGGAGCACTGGCGTGGCCGGGACGGGAGCCGCGTCCCACAGGGGACGGGAAGACCAAAGTCACTGGGGTCACGGAGTTCCTAAGACTGTACGGTATACTGGTACAGGTGCCGGGTAGCAAAGACAAACAGTAGTCCAGGTAACGGGACACGGCACAAGAGGACCTGAGCACCTAGCTCATAAGACTAAGCTTCAAGACACGTTGATCAGGCGCTGCCCACATGGAAAGGCAAGTCTTATATACCCAGCACAGCCTCATGTCATTTCCTGCTGCAGGTGTGCTGGGCCTATAAGACTAGGAGAGTGGGCGCGGCCTGGTCCTATACAGAACCATGTGGCTAAGACTCAGAGTCAGACTCATAAGACCAGGAGCAGGACACAGGAGAGCACGAGCGGGAGCGGTAGCCATGACCGGTGGACACGTGGACTGGATCAGTGGTTAAGGAGCAGTGCAATGACGGTGAGGCCGGATCAGTGGGTACGGAGCGGTGCCGGGATGGTGCGACCGGATCAGCGGGTAAGGAGCGGTGCTGAGGCATCGGGAGCGTGACATATATATACATATACTCATGTCTTATATCTGTTACGTCACCACCGGAATCCGCTCCAGCGACTTCTACTCCGATCGCCAGGCGACGCCATGTTCCTGCCGTGGATGCTGCTGGTGATGGGACAGGAGTCGATGCCAGCGGCGCCGGTGGGTGCAGGCTCCGCTCATCCACTGGGCTGGGTTATCTTGGGATCTGCAGTACCACTGGCTGACCGTAGGTGGCGTGTGTCTTCCAGCTGAAGTTACCATAATTCAGCTACAGCCAATGGGAAGACACCACACCCTTCTTATTCCCCCTCCTGTCTGCTGACCTCTGCCAGAGATAGTTCTAATATTCTGGCTCCTGTTCTGTTTTGTTATTCTGGTGTTCTGACTTCTGCTTGTTTTCTGACTACCCTTCTGCCTGCTGTTTTTGTACCTCGCTGTCCGATACGGTTTTGACCTCGGCTACGTTTTCTGTTTACGTCCTTGCCTGCCTGATTCTGTCCCTGTTCTGCAATTCCTGGTTTGACCCTGCCTGACTACTACTCTCTTGGACTGCAGCCTACCACAGGCAGTGATCTCCAGGTCCCTGTGTAATTCCAAATCCCTGTAGAGGGGTTAAAGGGTTTCAGGGTTCTCAGGGTCCTGCTTGGTGAGTGGCTTTCCTCTATCCTGTCCATTACAGCCAGTCTGAGTCTGTGGATCCAGGCAGGCGTTACAATATCCTTTCCCATTCCTCGGTTGAACTTGATGGACATTATGTAGCTACAACGACCAGATTGTGTTAATTGCTAAAGGACCAGTAACAAATATTGCAGCCTTTTCTCTGCACCTTCCAACATCTTCTACTGAGGTGTAATGCATAGGAAAAATTGACAAAAAGACTGACGGCACTCCCACCTATTCAGACTGCATTTTGGGAGTGCCATCAGTCTTTTTGTCTAGATTATGGAGTCATGCCCTCTGACTGTGCACCCCTCCCCCATTAGCCACAGATGATTTATTCATACACATGAAGGTTTGTAACCCAGAGAGAGGCTTCAGTTCAGTGTAAGTTCACAGTTACGAGATATGCCTTGACGTGGCTACTGAGCAATATAGAAATGGCCATTTTTGTATGCTAAATAGCTAAATTTTTCCTAGATTTCCTTAAGCAGTAATGCATGTCTATATTCATGCATTCATTGTTTGCATGCTTTAGCCTTTCAGAGTGCAAGTTTCATTTTTTTTGTTATTATATGTCATGTTCAGTTCTACACCTGTTCAGACTGCAGTTAGGGAGTGCCATCAGTCTTTTTGTTTAGAAATTGGAGTCATGCCCTCTGACTGTGCACCCCTCCCCCATTAGCCACAGGTGATTTTATTCTGTAGCAGCAGTTTCCAAAATGCCAATATACATGGAGGTTTGTAACCCAGAGAGAGGCTTCAGTTTAGTGTAGGTTCCCAGTATATGAGATATGCCTTGACGTGGCTACTGGACAGATATAGAAATGGCCATTTTTGTATGGTAAATATTTAATTGTTTCTTAGATTTCCTTAACCAGTAATGCATGTCTATATTCATGCATTCATTGTTTGCATGCTTTAGCATGTCAGAGTGCAACTATCGTCTTTTTTTGTTATTATATGTCATGTTCAGTTTTGCACCTATTCAAGTGAGGTAGGACCCTGCTTCACCAACTTGGTGCTCTGGAGAAAAATAGTTATAAGTAGGAGAGAACTCCGGCAGTAAGAGACTCAAACGTATATAATGTTCAAAATGATTTTTTTATTATTCAGAGGCAAAAAAAGTCCATAAACAAACGTTTCGACCTAATTCGGTCTTTTTCTGAGAGGACTTATCTATATCCAAGATACAAACAGGAAAGTAAAACGTAAATTATCATATACAGAGAGATTGTTATATAATAAAATGAAATACCCTTACAACCATTTAGTGAAGGAGAATAGTACTGTGAAAGAACGTGAAGAAATGTGCAGATAGAAATCAAAAAACAAAGGGATAAGTGACTAGATGGACTAATATGTATGATTACCCTATGCACAGATAGAGATGCAAGATAAAACTATGATCCTCCTGTATGAGATCCTCCTATATGGATCCACTGTATCAAATAGACCTGATATCACAGAAAAAAATCCATGTCTATACAGGGAATATTTTATAACGAAAGGACTTTGATTCCTCATGAATCTTTAAAATTGACTCAATCAGTATAAAACATCATGTCACTAATATGGGTAAATTACCTGTTATGTTGAAAAAACTCAATGAGGGTTTTATTAATTATTTCTATCGGACGTCTTAATGGCCTCGCAGGGAAATGACTTCACCAAGTCTTTAAGTCAATCAGCTCTTCTATTATAAAGAGGGAAAATTATAGTATAGGAGTGTTCAAAGACTGTTGTCAAAATAACAATATAACCTACCGCCACGGTATCGTTATAGATATAAAGATCAATTGTCTATGAGATCATTCAGTGATATATATTCAGAATGCCGTCCTATAATTAGCCAAAACTGGATGCCTATAAGGGGACAGATGCGGGAAAGACACTATTACACGGAAAATCACCAATGTCTCTAAGTGTAGGACACTTCAAAATCATTGCCTACCTGAGGTGAGGTCGGATTAGACAATATTAGACAAAAAGAGGAAATCCCTCACGGTTATATCGCTGCATGTAAAAGAAAAGAAAAGAAATATGATTCAAAGTCCAAGAAACTCTAGCTAACTAGCTGCATCTCCAAAGGCACTTACCAAGGTAGACATATGTGTGTAGGGAAACGCTCCGTGGGACTTCACTGAGAGCATATGACTGCGGGGGGGGTTTATAACCACTGGCCAATCACATAAGTGCCGCCCTAATTGAGGGTAGGAAATACATCATTGGAGTGACGTCCACGTAATCCAATGATATGGTCGGGGATATCCCGCGTAACGTCACTTCCTGTGAGCATCACAGTAACAGAGGAAGTGACGTATTTAGAATGAAAACCACGTTACGTAACTATGGGAAGGTCCCCGTTCTAGATGTCATGTGACCGCAAGTGTGCGTAATGACAGAGGGCCGTGACACCACCTCCAATTATCCTAAAAACATAGCCATATAAAGGAAGCATAATTTCTGTATCGGTGCTCCTGATATATATGTAAAGTGAATATTACATTGCTATTCCAGTGATATTCCAGTGATTCTCGTAATTCCTGGATAAGTGGTAGTGCTCAAGTAAAATGTGTGTTCAATAGTTCTGGAAAAAAGAAAATAGAGTAATCATTAATATATTAAAAATTGAAACCTTAAAAGTAAAGCCTATTTAAGTCTACATCACATATCCCAAAAGTGATATAATTAATGTAAGCAGTAAAGATAGTTGATTAGAACAACAAACAGTTATCCAGATAGCCTCAAGCATTCCATAAGAAGTGTAAATAGAACTCCAAAGTTAATAGAACATGCTAGAACAGTTAAACGGAGGCAAAAACAATGGTTTAAAATAGAAAGACACAAAGAATACCTATCGGTTGATGAGGGGTGTCATCACGAGTTTTACAAAAAGGTTTATTTAATATTTTAGACAGGTTTTTTTCAAACTGAGCAAATACTACAGAATCACTCCTAATACAGTCCTGACTCATACCTACGATTCAACCCATGGGGTTCCATCGTATCTAATGTAAAAATCCACCTAGCTTCCAATTCTCGTAAGCGTTTAATCCTATCTCCCCCTCTACGGATTGTGTCCACATGGTCAATTACCTGGAAACGCAGTTGTGATACTGAGTGGCCCATAGAAACAAAATGTTGGGGAACTGGCAATAAGACTCGTCCGCAGCGGATATCCGACTTATGTTTATTTATGCGGTCTCGGATATGTTGGATCGTCTCGCCAACATACCCGAGACCGCAAGGGCATTTTATGAGATAAATCACATAAGTACTGTTACATGTAAAAAACCCTCTAATCTGAAAAACTTTTCCTGTTCTGGGATGAGTGAAAGTGGCGCTCCTTGTAACATTTGAACATTGTGCACACCCCAGGCATGGAAATGTGCCCTGTTGTTGAGTATTTAAAAATGTTTGTCGAGTTCTATGCAGATCAGAGCCAATATCAGCACGGACTAAATGATTCTTGAGATTGTTAGACCGTTTGTAACAAAATAAGGGTGGATTTTTAAATTCTTTAATCTGTGGATAGGCAGTAGATAGTAAAGCCCAATGTTGTAACACAATGCGTTTCAGCATAGGGGAAAAGGGGTGATAGGTATTGACGAACGGGATCTGCTCCCTGACTTGACGTTGATTAATGGATTTATGTTCAGAATAGGCGGCTATCGTGGGTGGATATCCCCTTTCTAAGAATTTGTTACACATCTCCTGACGTCGTAAAATCCTCGTGTCCTCATCAGACACCAAGCGGTTTACCCTTAGGTGTTGAGACATGGGTAATGCGTTTTTTACATGTCTAGGGTGGTTACTACTATACAATAACAAGCTGTTCCTATCCGTGGGTTTTGTATAAATATCAGTCATAAGAATTCCATCAGGTTGTTTCATGATTAGACAGTCTAAGAAATTAATTTGATGAATGTCATACTGAATAGTGAAGGTTAACCCTTCCACACAAGTATTAATGTTAGTAAAGAACTCAGTCAGAGAGTCCTGACTCCCATCCCAAATAAGAAATACATCATCGATGTAACGACGCCACATCAGGGCATGTTTAATAATCAATGGATGTGAATGAACAAACTTCTCCTCAAAATGCGTCATGAAAATATTAGCGTAGGGGGGCGCCATATTAGACCCCATGGCGGTCCCCCTACGCTGATAATAGAACTGATCCTGGAAGAGAAAATAGTTCTTCTCCAGAATGACCTGTAATAGTTCAATGCAAAATTCTCTATTCCCCACCGGTAAGTTGGTATAGTGATCAAGAAACCATCTGACAGCCTGCACACCACCCTCATGATTGATGCTGGTGTACAGGCTATTCACGTCAAGACTCACAAGAAGAGCAGTAGGGGGAACATGATGTAACTCTGAAATAATTTCGAGGAAATGTGATGTATCTCTGATGTAGGATGACGTCATCAAGACAAACGGAGACAAGATTTTTTCCACAGTTTTCGCAAGTGGTGATAATACTGAATCTGTCGAAGCGACAATGGGCCTACCCGGAGGGTGTGTAAGATTTTTATGCACCTTGGGAAGGGTATAAAAAACCGGTATAACCGGATATGGGTTATTCAGAAATTCTGAAAGTTTTTGGTCGATGATCCCTAGATCAAGATATCTCTTTGAAATCTGTCTAATCAAAGAAGCAATATGTGAAGTGGGATCTGAATCAATGGGTTCATACGTATCTCTGACTGCCAATTGTCCAAGTATTTCCGTAACATAATAACTCTTGTCTAGGATAACAGTCGCCCCACCTTTATCAGCCGGTTTAATGACTATAGATGTATTATTTTTAAGGCTCGTGATGGCCCTGCTCTCATCAACAGTAAGGTTATTCCTAATATGAAAATCACCCGTATGAATCCTTTTGTTTAAATTATTAATGTCAGCGGACACCAGGTCCACATATGTCTCCACCGGATGGTAACAACGGGGTGGTTTGAAATTACTTGGGACCGTAAGGTTCAGTCCTCTTACAGAAAAGCAGATTCTCTCCTCACAGGTAGTAGGACTGTCATTCATGGGTCTCGTAGAGTCACTGTAAAAAATGCGTCTTGAGGCGGATGACACGAAAGAATCGTTTTAACTCTTGTTCAATAGTGAAAGGATCATAGGAAGGCGTGGGGCAAAAAGAAAGACCTCTTTGTAGAACTATATATTCGGATGGGGATAGTGAGTATGATGAGATGTTAATGACCAAGTTGGTGTTACCTGAGATCTGGTCCAAATTCTGTCTCCCCGAGGACGCCAATTGGGATCTCCGCCCCCTCCTTGTTGCCTTCTTCTTGATTGGGGTCGTCGTGGCCCTAAAAAAGGAGGTGGAGCTTGTCGTTGAGGTCGTGATTCGACATCTGAATTGTCTGAGGATGAATAACCCCCAAGTCCTGTTGGTCGTCGGCCGTTGAAGTAATCGCCAGCACGCCATTTGTAAACTACACCTTTTGAATAATCTTCTTGATCCCTTAGGAATTTATTCCTTTTTCTGTTCTCTAGGTCCCTCCGAAATTCGGATATAGTGTCGTCCGTCTTTTTCTTGAGATGAGAGAGATCAGCTGGTGATAATGTTTGTTTCAACTGGTCCTCCGCCGCTCTGATACTATCCGCAGCTTGGCTTATTTCTTTCTGTAAGAAATCAATAGTTAGCGTGATAATGTCCATAGAACATTTGTTGATTATCGCCTCAAAGCGATCACAGTATTCTACATTCTCAGAAAAAAGAGTTGGTTTTAATTGGACTCTCAGTCCTCTAGGTATGCGCTTAGAGCGGTGATACTCTGCTAATGTAATGGAATGGAGTTCGAGTGCGGTATGTCGTCGTAGTTCTTTCTCTAAATCCCTCTTGCGGAGATCTTCAGATGGAATGCTCAGGAAGCTACCAGATGAGGTAACCTTTGATACAATAGTATTGGATTCTTCTTCATTATACTATTGAACACACATTTCACTTGAGCACTACCACTTATCCAGGAATTACGAGAATCACTGGAATATCACTGGAATAGCAATGTAATATTCACTTTACATATATATCAGGAGCACCGATACAGAAATTATGCTTCCTTTATATGGCTATGTTTTTAGGATAATTGGAGGTGGTGTCACGGCCCTCTGTCATTACGCACACTTGCGGTCACATGACATCTAGAACGGGGACCTTCCCATAGTTACGTAACGTGGTTTTCATTCTAAATACGTCACTTCCTCTGTTACTGTGACGCTCACAGGAAGTGACGTTACGCGGGATATCCCCGACCATATCATTGGATTAGGTGGACGTCACTCCAATGATGTATTTCCTACCCTCAATTAGGGCGGCACTTATGTGATTGGCCAGTGGTTATAAACCCCCCCCGCAGTCATATGCTCTCAGTGAAGTCCCACGGAGCGTTTCCCTACACACATATGTCTACCTTGGTAAGTGCCTTTGGAGATGCAGCTAGTTAGCTAGAGTTTCTTGGACTTTGAATCATATTTCTTTTCTTTTCTTTTACATGCAGCGATATAACCGTGAGGGATTTCCTCTTTTTGTCTAATATTGTCTAATCCGACCTCACCTCAGGTAGGCAATGATTTTGAAGTGTCCTACAATTAGAGACATTGGTGATTTTCCGTGTAATAGTGTCTTTCCCGCATCTGTCCCCTTATAGGCATCCAGTTTTGGCTAATTATAGGACGGCATTCTGAATATATATCACTGAATGATCTCATAGACAATTGATCTTTATATCTATAACGATACCGTGGCGGTAGGTTATATTGTTATTTTGACAACAGTCTTTGAACACTCCTATACTATAATTTTCCCTCTTTATAATAGAAGAGCTGATTGACTTAAAGACTTGGTGAAGTCATTTCCCTGCGAGGCCATTAAGACGTCCGATAGAAATAATTAATAAAACCCTCATTGAGTTTTTTCAACATAACAGGTAATTTACCCATATTAGTGACATGATGTTTTATACTGATTGAGTCAATTTTAAAGATTCATGAGGAATCAAAGTCCTTTCGTTATAAAATATTCCCTGTATAGACATGGATTTTTTTCTGTGATATCAGGTCTATTTGATACAGTGGATCCATATAGGAGGATCTTATACAGGAGGATCATAGTTTTATCTTGCATCTCCATCTGTGCATAGGGTAATCATACATATTAGTCCATCTAGTCACTTATCCCTTTGTTTTTTGATTTCTATCTGCACATTTCTTCACGTTCTTTCACAGTACTATTCTCCTTCACTAAATGGTTGTAAGGGTATTTCATTTTATTATATAACAATCTCTCTGTATATGATAATTTACGTTTTACTTTCCTGTTTGTATCTTGGATATAGATAAGTCCTCTCAGAAGAAGACCGAATTAGGTCGAAACGTTTGTTTATGGACTTTTTTTGCCTCTGAATAATAAAAAAATCATTTTGAACATTATATACGTTTGAGTCTCTTACTGGGGTAATTAAGAGTGCCGGAGTTCTCTCCTACTTGCACCTATTCAGACTGTATTTTGGGAGTGCCGTCCGTCTTTTTGTATAGATTATGAAGTCATGCCCTCTGACTATTCACCCATTCCCCATTAACCACAGGTGATTTTATTCTTTAGTAGCAGGTTCCAACATGCCCATACACATGGAGGTTTGTAACCCAGAGAGAGGCTTCAGTTCAGTGTAGGTTCCCAGTAGTAAATGAGATTACCTTGACGTGGCTACTGGGCAGATATAGAAATGGCCATTTTTTATGCTATCTCAATATTTCTTTAATCAGTAATGCAGATCTATATTCTTACATTCATGGTTTGCATGCTTTAGCATTTCAGAGTGCAACTGACTTTTTTGTTATTATATGACATATTGACATGGAAGGAAAATAATTGAGCTGTACAGTTTGGGAAATATTATATATCTAATATGTAAAATATGAGTGTAAAAAAAATATGAAGAAAATAAACAGTTATTGTGTGTCACAGTGCATAATACACAGCAGGGTATACGATAAGAGTCAATGGGGTAGGAAATTGTCTGGAGCTGGTGTGCTTTAAAACATAATGACTTGCTTGGATGACTTTCCGCTCACATAGGATGAAAGTGTAATTACTTTACTCCCAACTCTTCCGAGTGCTATGTCTGGAGACGGGAACAATCGGCAGCTCTCTGCTGGTCGGAGGCTGAGGTGTTATGGAAACTAAGGCAGTTGCCACATTACAAGCCCTAGGGGACCACAATAAATACTTAGGAGTGATCCAGACATGACAGACACTACACAGAACAAAGAGGATGGAGGTACGCAGTATCCCTGACATTTAGATTAATTTACCAGGTCCCATCAGGCCTTTATCGTGTGTGTGAAACACATTGCAATAAAGACCTGACAAGGAGAGGGCAGACGAGATCAACCGGAGTCATCGCGGTAAACAGGTTATTGGTTTCAGATAAAGGCTTCTTTCTATTCACTACATTAGGGTATATGTAGCTGAAAGAGGGCAGCCCCCCATTATAGTAGTTTAAAGAAATGTCTAAAAAGGGGTATCCATCTTTAGAGATTATTTTCTACCTAAATGCAAATAATTTTTGATACTTTGACACTCTACACCAGGGGAGAAACACAGGGGAACTGAAGCTGGTTGAATCCAGGGAATTAAAGGATTTCTGTCAGCAGGTTTTTGCTATGTAATCTGAGAACAACATGATGTAGATATAGAGACCCTGATTCCAGCAATGTAACATTTACTGTTTGGGGCAGTTTTGATAAAATCACTGTTTTCTTTGCTCCAGATCTACCAGATCTCTGCGTACTAAGCTCTAGTTTAAGAGGACTACATGGCATGAGACACCTAGTCCTCTATACTAAGAGGACTACATGGCATGAGACACCTAGTCCTTTATAGTAAGAGGACTACAAGGCATCAGACACCGAGCCCTCTAGTGTAAGAGGTCTACATGAAATAAGACACCTAGTCCTCTCGAGTAGGAGGATTACATAGTATGAGATATCTAGTCCTCTAGAGTAAGAGGACTACATGGCATGAGACACCTAGTCCTCAGTCTAGAGTAAGAGGACTATATGACATGAGATACCTAGCCCTCTAGTTTAACAGGGAAACATGGTATGAGACACCTAGTCTTCCAGAGTAAGAGGCTATATGGCATGAGACACCTAGTCCTCTAGTGTAAGAGGACTACATGGTATGAGACACCTAGTCCTCCAGATTAAGAGGCTATATGGCATGAGACACTTAGTCCTCTAGTGAAAGAGGACTACATGGTATGAGCCACCTAGTCCACAGTGTAAGAGGGCTATATAGCATGAGACACCTAGTCTTCAGTCTAGTGTAAGAGGACTACATTGTATAAGACACCTAGTCCTCTGGAGTAAGAGGACTACATAGAATGAGACACCTAGTTCTCTAGAGTAAGAGGACTAGATGCAACACCTAGTCCTCTAGAGTAAGAGGACTACATGGTATTAGACACCTAGTCTACAGAGTAAGAGGACTATATAGTATGAGACATCTAGTCCTCAGTCTAGAGTAAGGCGGGCTTTACACGTTGCGACATCGCTAGCATCAGCTAGCGATGCCGAGCGCGACAGCACCCGCCCCCGTCGTTCTTGTGATATGTGGTGATTGCTGCCGTAGCGAACATTATCGCTACAGCAGCTTCACACGCACATACCTGCTCGGCGACGTCGCTGTGACTGCCGAACAATCCCTCCTTCAAGGGGAGGTGCGTTCGGTGTCACGGCAATGTCACCGCGACGTCACTAATTGGCCGGCCAATAGAAGCGGAGGGGTGGAGATGAGCGGGACATAACATCCCGCCCACCTTCTCCCTTCCGCATTGCCGTCGGGACGCAGGTAAGGAGATGTTTGTCGCTCCTGCAGGTTTACACACAGCGATGTGTGGAGCTGCAGGAATGACAAACAACATCGTACCTGCGGTCGACCCGACATTAGGAAAATGAACGACGCTACACACATCACCGATTTTCGACGCTTTTGCGATCGTTTATTGTCGCACATAGGATTTACATGTTGCGATGTCACTACCGGCGCCGGATGTGCGTCACTAACGACGTGACCCTGACGATATTTCGGAAGTGATGTTGCAATGTGTAAAGCCCCCCTAAGTGGACTACATGATATGAGACACTTAGTTCTCTAGTGTAAGAGGACTACATGGCAAAATACACCTAATCCTCTAGAGTAAGAGGACTACATGGTATGAGACACCTAATCCTTTGGAGTAGGAGGACTACATGTCATGAGACACCTAGTCCTCCAGACTAAAAGGACTACAAGGCATGAGACACCGAGTCCTCTAGAGTAAGAGGACTTCATGGTGTGAGTAAGAGGACTTCATGGCATGAGCATTTAAGCGGGCTTTACACGCTACGATTTCGCTACAGCGATCTCTTTGGGGTCACGGATTTTGTGACGCACATCCGGCCGCTGTAGCGATGTCGTAGCGTGTGACTCCTAGGAGCGATTTTGGATCGTTGCAAAAACGTCCAAAATCGCTCCTCATTGACATGGGGGTCCGCTGCCAGTTATCGCTGCTGTCGCTGGGGCGAAGTTGATCCTCGTCTCTGCGGCAGCACACATCAATACGTGTGACGCCGCAGGAACGAGGATCATCTCCTTTCCTGCCTCCGGCCACAATGCGGAAGAAAGGAGATGGGCGGGATGTTACGTCCCGCTCATCTCCGCCCCTCCGCTTACATTGGGTGGCCGCTTAATGACGTCACTGTGACGCCAAACGGACCGCCCCCTTAGAAAGGAGGCGGTTTGCCGGTCACAGCGACGTCGAAGGACAGGTAAGTATGTGTGGCGGGGGAGCGCGATTTTGTGCGCGACAGGCAGCGATATGCCCGTCGCGCACAAACGATGGGGGCGGGTGTCATGCTAGCGATATCGGGCCGGATATCGCAGCATGTAAAGCCACCCTTAGGGGCACTTTGCACACTGCGACATCGCAGGTGCGATGTCGGTGGGGTCAAATTGAAAATGACGCACTTCCGGCATCGCATGCAACATCGCAGTGTGTAAAGGCTGGATGATACGATTAACGAGCACAAAAGCGTCGTAATCGTATCATCGGTGCAGCGTCGGCGTAATCCATGATTACGCTGACGCGACGGTCCGATGTTGTTCCTCGCTCCTGCGGCAGCACACATCGCTGTGTGTGAAGTCGCAGGAGCGAGGAACGTCTCCTACCGGCGTCACTGCGGCTTCCGTAGGATATGCGGAAGGAAGGAGGTGGGCAGGATGTTTACATCCTGCTCATCTCCGCCCCTCCGCTCTGATTGGCCGCCTGCCGTGTGACGTCGCAGTGACGCCGCACGACCCGCCCCCTTAACAAGGAGGCGGGTCGCCGGCCACAGGGACGTCGCACGGCAGGTGAGTGTGTGTGTGAAGCTGGCGTAGCGATAACTTTCGCTACGCCAGCTATCACCACATATCGCTGCTGCGACGGGGGCGGGCACTATCGCACTCGGCATCGCAGCATCGGCCTGCGATGTCGTAGTGTGCAAAGCCCGCCTTAGTCCTCTAATGATCATCTCATTCTGATAAAATACTGATTTTATTGAAACTACAAGAAGCAGCCCATCCATCATGCTGGTCTCAGATTACATACGAAAAACCTGATGACAGATTCCATTTTAATAATTTGAAAAAAATGCCTTTACAAATGTGTTTACGAATAAACAATGTGATGCTTTTAATCATGTATTATATCATCTTTTGTAGAAACTATACAGCAGTATATAGCGGTATGTTTTTAGTTTGCGGACCTCGGTGATAAAAGCGTAAAATAATTTTGTATGTAAAGTGTGCTTCTTATGAAAATGTGTTTTTTGCTCTAAAGAGGGAAATGTGTGTTCCACAATCACCGTAGGCGCAGCCCCTGCCAGGAAGGGAGATATCTTGTACCTTGAACTGAGCTCTGGAAGCTAAATTAAGACGCTCAATCATAAAATGAAAACATCAGATTTGGTACACATCTCTGGGGAAGGATTTATTACAAAGACTAGTGTAATTTAGATACAGAGCACAGATACACAGGATGATATACATAACCAAGGTTACCTTTACTCTATGTCAGCATGACACAGGGAATCCAATTCCAGCAGGGCTGGATATATTATGCTTTGCTGAATTCTTCTAGTGCTACAATGATGAATACAGAACGATCATCTGAAAACTCGAATCTCCAGATCTACCATCAGAGCTCTCAATCCATTATGTGCACTTTCCTTATGTTTTCAATGTAACTTCAGAAAAACGCTGCCGAACAGCTCTTGTCAACAGAAAATAACTTGGAAATGGAGATTGCTGTATTCTAAATGCTGCTGTGTGAGAGAATATGCAATACAGAACATCAGAACATCCGGAACGCCGAGCGAGGAATGTAAGAATGACCGAAAAATGGCAACACTCAGACACTAAAGGCCTTGTTACACGCAACGACGTATCTAACGATATATTGCCAGGGTCATGGATTCCATGACGCACATCCGGCATCGTAAGTGACGTCGTTGAGTGTGACGCCAACGAATGGCCGTTAACGATGGAAAATACTCACCAAACCGTCCATCGTTGACACGTCGTTCATTTTCAAAAAATCGTTGATTGGTGAGGACGCAGGTTGTTCGTTGTCACATCGCTATGTGTGACACCTCGGAAACGACGAACTACAGCTTACCTGCGGCCGCCAGCAATGAGGCAGGAAGGAGGTGGGCGGCATGTTACAGCCGCTCATCTCCACCCCTCCGCTTCTATTGGATGGTCGCTTAGTGATGCCGCTGTGATGCCGCACGAACCGCCCCCTTAGAAAGGAGGCGGTTCGCCGACCACAGCGACGTCGCTTGGCAGGTAAGTCCGTGTGACGGCTCCTAACAATATTGTGCGCCACGGGCAGCGATTTGCCCGTGATGCACAAATGACGGGGGCGTGTAAAGCCCCCTTAAGTTCTTAGGGACACAGGACTAATGCCATG